>NC_135761.1:26176644-26516644 GCF_052425735.1 Oculina patagonica
ATACAATTGTGTAATAGAGTCCTAAAGTGTGACGTCACGTTGCCATGACGCTCAAAAATTCAGTTCTAAACAATCGCCAATTATCGAACAAAGCAAAGACGCCTTCCCTCTGTTCGCTTGTATTTCGTGAAACAAATCGCCCTGATCGCACAAAAGAAGACGCACATTTGTTTATCTGCAGCTGTCATCTATTAAGCTTATAATGGCTTATCTCGATCTTCGCACTTACCGTGACTTTGTAGACGATGTTTTTCATGCTTGCGTGGACACCTCCTCGTAAAATACCCTGATTATATGTGAATGATTCCACATGGCCAGATTTGTAATGATTTTCTCCCTTTTTAACGGACTTTTGTTCGTCTGCGAAGAAAGAAATCAGCGATGCGATCGACAAGGCAGACATTTTGTATGAGATCGGTCACGCTACGCGCGTTTGTTTAGAACTGAATTCTTGAGCGCCATGGTAACGTGACGTCACGGCTTTAGGACTCTATTCTCGTCTGTTCATGGTAGACTGCCGTTCGTGTGTGGATCATTTTTCATTTGTATGCATAATTAATGCAAGGTGCTCAGCGGAAATCTTCCCTGCCCACTTCAAAGAACATTGTCTAAAGTCATCTCGGCTGGGCGGCAGTCGGCATCAGTACAACAACAGAAAAAGTCGCCCGGGAAAAGACTACCATTCGTAACCACGTATCACCTGGTCTCCTTCGCAGCCGTTGTTTGGTCTCGTCACGCAACGCTCCCACCCACCGTTGCGTGACGACACAAATAACGGCTGCGCGTGTACGTATCAAATACAGTAAAAACCTGCGACTAAGAACTTAACATTTAAGAACCTGTTAGGCTAAAATTTGCAAATTTGACCCCATTTTAATAAGAACCTATTTAGCCCAAAATTTGAAAACAGGTTCTTATTTTCTTAAATTGGTACGTGGCACATGAACGTAGCAAATTAATTATACCCAGTCGTGTTTGGTATATTCTATGGAGTTTTTATTTCTTACTATATTCTTGGTTTTCACGTGACGTCATCAAAATTCTAAAACCCAAAATCGCAAGACCCCTGAGTTTTTATCCTTCACTGCCTAGTAGACGTCCTTAATATATATCTTGTTGAGGGTTTTTAGCTCGATAGCATTCGCCATCTTTAAGAAAGAGCATTTTTGAATTTCGGAGTTTCACGCCACCACGAGATCAAAGATGGCCGCCAGAAGGCTGTCACGTTTTGTTAAAAAAATGCCTTATCCTGCAATTTGTAACAATCTGAACAGTTGAGGTTTAGCGAGAAGTGTTTATGTGAATGTTAACTTGTTCATGAGGGTGATCCGACCGCTTTTTGTAGCAGTATTTAATGCCAGATGTTTTCATTGATTTCCGGCCGCCATGTTGGAGCCCAACTGCTTGGGCTCCAACATGGCGGCTCCATACTGTGCTCTCTAAATTTGCGAGAAACAATTTGACGGATAACTCGAGTACGGAATAACGAACAGACCTGAAACTTGGACAAGTAGTTTATATAATAGTTTTCTACAACTTGTATTATTCTTGATTTTTTTGACTCAATAGTTTTGGATTTATTTTTTCGCGGCGTGACAGTGAAAACCACCTATTAACTTCCATACACTACTTTACAAGGTTTGTGTATTTATAATTAGCAAACGTTTTAATTATTTTTGGCTTATTCTACTATTTTAAAATGAAGGTATATTACTAACCTTAACACACTCTTAAAGTAAAACCCTGAGTTCACTGAATCAATTGTGCTTCTAGCTTGCTTAGTCTGTTATGAAACTTTTATACATGCGTGACTATTTAAACAAAAAGCTATAAAACAGTATGTTCAACAGTATTGGCCCGTTTATTTCATAGGAAGAAGATCAAACAGGCTTCTGTTGAGAGTTCAAAGTCCAGTTTAATCCAACTATTGCTACTGGCTTTCTTAAGCTCCCAAATATGTCCATGTTATACCATATATGCACTGTCAAAGGCAGCCCTGCCAGCGAACACTCCACCATCCGCATGCTCGGTTGTTTTTGTCCTGACTAGGTAACCTCCCTCTTTGTTAACCAAGACTTCATCACCGCGGCTGAAACAAAATTATTATACATGAATCAATTTTAATAATATTCATAATCCTTGTACGCCATGTTTTATGAGTTATCAAACTAAAAGCTGTCATACATTAGTAAAAGATATTTATTACCTCTTGCGTTCATCTACCTGAGAAAATTATTACTTTGAAGTTTCCTTTAGTTTAAAAGTTAGTTTGTACATAGCAAGAAACAGAATGACAACGAAAACGTCACTAAACAGTAGTTTTACCAGATCAGTACCTCTGCACGGGTGTTCCACGTTCTTCTACATTTTTGTAGCCATCTTTTCACCATATTTGTCTTTGCGAGACATAAACGTTGTCCTTAGATATTCAGCTACCAGGTGTTTCGGCGTATGAGATATAAATTGATTGAAACCTTAAAATTTCTATAATAGGCTTAAGGATTTTGTTGTTGTTTAAACTACTTTTTTGATGGGATTGTTTTCAGGCCTCTTTCTTCTTTGTGGCCCTTAATAACGATACTAGACCACTAAGCCCTAACGAAAACTTGATCTTACATCGGTTCCTATTAAAGTAGCAGCCGTTTCTCTACTTTAACTTACTTGCTTTGCTTTTAATTTTGAAATTTTTTCAAGGACAGGATGTAAGAACAACTGAGTAAAGTTTGGAAAATAATACACGTCAGCTTCTATTTACCTAATAAAAATACCCACAATGCCAAGCTCAGGAATGACGTCAACGGGACAGATACTTGTATACTCCTGACGGACAATATAGTTTTTGTTAATTTCAGGCTGAATGCGATCCATCAGTATATACTGTGTCCTGTTTACTGAGTTGTTGAGTAAAGTGCCACGGATGTCTTCACCATAGATGTTATTTCCTGTGTAGTAAAATAATAAGAAAAATGAAAAGATTGCTTAACATGACTATAAGATGCTTCCAACAGTACTTTACGTACTCTCTGTTTCTCTGAAGACCGTACTCCTTTCAAATGTTCAGAAATCTTCATACCTCCTCCTTCCCTCTGAGGTTTAAGAACACATTTCTCTACCATTTGAAGACAGCATTCCATATTATGGTCACCTTCTGGTCCCTGAAATCACAAGGAACATGGAAATTCAACTTATGCAAATGAATGCTGACTCCCCTCCCTACAAGACGGTATTTTAACTAAATTGTAGTAAAGGTGACGTCAGTGAGCTGTGTTGGCGAACATGCCAACATTTATTCACATCATTCTGCATTACAGCAGTTGTTTGCATCACAGAGGTGTCAGATTTGTGCCTGAAAATAAATTATTCTGGCGATTACTTATAAAATGGCAGATGTAGAAAGCATAGTTTCACTAGTTTCGCCTAACAGCTTTGAAAGCTTCACATCTGTTAAAGGTTGGAAGACCATCCTTGTGTCAATACCTCTGTAATGCGAGGACTACTGCTAAGAATTCCGAAACACAGGCCTTTTGATTTACAGTATAAAATGTCATAAAGCCGGCCAGAGAACTGAGGGGAGAGTATACATTACCGGGTCAAGGGTATACAATCCAGTGAAAGTTCTCCTGACTCTGGCCACTGACTCCTTGTCAGGTAGAAACCTGGAAAATGAAATGTTACCTGTTTAATTAAAGTGTATGACATACAAAAAATACATTTCGACTGCCATCACAGTAAAAATCACAAGTATCTATCTCAAGGCCACAATGAAACTCTTCCGGTTAAAAAAAAACTGAAAACTGAAACTAAACGCTAGCTAGCTAAGAGTGTTCGCCGTGAGGGATTTCAAACAGACCAGCATCACCTCGTCATAAAATCGATGACAGGTGCAGCTGTCTTCAATCAGCTTTGCTTAGTAAAAGACACGTTTATGTAAACGGATAGTCTGACAAACTGACCGTTAAAACAATCGTTTTTAGACTAGTTCGATTGCATCATCAGGTGAATGTTCCGGTGGTGCTGTTGGTCGAATTTTAAAGTGTTCCGGCTGCTTGTCAATCATTTGTTCGTATATTTTACCTTTCTAGAACCCCAGGTTCAGCTAACACTTGTTGTATCTTCTTGGTTCCCATCAACTGATGTGCCACTGTCGGACATTTTATGCAACGGGACAACTCTAATGTTAAACGAGCTGACCATTCCTAAAAATACGGATCATACGAAAGTATGTAACATACGCTACATAAGCTCATAAAGAAGAAGGAAACAGACCAGCAATTTTAATTACAAACAGAGGAGTCTTTTGGAACCTTTCGAGACTTTCCTGCTTTGACTATATTGGAAACTTCTGTATGTAACAAGATTACTGAATTTTAAAGATTTCACAACCTTTCAGCTTAGCTAATGTTCTTGCTGGACTTCTTTTGTGGCTATTTAATTAGTACAGATTGTTTAGATGTCACGCATAATCCACTTACGTTTTCTGTGGGGTAGTCTTTGGGTGTGTAACCTGCTCTGAAGTAAGCTACAGCAACTTCAAGACCATTCCTGTTTAGCAAGAATAGACGAACAATTATCACTTCAAGAGGAAATGCTCGTTTGATTTATACAATACCACTCCAGCAATAAATTATAAAAGCCGAATTGAAGATGGGTCGAAGACGTTTTGTACACTGTGCTTGATTACTGAAAACTGACTACTTGTAGTAAGATAAGGTGTTCTGTTGTGAATCGATGAATCTTATATATTCCCTTTCTCATCGTTGAATATTTGCTTTTATTAAAAACTAGCCATGGTATATTGCAATTCCCATGTTTTGATTGGTTTACAGGCGATGGTATATGAGCTTATACCATGGACCACAAATATGATAGGTGTACGCGTCGACGACAACCGCCGGGGACCTCAAATATTGCAATTTTTTGGTTGTTTTTAATAAAACAATTATTCCGCTCGCGCTTGTTGGATATGAGATAGTTATTGCCAATGAGGCGCGTAGCGCCGAGTTAGCTATCTACCATGTCATATCCAACGCGCGGTTATGGAATAATTGTTAGATAGACCACGATTGTGCGCGCGTTGGTCTCAAAGGGAAAAATAAACAGATTTTAAAAATAAACTTACACAAATAAAGATTTCTCGTTGTCCGTTTTACCATCATTGAAAATGTCATTAAGACTCCGTCTAATCACTTTTATACCACCGTTCCTGCAAAAATGAAAACAAAAAACAAACAAATTAGGAATGAGATGGAAAAAAGATAATCAGAGACAAAGTGAGGCCAGAAATAGCGTTAGTTAGCTTTCGAACAAACACGCTCAGACGATAGCGCCTGTTGTACCTGCTTTCTTCAGCACAATAGCGAGTTAAAAAGTTCAATCGTGGGATTCTATGGATTAAGGAAGTCGTAGCCAAGATTTTTGGGTAACTTATCAGACAAGCGGCGTATGCGGGGATTACACAGGATAGAACTGTTTACCTCTCATGAATACGATACTCCAGCAGTCTTTGGTCATAGACATTTACCTCGCCAGGCTGAACAACGAACATAATCACAGCGCTGAAAATAAACAAGAAATCTGTTGTTACAAGAACAAGAACAGAAATAAATAGCCAATGATAACAAGCTGCCCTAACCTTTTTGATCCATATAGTTCCCACGCCCTTATGAGACCGTCAGCTGCTTCATCTAATGCAGGATTTGCAGGCACCTTGAGATAGACAACACACATTCAGTATATTAGTCGTTTAATAACTTACACACCATACTTCACAGCCTGCACGGAGTGCGTTTTTTGTCTCAAGTCTTTTTGGTCTTTTGGTTAAGTTCAGGGCACAGTTTTTTAATGGAGGAATAAACTAAGAGTGCGCAGTTTAAGACCGCGCACATGCGCAACACGCAAACTTGTTTACCGGAGACCTTAGCTGCGTGCGCTCCAATTTGGTGAAAAATATAGGGCCTGCTAAGAACCAATCAGATTCAGGAATTTTGTTATACTACGAAATAGTCAAAACTTGCTGAAATGACTCGGTCATTAGTCATTGCCACAGACAAAAAACTCAAAATCGTCTTACCTTGTTTTCTTGGCCCTTTAAATGCAAAAGATACCTGGAATGTTGAAGACGTAAAAATGCGTCAGTAGTAAGGCAAAAGAGCACTTCTAGAGCCAAAGGAAGGTCGGGTAACAAACGTTTAATTTCAAAACGTCGCGAACTGGCGTTCTTTTTTCCTTCGTTCCGCCGCCGTGATAAAAAAAGAACGCCTGATCGCAGGTTTAGACAACGTATTAAGTCTGTCTTACAACAGAACAGGAAATGTTACAAGTAACAGTAAATTGCGAGCGCTAGCGATATAACAAACAAGACTGTAACTGTTACCTGTGCATGCTGGGAACAAGACAGGAAAATGAGATTCCGCCGAGAGCTATGGTGTTCATTTCAACCTGCTTGATGTAAATCGGCCCAGCAGCGTTTTTATCACTGCTGTTACAACCGCAACATTGATTGTGCAACCCGCCTGATGTGTCAATCAAGTAGTCCGATCTGAAGATTCCTAAAGAGATTGGCTGAAGGAAAAAAACACATCAGTTGTTCAGTCGGCGTTAACGAGAAATTTCTGAAAAACTGTTACTTAAAAAGGGGGGCAGGAAGCCACGCAAAACACGCCAAAATAAATAAGACCTACGAAAATCAATTCCTCTTAAGAAACACATATTAAGTCAATGAAAAAATAAAAGTTTCGGAAAAATTAAAAGGAGCTGATTGTAAAACATAATGAAAGATTTCTATATCAAAAAAAACCCTCAAGCTTTTAAATTATTAAGTGAATTTTCTAAATAGACTCTATACACTTAGTGATTTATGTTTTACGATTTCATTCAGGCTGAAACATAGATTTTCCGGTAGAATCAACCAGTTTTCTACTACAATGCTAATTTATATTATGGGAAAAGTCATCAACTGCCAATCAATCCTGAAGTCCATCACAATAAAGAAAAATACGATCACATTTTTTTAGTGCGAGTCTCAGAAACAAAGCGAAATACTTCATCAGAGGAAATCCGAATTATGGGACGTAGGTCTTTGCACCAACGGACAGACCTGTAGGGAAGGGTAGGGGACTTAATGGTCCAAACCTGAGCATTTCCTTGTTCCAAGACTTTCCCGTAAATGTCGAAGAGTCTTGATGTGAAAGGGTCCGCAGCAACTGTGCTATAAGAGGAATATTAACAAACAAAGGTGAATAGATCGAACTGGGTAAGACATGATAAGATTAGCAAATGTCTCGAGTTGGAAAAAACTAGGCCGTGCAAATTCAAATTAAAAATTTGTTTCAAACTAAATAAGCAAAGCCCAACAAGGAGCGCGGATGGTCAAAAGTCGAACAGACTGTGGTTTATTTGCCTTTGAAAGAAACTGTGGTCCATACATTGGCGTGGAGAGTTGGGACAAGTGAGGGGCGACTGTCGAAATTCATTTGTCCAAACACCAATCAGCGGGCGAGAAATTTGTTAGCTATAATTGTAAAATCAATTACTTTCACGCGCGCGCAGATCTTCGCTTCTTAGAATGCGCGAGCAGTTAAAAGATAATCAGCGCGCACAATATTTCCATTTAACGGTAAGTTGCGTTTATCTCTCAAATACTTTTTCTATCGTCAGTTGTCTGTCAATGCAAAACAAAGTTTTAGTATGTCTTAGTAGCTGATCATGACATTGCAAAACCTCCGCCTTAAAAGAATCAAAATGCGGTTACCGAGTCGCGTCAGCGGTCACCCTCATGGCTACGTAACAATGAACTTAGCGCGCGTCAGGTATTCTACAGCAAAAAAGTTGGAGATTGGAGTAGATGGTCGAAAAATACAACAAACATGATTTTGAAAATCGTTTTCAGTATTTCGATTGTCATTTTTCTAAGTTTTGCTGTGACAAGCTATTCAGGTAAGTAACCTGAGTATTTTAATCATGTAAACGCTTCGTAAAACTGCAGTCTGGTTTTGATCCGCTAGCGAATGCTGAGCTTAAATTTTGAGTTTGTGTCAAACAGATTGTAAAAAATTACTATTTCCCACTTCACGAAGTGAGCGATTCTGTTAATGATGAAAATGATGAAGAAAGCGTCTTTGTACTTAATAACTGCCTTTAAGCTTATTTTTTTTTTTTAAAAAAAATACCGTTTCCTTAATTTGTCAAGTAACTTTCGGTTTGCACAGTGTTACGCTCTTCCTTTTTTCATTGATGTTTCTAACCTTACTTTTTTTCGCTCCAGGTTACGAAAATGAACTTTTTGGTGTCAATACAGTTTTGAAGAGTGTTATGGAATACCCACTGCCTGAGGTTAGCCTTTAATTTCCGTTGTGCTTCGCAACAAAGTTAGATTAAGATAGCAGGCCTATTCTTTTACCGTCGGAAAAAAATCAAATGTAATTGGTCGCGTTATTGTGGAACTGGTTTTCTTGGAACTTAAATTAAAAAATAGTACGATTACAAATTGAATTATGTTAAATTAACAATCAATAAACCCGCTAAATATTCTGCTTGGACGGTACGGTTGAGGCGCGTGGCATGATTGCGGCCAATTTACAATAAGCGCATGACTTTGTCGTGACCATCTTGAACAAGTTGTGCTAATCATGAGTTATGGTTTAGAAAAACATGTTGTTTCGTAGCCAAGTTTATTAAAGACTTGTCCCATTAATCATTTCATCTCAGGTGAATTTTAATTCAAATGAGCTGAAATGGGTCAATGAGATGGCCTTCTTCAGGAATTCTTTGTTTTGGATTAGAATCTTAGTGATAATTTAGACGGCACAATTGAAGCTTGAAGCATTTTTGCGGAACATCTTGGGTCCGATGTAAAGGCTGTTTTTATCTTTATATGCCCGAGACACTGGCTGGAAGTTTTTCTCGCCCTCATTACATTCGATTTGTCCCAAGTACTAACCAACGGCAAACCTGCCAAGTTGATCTGACTTTAACATCATAGGCTGCCGGTGGTGACAATCGTTAGCCAGTTTTACTGAGCTTTGATTTGCCAAGAAAACAATTTATGTTGCTATCACAGGTAAATTGTCCTTTTAATATCTTGTAGGCTGTGAAGGGTTTGTGGAATCAGATAAAATTTTATCTACCTGAGATGAAATTAAACGATATCAAGAACTTTGATTATGCAAAGGTATGAGCACCAAGCGCATTTGTCCTTTTAATCCATTGAACGCAAGCCGTATTTTTCCGTGTACAGTTAAGATCAAATCATTTCAATTTAATATTGGCTTTTTCAGATAATTGATGTATCGTTTCCGTCATTCCCTTTTATTTCGCATACCAGTGCGGGATTTTTCCTCATTTTAATGGTAAGTTTAGAGTAGAAGCTTCCAGTCATCGAAAAATTTAAACCTAATCCTTTGTTAGCAGAATATTTTAAATATTCGTTTAGCCCGTAAACTTGTGTCAGCTTCCCTCCTCCTTTAGACCGAGACAAACATGTTGAAGCACATTGCAAATGTAAAAATATTTTTTTTGCAATGTATTGATGAAGTAAAACCAAGTGCATGGTTTTGCACTGTTTGCAGAGAACATCGGCAATCGATGAAAGAAAACAACTCAACAAGCAGATGAACAAAGGAAAGAAAAGCCTATCAACTAGCGAGAAAAGATAAAATCGTAGGATTGGAATACAGCCTCCGCCAGTCGAAAAACTTATTTTAAGAAACACCAGCGTCTGTAGACCAGACGATATTGTCCCGAGCTCAACACCTATTTCGCGGCAAGCCTCATCTGGTATAAATGACCACAAAGCACAAGGAACTCTTGCTGATGACTATGATATACATGAATGTTCAAAGAAAGCTTTGAAGCGAAAGAAACCTTCCTTCACCTTCAATTTCTTCATATCGTAAATGCTGCGTTAAATGCACTGTTGTTCGTGCCGCAGGAAATTTACGCATGTGTTGAACATGAGTTGGAGGTGTTCAGTGATATTAACCCATTGACTCTTGGAGATTTTCCAAAATATCACACTTTTTGCACGTTTTTGGCATTTTTTGGTCAATTTTGAGCTTAATATGCTTTAACCTGCTTAAAACACCACTTGCAACATGAAGGCGTGCCTTTCTTTTCAATGGCATCGCATTTTATGACATTTCTGCTCGGGCATGCGCAAAAGTCAACATTTTTGGATCAAGAAGGCGCCCTACCACTTTAGGCTTTTCGTTTTTTCTTTTTTTCCGCTTTTCCTTTTCCTCCTTTTCTTATCTTTTTGCTGCACTTGTTAGCCTCATAGAGGGCTTGCTCTCAGTTCAAGACTTTTGGAGAAAGCATCATCCTTGCAGGAAATTTTGATCGTGGAGAAGCAAGGGGTGGTTGGCGGAAATTCTCTTTTGAGTTTTTCACTGAAATTTCTATGCGTTTTTGTCCACATTTCAAGCTACATTAACGAAAAAACCGCGATCTAGGTATCATTTAAAAGATTATACAGCCTTCAAGTGAATTTGACTGCCAGGGCAATGGTGTGTAAAAGCAACACAGAGAAGAAGGCAAAGAGAAAAATTCACCACGTTTAATCTTACCAGCCCATATGGATGTTCCTGCACCAAATGAAAAGGCAAAAGCTCAGGCTGTTGGCTCAGGCCAAATGAAAAGGCAAAAGGGAAAGTCGTGCCACGTTCAACTCCTCAACACATGAGCACATCCCGGTCCCGGGGGCCCGTTTCTCAAAGGTCCCGATGAAAGTTTTCGCACCCGAAAAGCCATAGCAAAATCTCAAACCTTTTAGTTTAACAGAGCTGTTAAATTCTAGGTTATTTTTAATATGAACAGAGGTTTCCTTCATACAAAGTTTCAGGCCTATAGAGCTGTTAAATTCAGGCCGATACAGCTGTTAAATTCCAGGTTATTTTTAATATGAACAGAGGTTTCCCTCATGCAAAGTTTCAGGCCTATGCACTTCTCTGTTTTCAAACATGATACAGATAATTTAAAATGGCTTTGCGGGCCCGAAAAGTTTTCGAGGCTTTCGAGAAACGGACCCCCGGTCTCGGCTCGAGTTTAAGCCGAGATCAACAACAGACATCTTTAGGAGTAGTAGGACCTACTAATGTAATTGCCGATTTACAAGACATCGTATCCTATGAGACCAATGGAAAATCGTCAGCTGAGAAATCGCTTGTTGTGGGGCCAACATTCTCTCGACTAAAGCGAGCAAAGAACGGAAGAAGACTGTGAACAACAGAGGTCGTGGGACGTCGAGGTTTCCATTAACAGGGCACAGAATCCGTCGTCAAAGTCGAGAGACGTTTTTACAACGGCAGAAAACAGTTTTAGACATCCAGAGGCATTGAAAACAGACGGAGAACGATACCCAGTGACTCCTTAACCTTTATTTGGAGAGCTGACGGAAGCTAAGCAGCCACGAACACAAGTAACAGATTGAAGCAATTGAACAATTGCCATTGAAAATGACTTTTTTGTCCTTAGAGCTCTAAAAAGAGGCCGCAAGCTTAGAAGTCTGTTACAGAAGACAGTTCTTTTGGAGTGTGGGAGAATGTTATTCAGCCAAAAGAGATGACAGAAACGAATCAAGGGTTGTTTAACCCGCCACACTCTCTACAGCATGGCACATTTGGACAACCAGCGGGTGTTAAGTGGCCAGTAGCTACTGTCCGTTACTTTCATAACGTTACCAGCTAGAAGCAGAAACAATGGAAACCATCCACGAGATGGCTGATGAATGTTAGCCCGTGGAGATTCCATTCGTGAATCTAGCCGTTGCTGAGAGGCCATTTATAGCACTTACAGAGGCGTGCTTAAAGAGAAAAGTGTGATAAAAAAGACACCAGCTGCTGAATAAGCAATGATGCAACCTGTTTTGAAACCATCTATGCCAACAATGCTGCAATGTTCCACGCTATTAATCATAAGAATCAATCTTTAACGAGCATCCCAAGGAATGGGGTGTGAACTTCACAACAGCCTGAGCTTTGCAACGAGGGAACATCAAATGTCATCAGTTGCTGAGGCAAATCCCTCAGTGAATCCCTCACAAACAACAAACCAGTGCACGATGTGACAACTGCAACTGCCCCAAGTTTCTTTCTTCCCTGATGGCTTGGATTCCGAATCAAATGATAAATCCGATTATGAATATGATCTTGGACTCGGAGAGCAAGTTCTTCATATAATAGTTGCTGAATTACTGGCAGGAAAAGAATTGGTCTCTGAGTACTCATGAATTCTCGTTTTGTGTAATTAATTACCCATTTATTACTGAATTATTTTTGAAACGAGACTGAAAGCACAGGGAGACAATTGTACGTGAATTTGTCATTGATAAAACCAGTCACTCACTCTTTGATCAAAGAGTCAGTGAGTGGTTTTAGCAGTGACAATAGTAAAAAAGACAATCAATTTTGTAGACTTAACTGACATTTGTAAATATGTGCCAGAAGATATATTAGTTTCATTATCATTTAAATCAGCTTATTTAGTGTTCCTCAGTGGAAATGGCTTTCCACTGTGTTCATACAGTAAAAAGCAAACGAAATGTTTACGCTTAACCGCGTAACCCATGATAAAGAATACTGATATAGATTATATTTTAAAGCTGTTTGGACACTGAAGGAAAGGCTTGGGAAATTTTTTTCACGGTCGTTTGTTTTCAAAGAAGGCGAAGACGAAGTCTTCCACCGTCCACCCAAACCTATTTAGAAACAATACCATGTAGTAAATGCAATTTGGAAAAGATCTTGCTCAGTTGCCCGAAAATCTGAAAGACATGAAGATGTCTGTCAAAAAGTCCTATCTCTCCTTCACAACAAAAACGCATAATTTATTGGTAGAGCTTATAAATCACGTTTTATGGCTGCAAAGGCTTTTACCTGGAAAATTACTTATTTATACTGATCACAATTACCTTGAAAGCGCATTCTTCGTAAACTCGTAGTCCTGGCTCACTTTGTGTACAAGCAGGTTAAAATCTGCCTGCACTCCTTTAGCAGCGTTGAAAAGCTTCTGCGGGAACGGTGAAGGGAACAGAGTAAAGGGAATGTGTTGTGAATCTCCCTTGGAGTCTTTATAAACCATTCCATGTGCAAGACAGTAATCTCTTCCTTCTTTCTCAAGATAATTGACTTCATCTTGTGAAACCTCGTGGCCAACATATAATGGTTGGGCCATCCTTTTGGAAGAAAATTACTTGATTATAAATTCCTGAAAATTAATTATAAGAACTCTTATAATTTAACTAAACCCTGAGTTTCAATCATGCAGATTTGACAACATCGGCCTTGCCTCACTTCTAATAGTTTGCTTGAGATGGCAGCACGTTCCATCTCTTGCACTTTGATGGGTCACTCCTACCACTTTCTATCATGACACTTAACAGTAATGGTTTCATACAAGTGCTAAAATTAAAGGTGTTTTATTAGGCATGAATGTTGCTCTCTAATGGTAACTTTTTTGTCAAGAAAACGTGAGTACGACTTGTTTAAGGGGGGAGGGGGGTCCTTCTTAACTACCAATTTGTTGCTAAGAAAGATTTTTGACGGTCATTTTTTTGGAAACCAAACCTCCTAAAGACAAGATTTTTGCACAACTTTGTTCCATTGACGGGTCCATCAGGAGTATCAAATCACCGCCATATTTGACAAGTCATGTGACCGGAATAGGAAAAACCCTAAAACTGAAAGGACTTATAGATCTGAAAATTAAAATCAATGCCAACAGATAAAGAATGTCCACGTGCTTAAATGCTTTGTATGAATTTTAGGAAATTTGAATTATTATTAAAGTTATGATGTAATAAAGACTCGTATATTTTTCAGACTATCTTCAATAGCGTCCCATTCTTACATGTAAATGGTAATGGTGAGACTTGATAGATAGTGCCTGTAAAGTGTAAAAATATACAGGAACTATATATCTCTCTTGTGAGCCAAGCCATATTAGAAAAAAAAATACTCTTTACCAGTACTTAATGTGCACGCTAATCTCACGTAAAATTATATGCAATGAGGACCTTAATAATAAAACAACTTAAAGGCTTGGTAGCCCAATGTTAAGTGCTTTGCATTCTGGGTCAAGACACTCCAGGAGGCTGTTGGAAATTTTTTTGCAATGACTTGAGATAGGTGTGGTTGTGTCCCCCCTTGTCATCAGAAATTTTTACCCTGGACCCTTCTCGAATCCAGAATGTTTGATCAACACCCCCACTCCCCCCCAAAAAAAAAACAAATGATGGCAATAAAACTTATCAAGCTAAACTGAAAATATCATACAAAAATGAAGTTTAAAGTGATAATAATAATAGAGGGTAGCAAAGGGTTTATGCATGACACATGAAAAGGGCAAAAGAAAGACTGTGATGCATGAAAGTAGCTGGGAAGGACATGTGATTTGTGAATTCTGCTTTTTCAAGTACATGTGACATGTTAATTTGGTTGAAATTTGTGTGTAAAATGGGATCATGACCCCCCCCCCCCCTATTGAGTGCTGCTGACTCAGTATTCACAGAGTAGGGCCGGTCTGTGGGCATGCTCCCCCAGGAAAATTTAAATTTGCAGAATCTTGAAAATGCTATTTTAGGCACTTTTCTGGTAGACATTTTGCACTATTTCAAATGAACCCCCCTCCCTCCAACCCATAAAAATGATTGGTCCTAATCAGCTGAGCCTTTTCATCGTGGGATCAAAGTGAATGAGTAATTTATGAAGATCATAATAATCCGAAACGCCTTGTTTATTTCTGCATTAACTTTCCAGTCTTGTATAAGTGAAGATTTGAAAAAAAAAAATGTTCTGTTAATAAGTCTGAAAAAAAAAACCAAGACCATTAAATAGGCTTCAATTTAAAGAACGATAAAAAAGGTTGCATGCATGTCCTGGGCAAAACACCAATATTTTTAGCCATAATTATATGGTCTTGTTTAGGGCTGCACACAAAGAAATAGACAAATATAAATTTTATTACAGTTAACTCTCTCTTAACAGACACCTCTATAAGACGGACACCTCTGTAAGATGGACACCTGCTGTTGGTCCCGTCCCTGCCGCTTTTCAGTTATTTTTCTGCAACTAAACTCCCTATAAGACGGAAACCTCTCTAAGACAGACAGATGGAGCTGGTCTCAAAGGTGTCCGTCAGAGCGAGTTGACTGTATTAGTTTTTTGGTATCTTTTAGAGTCAGGAAAAACTTGAACCACACCTAGATTGTCAAACTGCAAGAAAACATATTAAAAGAAATCATTTCATTAGTTCTTTTCAAAGTTTCTGATGAGCATCCCTGCCCCTTCCATATAGAAGTCCCCCCCGGACATGTAAATGTGATCGTTTGGCTGTCAAGTGAATTGTCAACGTCAACGAATTGCAAGCCTAGCAAGTCATTCAAGCTTTTACTATATTGAAAATTATTCTATACAAATTAAACGTACATTTGGTTATCAGCAATGGAAACTGTCAATATTTTTATAGCACTCTTTTGTTATTTAAACTGTGAGTCGATCAGCGCCAATAATTAAACATATTATTGCATGCTTCTTTTGTTAACTGATCAAGCTTTCTCTCAGTCTGACAACAGTGGGGGGGGGGAGGGGCCAAAGGGGGGTCTGAACCTCCCGCCTCCCGTACCTTTTACTCCCGCTTCCCGTTCCTTTTACTCCTGCCTCCCGCCCCTTTCTATAGCTGTTCTCCCCTGTTTGTTCCATTCCATTGCGAAATATAATGAAAAATTAATGAGAAATTTCACTTGTTTTCTCCCGGTTCCCGCCACCTTAAGAATCCCGCTTCCCGCCCTCTCTCCTCCCGCTTCCCGCCCCTTTTCTCCCGGGCTCCTGCCCCCCCCCCCCCCCCTTCACTATACAAGCTGCAAGCTGCGGTTCTTATTTCAGTGATTTCAGAGTATTCATCATTATCAATATGAAGCTTTTCTATTGGCATGGAAATCAACAAGTTTCACAATCTTGCGAAGGCTTAAATCAATATTCACAATACAAAAAAAAAAAAATAGTAAGAATAATGACTTTTTCAAATTACCGAGATGAATCTAAGCCTCTATTTCTCTTTCTTGATATTCTTAATATATATGAGCTGAATATGTATTTGATAGCACTTTTAATGTACTCTTACTTTAACAATAGTTTACCAGAATATTTTAATAATTATATTTTTAGATTAAATAAAAGTATACATTGTCATGATACTCGATCAGCATCAAATATTTTTATAGATTACAAAAGGACAAACTATACGGAATACAGTCGAAGCTCTCTTAACGGACACTCTCGTAAGCGGACAGCTCTACTTACGGTCCCCTTGTCTGAAACCCCGTTTTAACTCCAAATTATACAAACTCTGTATTTTTACATTCTCGTAAGCGGACATTCCCGTAAGCGGCCGCGGACACTTTTAGAGATTACCGACTTAGACTTTTTCTTTGTTTTGAAGCTCCCGTAAGCGGACAGCCCAAAGAAATTTCTTTTAACTACCTCTGTATCTTGTTTTTGCAAATCAACTTCACATTGCCGTTCGTCACAATGATTTTACAGTAATATCAGTACTATATTTTAGTGTTTCTTTGTCGTCATCCACGTCCGTCCGGTTATTGTTAGCTGGGCAAGTTCCCGTAAGCGGCCATCTTTCCCCTACACCTCTAGTGGCCGCTTACGAGAACCATTCTCGTAAGCGGCCAGCTCCAGTTACGGACACTTTTTTCGCGTCCCGAGGGTGTCCGCTTACGAGAGCTTCGACTGTAGTTTAATAATAGTTAGGGGGGCACAAATTTGGAATAGTTTGCCGGAAAATCTAAAAAATTCCAAAACATATAATTCTTTTAAGAAAAGCATAAAAGCTTGTGTACAAAATCAAAACACTTTATTATGTTAGATTCAGAATGTAGTCATATTATTACTAAAACAGACCCGTGTAACTTTTATATTTAAAATGATCATCCATCTGCTGTTGTAATTAGTAAGAACTTATATAAATGTAACGAGGGGATCTTCCTAGAAAAGCTCAATAGAGCTTGCTAAGATCTCCTGCCATTGTATAAAAAATAATAATAATAATAATAATAAAAAGGCCAAATGGTCGCCTCTATACTAGAGCAGACGAAATACAAATATTATGTTTTTTAAAGTTACGGAAAGCGAACTACTAAAACGAAATGGCATTTGGAAAGAAAAACAAAAAGAAAACATTCGCAAAAGTAAATCACAGCTTCAACTTACGTGGTTACCAGGGTAATATCGACAAATTTCGTCTTCAACGCTCTTGGTTGATCGTCAGATCTCACTTGAATTGTGTCGTGACCGTCGTGACTGCAAAACTGACAGTTTTTGGGTTTGTTTAGTTTGTGTGTGAACTATGCCCATATTTGGCGAACGTTAGCATGGCTTCGCGTGACATTTATCGGCGATCACTATGCGGATATTAACGAGCAGTTTGGTTCGCTACACCCCCGGGGCTACAACACTAACTGAAGGGCTCACTTTATTGACTTCATCTTCAACTTGAAATTTCAGTGCTAATATAACAAATAAATGAAACAACAACAACAACAACAACAAAAAATTCGTGTAGTTCAACAATGAAAGCAAATCGATTAGCTTTTCTTGGTATGGCTAAAACCATTCAAGCTAAGATTTGATGCTGTGCTTAGCCTAATAAATTATCAACTGATTGATTTTTTCATAGAAGGATCACACGCGCGGTGCAGGAAAGATGGTCTTTTCGTGTAGACCATGGGGACAAGTTGTGTCGTTATTCTAAGACCACCACGTGACCAAAAGAAACCCCTCCTCCCCCGAGGCTGCGATTATTTTGGTCAGCACTTTACACGCGCAGTAAGTCCCAATACCGCATGCTGAACCTCGTCGCAAAGTAATGCAGAAAATGTAGCCACTGCAGTGTGATATCTAAACAACAATGCCGTTTTTTGGCGTCCCGCCCGGGCCATGTCTCGGTGATTTTCCGCGTTTTGAAACGTTATTAAACACTTCCACCAAAATAAGGAATTACACAAAAAAATATCCACTGTACTTACAAGGGGAAAGGGGTGGGGCGTTGAGGAGGTTCCGTCCGAAATGTTTGCGAGGATGTCCCGGGTACGCCGACCGGTTCATAACCGAAATCAGGACTGAAATCTATGCCCTATTTGATACTCAAAATGCCAGTCAAGACTTTTATTACTGCCTTATAATATCAAGAGAAATAAATCAGCATACAGTCTTGTAAACGACGCACCCAGGGAAAATCCAAGGCTAAAAAAGCTCTAAATGCAAGCTACGTTGACTACAAGGAAAACCTCTTATTCATAATCTTTATTTATTTTTTATAGCAATACCTGCCATACACGATTGGTGGCTATAAAGGTTACCTGTCCTGTCAAAACCAGTAAATCTACTCCTTAGTGACATGTTACTTGATAAGGTGTGGCACGCAGACGTTTGTAGTAAGCCTACATTGTAGCGAATTAAGGATTTGACAATTTCCACGGAAAAACACGTTTGAAAAGATCCGGCCTGGAAAAAGACATATGTTGAAAAGGTAAATCCTTCTGTGACCCCAAAGGAACGTTTGACAACGTACAAATCAGTCGATATTAAAGATGCGAATTTTTGAGAAATTTTTCGACCATGGAGACGTTTGAACTAGTCCATGATGGCGCGTTTGTGCTTGAACACAAATATATCAGATTTCAAATGTTTGATTAATTTTTCGAGGAGAGAAAGAGTAGAATTTTATTGTTTAAAAAAATGTCAGCTTCAGTTTAGAGGAATTGCGGGTTGCAACTTTCAAAGTTGCAAATTTTAATTAGATCCTATCGGTTAAAAGGCCAAACCCCTAATATAGCTATTGGAAAGCATACAGCTATTGTTATTCGATTAAACTAAATCATTATTTTCAACGACATTAGTAACAATTTAAGAACTTACAACGATAAAAACGCATTCAACTAGTTTATTTATGCGCAACTGTAACACCGTCGTAATTACTACTCATTAAAAACTTGGTAATTTTTCATATTACGGTTAATGTGCAATGAATGGAGAAAAGAGATCACCTGTTACCTGGTTTTAAGGCGTGGGATTTCGTATGTAGTTCTTCAATGCTGAAACTTTTTTCCGAAGTTGTCGCTCACTGATAACACAGACTGCAAAGTTGCCGCAAGGCGTGGTTGAGATACAGTTCAGAGCCAAAGATCTGATCTCGAGGTGTAACGAAGCGTGAGATGATAATATTTCCCTTGGGGTGGAGCGCTAATCATAAAAGCTGCCGATATTTAACAATGTACCGGTTATCTCAAGGATATTCGCGCATGGTCCAAGAGTTAGAATAGCCAAATAAGGTCGCTAATAAATTATTACAGGTTGGTAAAAAAAAGTCGAATTACAACTGGACGGCAAACGACGACCCTATTCAAACTCACAATAAACACGCAAAAGGCACTCAAGAAAAGTTGGCATTAATCCTAATCGTATTTTCTAACCAAGTTGTTATGGAGCATTCACGTATTTCTTAACAAAAGTTCGGGGAAAATTGAGAAAATATCGCAATCGCTGTAATCGTAACACTAGCTGTATACAATGTAGTTGTTAAAAAACTACGTCTGGAAACCAAACAAACATCAGGTTGAAAGGGCGTGGAACGAAACATCAAGAGAATTTGAACTGGATGCAAGTTTAACTGAGCTGCTATTGGCCAAAAGCCATTTATGGCAAGTGTCCATTTAAAGCTGTAAGCGAATGAGTCAGATCACCAGCAGACAAAGTGAAAATTATAAAAACACAAACAAAAACTGACAGTCAGGAAAATCACTGACAAAGTGTTTATTAATTCGAAAATTAAAAAGCGTTGTTTGCTTAATCGTTGGTGTTTTATCGTCGGCGACTTTTGGCAAACCCTGAAAAAAATTACAAAAAAATTCACCAGTTAATGAAAACTTTTTTTAAACCCACAGGGTGACTAGACAAGCTAGATGACTTATAGCTAACTTCAATCGCTGTAGCATGAATTGGCAAGGTTTGAAAGGCTAATCCCTGCCAATGGGCATAGTCAGACGAAAAACATTAAGGTATATGTCTTGCCAAAGGAACATGTCAGGATAAGGATTACAAAGGGACCGAGTATCAGCTAAATGACATCGCAGATTTGACTTTTGAGAAATATAATAAACGCCCACTTTTAAATAACCGCCGCCCCTGAGGTGTAAAGTTTGTATTAAAAAACTTCGTGTCTTGTTTGTTTTGTTGACGTTGTAATGTTACAGTTAAAGTGAAATAAACGCCTCATATCTGTTTAACGCTCCCCCCCCCCCCCCCCGCCCCCCATTATGTTTCAAAAGTTGAACTGCACAACATACATTTTTACCTATACGGCGGCCATTTGTTTCATAATTTATAGCATATTCTGGGATGCCGGGGGCACATTGATTTGCCTGGAAATAGAAATCAAAATGGCCGCCGTATCAGTATAAAGGTCTATTTACCTTTCTTCTTTTTTGCACTTCCAAACTTCTTCTTCCACTACGAAAAAAAATAAACATATATTAAACTTATGAAAACTTGCCGCACAGTATTCTAATTCTGAACTCAACTTGATATAAACCCAGTCACCCTCCTCAAAAGTAAGTTCCCCTCTTAAGAAAAAAAAGAACCAGATGTTATTATTTGATACGCTACCTTAGACTTTGACTTCTTACTGCTTGAGCTGTAAGAGACAATTAAACAAGTGCATTTAGACAAGAGCAGACAAGAGTGGGAAACACAGGTTTATAAATGGGTACCAGTACATTTAATGCTGGAGGGTAACCCTGTGATGGATAGCATCTCTTCTAGGGAGAAATAAAAAAAAACTCCTACTAGTGCATCATGCTACAGAAACCAGGTAAAGCTCCGGCGCCATGAACCACTGATCCCAACGAAGACTTAAGACAAATCAAGTTGAAACTTTAAAAGAGTGCTTTCATTAAATGTATTGCATATTTCCATTACGGCAAGAGCACTTGCTCATTAAAAACGATTTTGTGGTAGAGGTACCATAGAGAACATGACATCAAACAACAAACAGGAAAGGATTACCAAAATCAAATTACCTGGATTTTGCCGAGTATTCACCACTCTATAAAACAATAAAGCAAACAGCAATAAGTAAACAAAACAGCAAGATCACTGAAAAATCGAGCTTAAGCTATTAAAAGGTTTTATAATGGGGCTCAAAACTGGTATAATTATTTATTATGGTATTTAAAGCACAATATTAGTACACAGTACACAGGAGGGAATTTTAAGCATCAGTTCAATTATTCTACCAGGCAGTTGTTGTACTGTAGTATGTAAACTGTGTAATGTTATCAGTTAAGCTTACTAACCCTGTCACCTTCTTCAGTATTGAGCACAGACAAGTCAGCGAATGACGTCAGTTCATTCATGCCTGATTGAGCCCGCTCAGATATCTGGGAAATCAATCACACAAAAATCAACCATTCATCAACTTAAAAACAATGTGAGCGACAACTTTCTCACAACAATGTGCAACATTAACCAGTTAAACTCATCGCCAATAGATGAGGTTGGGGAAGGTGTCTATGATAGTGGGTGGTGGTTCCATAGCGATACAAACAGGCTTAAGCAGGGCACACAGGTATCCATAGCAACTCTGAGAGCGGCAACCACCCACCAGACACCGTCACACTGACCAAGTCAGTGGAAATACTTAATATCAACCCTAAATTTACCAAATCCACCAATGAGGGAGGGAGGGAAAGGGAGAAACCAGCAACTCACAAGCACATTTCGGAGCTAGAAACAAATTGCACAACCATACGCAGCTGGAACACACAATACGTGTAAAATGGGAAAACCCTGTATGTGACATCATAGTGCATGGTCTATTGATTGCCGCTGACCAGAATTGGCTCGACTTTAACTTAGCCTAAATTACATTCAGCCACATTTAAAACAGGTTTGACAGGAAATACTGACAGTGTGGCTTAGTGCAGTTTACAATATGAGTGAATTTTAGAAAACACACCTTTTTCTTTTTCTTAGCTGGCAGTCGAAGAAGATTTTCTTCTTCATATCTACAATTGAAAAGCAAATTGTTAATGTACAACCATTTAAATATATATATTTCGTAGCAATCAAACCTTATCTAGTATCTTGTATAGTTGGCAGAATTATTGCATTTGTGTTTCAGATCTGTCTAATAACCATGTGATCTCCAGTAATATTGATTTGAAGCTCAAAATAAAATCAAACAAATTAAAAAGCACAAAATGCGTACCTTGTTCGTTCTTCCTCTTCTTCCTTTTCCTTCTGTTTTTTCCATCGTGACACTGTTTCGTCCTAAAAGAAATTACCAATGTTTAATTAAAACGGATAGCTAGCAATGTATTGAACCAAGTTTACACAGTTTTAAATTCTCAAAGATACATACCCGAATTTCTTGTGGCGCATCACCATATTCATCTAAAAACAGAACAAACCACTAAGCTGTCAATAGTCAAATTACTTCAATCAAGCAGCAATACAGGAATCTTTTGGTGAGCAGTGAAAAATTTCTCAATGTGTTTGAATTGGTCAAAGAGACTGGGGAAAACTTGAGCAAATCAAAGGGTACACTAACTGTGTGATCCAAATACTCGAGCGAATTCAATGATACATGTACATTGTGTGATCCAAGAAACAAAAAACGAAAGGAAAAAGCTACCAGTGTGGCAGGCCACAACTGCATTGCACAGACATGTACAGTCAACTCTCGCCTTGCGGACACCCCGCTATTGCGGACGCTCGCTATTACGGACAAAAACCAGATCCCCGGCGAATAAGGTTTGACTGGAAATGACTCCCGTTATTACGGACTCTCGCTATTACGGACACTAAACGACGCCCCGAGCGTGTCCGCTTTAACGAGAGTTGACTGTACATATATTTCAGGCATGCCAGCAGGTTTAGATTATACAGTATGTGTACAAGATAATCATAACACAAAGTCTATAAGTAACTTTTTGAAATAAAAATTAGATGAAGAATATAATTAAAAGTAGATTTAAGAAAAGCAAGGATAATTATGATCAATATTAAAGTTAGAAGTTGTGTATTGTCATTATATATAGGTTAATATTGTTTAAAATAAATAGCTACCAGTAAAATTAATAAAACAAATTCAGAAGTTGTCATCATGTCACCTCTTAAATCATGTAACAGTGAACTTGTCAGCACTCTTTTTCTGGCTCTTTCCTCGTCTCTCTCTTTTCTAGTCTTCTTATCATCATCCTCATCTGGAAAGATTTCCAGCAAAATACATTCACAGCATGTTCAAAATAAACTGTTAACATACAGACTGCATGCAAATTTTGAGGGCACTTCCTAGTAGATATTTCCAGCTACTTGTACTTGGAGTACAAGTGACACCAACTGAAGTAATCAAATGACAACATTCAGTACACTACTAGCATCCCCTCCCTGCACCAAGATTCGTTTGGTAAGTCACACAATCTTGAAGAATTGTGCCATTTTAGCCAAAAGAATGTCTGTATTTTTATTTCAAAATCTTAAAGACCTGTACTTAAAATGTGCATCTAGTGAGCTTTGTAAAAATTGTTGTTAGAATTACTTCTCTGTACACCAACTGTACAGAGTGTCAAATGTATCCATTTTTGCTATCAGGGGAATTGTTGAGTCATTGAGTGCACTAATACATGTACAATGTACACAGGTTAATAAGTTGTAGCAAATAATAATTGTGACACTTTGAAATATTTATAATTTTCATTCAAATAATTAATGATTTCAAGAGCTTACCATAAGGGACAGCAGCTACCTTAGGAGGTACATAAACTTTGGATTTCTTAGGAGCATCTTCATCACTGCTTTCAAACTCTTCATCATCAAGCTGATATTCGCAAAATGTTGAAAATTAAAATCAATATTCATTTAATCACTACTGAATGTACACAGTGTCTGTGACTCTCTTTCTGCAGTAGAAGTGATCTCCCACATTTCTTATGTTACTAGTTACACAAAGTTGTTATTTATCATAAGTTTAATGTACATGATCATGCATATTCCTACAACTTCGTCAGATCTCTGCTTGCAGGCAACATATTGGTGAAAGGAGAAAATAATTTGTTTAAATCACATTTCGAATAACAAAATGTTTTGTGAAGCATTTGAGAAGAAAAATTAGCGATTAGAAACTGGAACGAAACTCGATTGCTTAATTGCTCAATTTACAAAACGCTCTTTATCAGAAACACAAACCGAAACTTAACACGCAATCAAATTCTGTCAGACTGCTAAACTGTTTATAACATAAAATTGACTATGCTAATAGATTATCACACCCTTAATATTTTCACTCCATTCTTCGATCACTATATAAGCTTCAACTTTTTATTCTAATTTAATGTCATTCCATTTTCTTATCGTTAATTTTTATCTCAAATGTCAAATCACATTCAGGAGTAAAACAAGGTGGTGTTTAGCCTACAAATGTAATGTTTCTTTATTAAAACACTTGCAAATAATTATGTTCTTTCCATAATGGTTCATCACAACACTACTAGTATTGCCACTTGGGAATTGTAATGGATGTGTTGTGGTTTAATTTTATCCTTGGTTTAAATTTTTTCAAACCAGTTTGATTTTTATTTTCCTTTGTTTTAGACTATGATAATGAATATGAGACAATGAAAAATAAAAATCAAACTGGTTTGAAAAATTTTGAACCAAAGATAAAATTAAACCACAACAACTATCTTCGTTTATTTTTGCGTTTTTATTACTTGTTTGTTGTTTTTCTATGTTAGAAAACTATTATTTTGAGGTTTCCTTCAATTTTAAAGTAAAAATTACTTAAAATATCATGACGTTGCTTCTTTAACTCAATTTGTCCATTTTTTCAAAGTCAGCTTACTTACTTACTTACATCAAATTTGTGCTTTAGTCTTGATCATAATAAATTACATTGAACCTCCCGTAATTGACCACCTGAAATGTCCAGCCGATGTGGTCACTTGTGAGAGGTCAGACCTTCCACGGGGGTTTTTATTTTGTGTCATAGCCCATAGTCATTTCAGAGGCTAAATCCATGCACGAATGTATAGATCTGTTAATACAAATACACTTTATTCAAGAACATAACTTGTGATTTCGAATAAATTTCAGTACATAGTTTTGACTGACGAAGATTGAGACAGATTAATAACAACAAACTTGAAAAAACTGGCAAGTATTTTCAAGTTGCGTTGTCTGTGACTGTATTTTTTTTATCCCCGGTTTTTTCGGTTTTTTGTATGGATTACAAACGGGGGGAGCCGGGGGGCCGCGGTAGTTCCTTAACACTGCATAAAAAGATACCTTTGTCACCATGTTGTCAGGATTGGGTTTAAACCTCAGAGGATCAATTTCTGCACCTTCAGGACAAATAAATAGAAAATAAATCAATCAATCAATCAATATTAAATTAATCAATAAATGTACAGGCTTAAGAGTATCAATTTTTTAAAAAATTATGAAATTTACAGTGTCCGGTGTGTCTGTAATTACTTGTGACAATGCATAACTAGTCAGTTCAGACAATCCTGCTTTTTGTATAATTTGCTTGCATATTGCCTTGTTAAAACAAAACATTATGTAGTTTACTATGTAATGTATACAGAACAATGTACCTGGAGTTGAAGGTAAACATTGTACTGACATGAGTGAAGACAGTCATTAGTTAAAAGTTTAGTGTGTGATTCAAGACAACTATTCAACAGTACTTTCATGTGGTCTGTTTGTAACTTCTAAAGTATTCCGCAAGGCAATTAATGAACTTTTGGATATTTATTTATTTATCATTTTGCACCTTGAGCACTTGTGCCAAGAGGAAATCAAAGAGCTCTTCAAGCCATGACTGAATTTTTTTGCCAAGTTTAAAAGTTTAGTTTCCATTCCTTGAAAATTTATGAGCAGCAGGTGATTCAAACATTTCTTTGATGCACATGATAACAGATAAACGGCGGAATGTCTATTACATTAAGATATTTTTGTCTTACATGACTAAGTATGTTTGATTAACACACTCGTGTAGGCATCTGACTGGGAGGTTTGAGGTTGCGAGTTCGAATCCCAGAGGAGAGAGTTTTTTTCTTTTTTTCCTTTTTTCTTTCTTTTTTTAACCCATAACACTAAAATGGTTTGTTTATTATATCGCTCCGTAGGTATGCATTGCAGAATAATTTACATGTAGGCAGCGGTTAAGTAATAACGCTGTAAAAAAATATAACAGAACATATAGACTGATTCAGGTACAAATGTAATTGTGCTGTTTCATCTGAAAAGCTTTTCCTTTTCTTGGGAACAAGCAGCCACGCGCTCTGGTTTCTGGTTTGAAGCTTATGTGAAAGCCGATTTAGTTTTCGAATGCTCCTACATGTACTACATGTACACTAGCTCGACAGATATATGTGAAAGAGATCAATCGTTACATTGCTTTTGCAGCTCTCAATTTCCACTTTTTCGGCGGTCGAATACTTTCCACACATAATTGTTAGCCATATTTTGTTTCTTTGCTTCTTGTTTTTCTTGTAAACCCCTTTAAATTTGAAGAGGGTGCCTTATTACGGCTGCCTTGCTACACTCTTTCTTCTAGTATATCTGCTGGTCAGTGGAGTTGCAATGAGAAGTCTACAGATGATGGACCAACCAACCATTGGGCTAGCTACAAAACTTCCTGAATAAAATAGTCAGTGGTAAAAAGGAAAATGCAAGTCGCTTCAGTGTTCTGTTAGTACCAGTAACTCACTTGACCAGGAGGAAAAACTTTCTTACTAAGTTAGGTTCACAATGCTATTTCCTTGGTTTCTTTACAGGTACTTAAAATACAAATGAAACAGTTTACCTGATATCATTCCTGTTGTGGCAGCCTTAATCATTTTATCAATCTGATACTTCATTTTTTGGTCAATGGGTCTCAGTTTCTCCAAAACCTACATAAGTTTTTATTGAGGAAATCAAGAAAAAGCATAATTTATTATTTATTATATACATGTATTGTTAAAGTTTACAATTCTTGGTTTGTTTGCCTCAAGATGAATGACTCCAACAGTATGTTTGGTTTTTTTACAGTCAGGCAAAGTTAACCTCAAGCTAATGCTACATGTATTCTGCAGTTTGTTATGACACATACATGACTTACAAGGTGAGGACTCATTCATGTACTATACTTCATAATATTATACAGTTTGCTGTACATAAAGATACATGTAGTTTCTCATTTTGATATGCTTTATTTGCTTGCAGATCTAAATGTGGATCTTTTTGTCACACACCATTGTCCTTAAAGAAATATTGGTTATTAGTATAATTCAATACTGATTGGTCAAGAAGCTCAGACTCTGACGCAATATTCACCATGCTAGGCAGTGAATATAGCAACTCAAGGTTTGGCTACTAAGCCATGCCATGTTTGCCATCCAGGCTAGTGAACATGGCGGCATTTGCTGAATTAACATTTCTCTCATTTAAAAAGAAATCACTCAAAGTTCTGGATAATTATTCAAAACATTGGGAATTTTGCAAATTAACTACCAAGGCGTTTGGGCTGAAAATATTTTCAAGAGATGGTTTTCTAGGCATTAGAATTGATCGTAAACACGGTGGTTTTGGAGATCTCATGTGGCCATGTACTCAGTCAGATCGACTGGCAAAACATTGTTTAGTTCTCTTCTCACTGGAGCTACTCATTTCGAGAGGATTCACACATTCAATTGCTCGGAAGTCACCAACGATTAAACAAATTAGGGTACCAGATAACATTCTATCTTTTTCGTAGTGTTTGTTTTGTTCAGTTTTATTGCTAAAACTTGAGTGTAAATTACAATTTCAATCTAAAAACTGGTTTACATGATCACCTCTGAAAATTATACTAAAACAATTATTCGCCTCAGACTCACTGATTTTTGTTCAATTATCACTTCGCTTTTTTACACGGGTGGCACCGCCAAATTCAATGCACCTTGTACAAAGGTCATCTTTGGTGAGGAGTAACACTTCTGCTAAACAATAAAAACAAAATATAATGGCAGATACTCACAGTGCGCACTTCAACTAGTCTTTCCACAGCCGGATCCTCTTGCCATGATTGTCCATCAGTTTTCGTTAACAAGTAGTACGTGAGATCAATAACATAGCTGCAATAAAAAATATGAATAACAGAATAATACAAAGTTCTGCATGTTAGTACATTGTACAAGTTATACCAATTCTGTAAATGAGTAAATCTTAAACTTCAGTTATGTACTGTAGTTAAAAACTGATTATTTAGTGAAATATGAATTTTCCGAACACAAAGAATTATTGTACAGTCATGTATCTACAATGTACAGTCATTATTGTACATGTACCTTCAGTCCTGTACTTACCTAAGAAGCAGATGAAACTTCAGCTCTAAAAAACTAACACCCTGAAAGAAACAGCAGGTTTTTAACTTCTTTTACTTTCAGTTGTGTAAATTAAAAATTTAAGAATATCTTGGGACTGGTTAAAGCTCGAAAGAGGGGGTAGCAAAGGGGTGGTGGTCATTCCGTTTCATGCACAAATTTTAACCAAATTCACGTGTTACGTATACTTACAACAGCAAAATTCACGAATCACGTGTCTTTTCTAGCTATTTTCAGGCGTCACGGTCAAATTTTCACCCTATTTTCACGCGTCACGGTCTAATTTTTGCCCTTTTCACATGTCACGCATAAACCCTTTTCTCAAGATAAATGTATCCAATCCAGTCCCCAGTCTCTGTCTCTGCTGACTTTGAATTCATCAGAGATGCTCATATGAAGCACATGTATGAAGTAATTCACTTTATTTGGAATGTCAGTGTTAACAATACCTACATGAAGCACACACAGACCTTTTTTGTTGCTAATGATCCACTTGAAATTTTCTTCATCAAACTCTCTACATGTTGATCAATGTCTGAAACCTTTGATGATTCAAACAAAAATAATTATTATATTCGTCAATTTTGCAATGCATGTTAAATATTAGCATACAGTTTTGTAGAACTTAACAGTACAATACGAATACCCTACCACTTCAATTAAGCTAATTAAGGACTCAAGACTGAAAAGATGGCTTTTCGTAGGCAGTTAGCTAGAGAACTTTTCCTCCTCGATATTTCTTTTTATTATTCCCAATTACGCCTTTTGACTACCGAGCCAAATGAGCCACCAAATATATCCGTCTTCAAAAGTAGCCCTGAATTCTGTAGTTTAGCCAAAAGTTATAAATTTGTCACGTGCATTTTCCATTCATTAGTTTTACTGTTTCTTACCTTCTCCCCCATCTCTCTCATGGTTGATATTACTTCCGGTAAATCTTTTGCTATTACCTGAAGAAAATATAATAGACTGCATCAAAATTTACGCTTCTTACCAGAGATTCAAGTACTCAGAAGCACGAGGAGTGAAGTCAGAGACGCACCGTTTCCGCCGCCATCTTGAAATGTACGACGAAGCCGCGATTCCAAACGACAGCGGCGTTTCTGTAATACGGGACTAGCGGGGTGTAAGCCATAATCGAATATCCCGCCGTCACCCAAGGCGCTGGAGCAAGTCGTGGCCCCGTTTGTTTGTTGTCCCATTTAAGACCACTTGATGTTACGGTCTGTCGGGTCTTTGTTCAGGATCTGGTACGGTCCGTTCTCGATCAGGGTAGACATCTTAGTGCGCTAGGTATCAGCATCCATGACTACGCTAGCACGTCCTTTGTCGGCTGGGAGAACCATGATGGACTCGTCCTCCTTTAGGCTTTTAAGCGCGTCACGCATTTCCTCCGTGATGTTAGGCTCTGGTGGTTCAGCCTGTTGAAGGATACTGTTGACAGTTCTTCTGACCGTGTCTGCTTGTTCGGCGTTTAGTTGTCTTATAGCTGATTCGACACTGGCGATAATCTCCTTGGCAGGGACGTTCGCAGGAGTTACGGCGAAGTTCAATCCTTTAGTGCAGCAGGGCTTTCTCGGCGTCGTTGAGGGTCCTAGAAGATAAATTAATAACCCAGTTAGTTTTGTCCAGGTACGATGTATCAGCTGGGGATACAGCCGCCTGTTTTTCGTGCAAAAGGTTTTCACACTTCTGCTTTTGTCTGTCTTTGCTGGTATTAAAGACTCGCTGGGTGTTGATCTTGATCTGTTCCAGTACTCTGTCAGCGTCCTCTGTCGAGAGAGCAGATGTTACGCTCTGTGATGTGGAACCTGCTTCCTTCTTCGCATCTGCCTTGGATCTTCGCATCTGCCTTGGATCTTCGGATCTTTTTCGGAAATCTTCAGGAAACTTTGTTAATCTTCGGAAAAGTTCAAAAAAAATATACGGAAACGTTACTAAAGAGTATGGCTTTCAAACAACATTCCGATAATCTTCGGAAATCTTCGGCCTAGAAATTGCTCAGAATGCAAAAAGTTTCTCGAAAGGAAAAAGAAAAAGTTGCTCGAGATATAAAAAGATGTCTTTGTCAAAAAGTTGCCGAACAACTTGTGGAAAGCCCTAGGTGACACATAATGACACAAAGACCCGTGATTTAGCTTGCAACACTTTATTTCATACTTCAGTATTTTATAGACCATAACAGTTGGTCTTTGGGTTATGCTAATTCTAAATAGGAGACGGCTTTACACAAGCTATCTTTAGGATGTTAGTCATGCTTAATAACTTGATAGACGAGAATAAACGCATATGGAACAGTGAAACTATTAGCTTCTTTGTGTGTATATCTGACTGTTCTCTCTCTTGTTAACAGTTTTATTTTTCCTTCTTCCTCAAGTTGTTTTAACTTGCTCTCGTATCCATATTCCACAGTGCTGTAGGCATCCTCTCGCATAGAGTGAGCCATGAGTCCACCTAAGATTAAAAAGAAAGTAAGAAAAAGTGAATCTAATCTTAAAAAAACCTATGAACGGCCTGTCTATAACGTCTAATGGTCAAACCAAAGAGAGAACTGAAGACGTATGTGCGGCAGTGTGCGACTCTAAATTTTATTTTTCAAGCACATATAACAACCAATCAGAAACAATGAGAAAAGTAACTAGTTTTTCAATACGTAGTCTTCAAAAAATCGAAATTAGTTCAGAGAGCCTAGGTTTCCAACCTTGTTCCCAGGCCCTTCCTTTGGTAATTTCCCTGTCGGCCTTCCAAATTAATTACCAAGGGAAAAGCCCTGGAAATGAGGTTGCCTTATGTAAGCGGCGAGGACGAGGTTGCCTTCTGTTTTGGCTTCATTCGAGGATGAACCGTCTACAGAGCCTTTCATCGGTTTCTCCTCAGTTGATCATACTACGCCAATTTACAAATCAGAGACAAAGAGAAACGTTAAGAGAATATTAGAAAAATAAACAAGTTCTCTTACCAGGTTTTACAAGGCAGATTATTTCATCGAAAGCATTCGGCTTTAGCTGCCCCGGTGTGAACACGCTACAACTTAAAGCGATATCAAACTGGCCAGCGTTAAAATGTTGTCTCCAGTTGTAAAGCGAATCACACACCATTCTCTGGTATAAATTCTTCTTTTCAGCAATGGCCAACATCTTTGGCGATAAATCGATTGCTTCAAGGTTGGTGAAGCCTCTTGCTACAAGCTTTTCTCCAATCATTCCTGTACCTGCTCCGATATCGAGGATTTTGAGAGCTTCTTTTCCCACCACTGAGAAAGTGCTTTCTGTGGCTTTTTGAAGTTCCGAAACCAACACATCTGGAGATTGAAACCCTGAAGTTATCATGTCCTGGAAGAAACAGAGAATACATTTAGTTTGAGGGATTTGGGGAAAACTACGTCTATATATAAGAATTACCATGGTTACTGCGCTGGACTCCGGATCGAGCGGTCCTGGTTCGAGCCCCGGCCGGGGCACTGCGTTGTGTTCTTGGGCAAGACACTCTCACAGTGCCTCTCTCCACCCAGGTGTATAAATGGGTACCTTGGTCACTGATAAACAGTGGGCCTACCACGAGGGACACTCTACAGAACTTTTGCTCGTACATCTCTCAGAAACCTGGAGAAGAGCAATCGATGATAACAAAGTAGTGGCTGTGGCGTTCGTTGACTTCAAAAAAGCTCTCGACTGTGTATCCCATGCTATTTTACTGCAAAAGTTAAAGTTTCAATTCAGGGTTCAAGGTCCCTTATTATCATTGCTGACGGACTACCTATCCGACCGAACTCAATACTTGAATAAACGACCAGCAACCAACTGTGTTATTAAAATGTTACCAGAAGTACTTCTGATGTTACATGTGACTTCCCTCAAGGGTCAGTATTGGACCCCAACGACCTGCCTAATGCAGTTCCCCCTGGCTCTGTCTTTATGTACGCGGATGACACGACCGTTTATTGCATCGGCGACGCTGTTGACTGAGCCGTTTCTTCTCTAAATGAAGCACTATCTGAATTGAACAACTGGTGCCTAGAGAACTCTTTAACTACTGACTCGGCAAAGTGCGAAGCAATGCTACTGATGAGAAAACCGCATATCGGACCGCTAAATTCTGTCATTATCGGAGATGATCGAATCGACTGGGTGAAACACACTCGCTATTTGGGCGTCACTATCGATGATCGGCTGGCCTGGTCACATCATCTTACAGATGTAAAAAAGAGTTCGTTCTTAAGAAGAGAACCCTAATGGATTTATATTTTATAGCCTGCGAACAGGTTCCCGAGTGGGGTTTCCGCGAGCGAAGCGAGTGGGATTACGCTAGCGAAGCGAACGGAAGAGCGGGGCCTGAGGGGGAGGCTCCCGCGCCCCCCTACTCCCCCTCAGGCCCCGCTCTTCCGCTCGCTTCGCTCGTGTAACCCCACTCGCTTCGCTCGCGGAAACCCCACTCGGGAACCTGTTCGCAGCCTAATATTTTAAGGTCATCCTGCCTTCAGTTTTTTATGGTCTTGTCGTTTGGGGCGGTTGCGAGAGCGATTTCCAACTTGCCCCGCGATATGCCATCTACTGAAGTCTACCAGTATACAAAATGGAGCACACTAAACTACTTATACAAACTCCGGCTAATTAAACTATTTTACACGGTTGGTTAACGGTGAAGCACCCGCTGCGTTGTCTTACTTATAGCGAGCAAAGCCTGTGTGACTTACAGCCTCAGAAAGAGCAATAAGATCACAGTCCTTAGATTTATTCGTACTTTGTTAAAAATTCAATTGGCCATAGAGGTTTCATCTTATGGAACAATGTTTCTTCATATAATACGGGCTCCCAATTTTCAGCTTTTTATCGTAGAGTGAAAAAGGATAATTATGTTAAGGAGCTTAATTTTAATGCCCAGTCTGTTCAGTTGCTCCCAGACATTACCACGACTTTAAATGTTACTAATTGTTATATAATTGTTTATTTTTATAGTAATTATGATCAAATGTACTCTATTAGTATTTGGCAGTAATATTAGTAATATATTAGTTTAGCACACGACCCCACAAGCATTGTGCTTAAACCCTGATCGTGTTTAAATGAAGGAGATGATGATGATGATGATGATGATGATGAGATGATGATGATGATGATATAAAATAATACAGGATTGCGTAAAGATATGAAATTTCTATTCGAGTGTTCAGATCACCTCGATATCTCAAGTTAACCGAAGATTTCCAAAGTTTGTCGAAGACTTCCGAGGAACGATTCGAAGATGTTTCCACTATACACTAACAAATTTAAAAACATGGTAACAATAGAAATGTCACGTTAAATTATCGTTATTTTATGCTTGTTCAATTACGGTGTTTCTTAGGGCTGGAAATCCTTATAAAACACTGCAGTTTATATAAAAACTGAAAAAGAGAATCCCGCAAACAAGTACAGTATCGAACTGTAACTACAAATAACGTGTAAAACTACTCTGTGAAACTACACAACAAAAAACATTATACGCGAATTGTTATACAACTGCTCCATTTTACTCGTTTGCATTTGAATGGGTTGAAATCTCCCACGCGTGAAATTGGAGTCATCATAGAGATTAAAGGATCCTAGTCAGCCTCCGCCATTTTCTCTGCCATCTAAATTCGGATTTTTCGCACGTTGAAAAGAAATCCTCGTCCACTTGTGCATTTGCTTTACTGAGGTATAAGACTGCCACAAATACTTTTTAAAATTATTGGTGCTTATTTTTTGACTGGTTATTCTATCATTCTTTTGTTTGTTTGGAGTAAAATTTAAAAGTTGAACTTAAAGGATTTTAGTCAGCCTCCGCCATTTTCGATGCCATCAAAATTATGAAAACCGCATGGCGAAGCAAAATCTTATTGCACTTGAAGTCTGTTTAACAACTTTTAGCAGTTTCACATTGATCTCTTTCCTTTAGACAAGCTCTGCGAAAAAATAATACCGAAATTCTCGTATGTAAACAAAATCAAAGGCGTGGCTGACTAGGGTCCTTTAAGCATTGACTTTTATTTTTTCGCGAACGACAAAAAATCAACTTCTGCAGTCTGCCGTTTGACGTTCGTACGCGCAAATGAGTAGTTTTTTTAGTAGTTTTGTGCTTGTCGTAAATGTGGGATTTTCCCTGTTTTTATGAGGGATTAATTTTAGAATTCAATAAAAGGGTGGCAAAATGAAAGATAAGCTTGCGTTTGCCGTTTGAGCGAAGATCATATTGAAGATCATATTGAATATTTATGCCAAAACATTTTCGGTTTCGTTGCAAGTGAGTTATTTTAGTTCAGGCTTTTTCTTCCGCACATTGCTAACTAGAAAATAACAGACGAAGGGAATCCATTCAGTTAACTACATAAAATTCTCTAAATTATTGAGCAACGATTGACCAGAATATTCCACCTATAAAATATATTTATTCAACCGAACAAAAATCAACTCAATATTGTGCTGTGAATGATTATTAACCAATAAATCGAATAGACACTTTAACATCGCGTTTATTGACATCTCTCTCATTAACAAAACTTTTTATGGTATCATCACGTATTCAGAATGAAAAACTCGAAAAAACGAACTGGGGAGCTCCGCTTTTAAAGTGTATGTTATATCTTCTTGATATCACTTGCAAATTCTGCAAATTACCTTCTTAATTATATACGTGGCACGAAAAGATGGGTGACTAACTTAGTTATCGGTGTCAAAGTGAGTCGCGGGACGGGACAAACACAGACACACGCCACGGGAAGAGACGACGCGGGCAAAAAGAGAGAGGAGGAAACACCCCGGACACAAAGGCACAAGACCCACGAACCGCGCAGGGCGACCAAGGCAGAAGGGGCCGGACGACCGACCCAAGCAACCGGGAGACACGGTGTGCGACAGGGAAGGCGGGGGAGGGAAGAGAGTGCAGACAAGTCAGCCGCAGGGCGGAGAGGGGAAAGGAGGGGAAAGGAGGAGGGGAAGACCAGAAGGAACGACGACCCCAACAGAAAGACGAAGAAGACCGGAGCAGAAAGGACGGAAGAGAGCCCGTGGCAGAGAAAGAAGGGCGGGGAGAAGGAGACACGAAGGGTGAAAGGAATGCGTGGGCAGAATCCTGTGAGCTGAGGAGGAACAATGATGCCACGACCACAAGAAGAAGAGGGAAAAGAATGGAAAGAAGAGAAACTCGGAGACGGAGAACGGAGGAAGGCCAGGCAGACCGCAAAGAAACGAGAAACCCCGAACGAAGCCACAACCCCCAGCAGAAACGAGCACGCAACGAGAAGAACGACGGAACACAAACGGAAACGAAAACAGTGGAGCACAGAGGCCGAGAGAGAAAACGGGGACGAGAACACAACAAGCGAAGCACAGAAAGAGGCACGGAGAAGAAAGACGAGAAGATCCGGGAGCAGCTGAATGACCGCCATGTCGAACTTTGTCGATTTCCGGGTTGGGAAAAACTGGGCCCGAGCAGAAATCGGCGAATGGAACAGGATTTTCCGAGAATTTCGATTCTCCGGCATTTTAGGACAACCTCCAGAAGTTGACCAAAATTTTCGAAACGAGTTTTCAGAAACTTTTTGTACCATTCGATTTTGTACCGGAATTTCCGGAAATTTTTGTCCAATGGATCGCGCCCTTTATTTAACCAGGGTGGCCCATTCAGCAAGGAGGCTGGTATCCATTGGGATACATTTGTGCAGATACATTTGTGCAGTTTCCTTCTACAGGCTAAATCTATCCAGTTAAGCACGTGGAATGTTTCTTTTAAAGTTTTTTCTTTGAAGAAAAATTCGAGCAGCACGGTTTTGTAGGCGCAGAAGCTCCTTGCAGCCCAGGTCACATCAGCGTAGTCAAATAACGGCTGCACGAGTGAATTATATACCTGTTTAGAGGCTTCTAACGTAAAGCATGATCGTATACGAGACAAAACCTCAAGCCTTCTACTTCAGATTCTACTTCTCAACTTGATCTTTCCAAGAAAGTGTTTCGTCCAATGCAACACCCAAATAACTAAATTTAGGTACTCTTTCTGAGACCTTTCCGTGTAGCTGTATACAAATGTGCAGATTAGATACCCTTAACAGTGTATATACACTTAACAGTATATTTAAATATGAGGCTATACGGCAATCGTTCCCAACAAAAATGTGATAATTTCGGATTATTTTGTTGATTCGGCTGCCCTGTGTTTGAAAGTCAGAGGGGAATGACTTGCCTGTTCAGTATTTACCGGCCTATCCGTTGTTGTCTCCTGGCGGCCTTGATACCTAATGTCAGAAGTGTGAACTTGCCTAATACATCTTCTTTATTGCAGTCACTTGCAACCATCTAAACGCATTTCAGGTTTAACTTAAAACATTTTGAAAACGATCTTACTCTTAAATTTGTAAACAATTCCTTTGATCTGATTTACAGCGGGGCGGTCTTTCGGGGCGGTCTTTCAAGAGAGTTCGACATGTTCTCAGACTACTCAGCAAAGAAAACATTAGGACAACTAAAAAATGCTGCCTAGTGGAGTGTGGCATAAGTGGCCCAACACTGATCGCCATAAAATAACACATTTTCGGATTGTTATTTATTTTTAGCGAGTACCTTTCACTCGCAGCTATCGAGATCGAAAAACCTTTATCATGAAATGCAAATAATTGCTACGAACCTGTTCATAAGTCTCGGACCAAATGTCATGAGCTTTCCTGACCATATCATCCGATGTGTTCCAGTAAGATAAATCCAAAATTTCCTTTGGTCTTGGACACTTTGCACTGAGTCCCTTGCCACAGTCTAAATTCATCTCTCTCGTTCTAAGAATGCCTAACTCTGGCCAGTAACGCTTATCAAATTTAATGAGAACGTGGGTTCTGTGAACGTGCTCTTGTGTACCGGTACTACAAAAGAATAAACAATACATTACAGAACTTAACCAATGACTCCTAAACAGAGAGAATACAATGGTTGTTCCCTTGTGAGCCCGTCAAATTAAGGACGGGTTTTAAAGCAAAGGACAGTTCATCATTCTTCTTAAAAGATATATATTTTCATTTGAAATTCATATTTCGCTGAAGTTACAGTGAAAACATTTTAGGTAAGAAAAATAAACACTATTTTATACAAAAATACGTAAAAATAACCTCGAGTGAACTAGTCGGCGTAAGTGGTTTGATATTCACAACGAATGGTTTATAAAGGGGTTGAAAACACTCTAATTAACAACTAAAAAAAACATATTTCTACTTATCTTCTTTGTTTGTCTCACCATCATGGAAATCTCTCGGGATTGGTTGCAAAAAGAGATTTAATTTATACAAGATTAGCTGTGCATAGACTTCTGTTCTCTGTTTTGACAAAGCTAGCAGTCTTTTGCGTTAACAACGCACACGAACTTTGCTCAATAACAAGTTCACTAACATTTCTTGAGGTGTTATCTTGTAAAGCTTTAATTCACTGAATTCTGAACATCGATTCCTCTAAAACTTATATCAGGGATAATGGAGAATTACATTATTGTCATTTTACAGGCTGTGGTAGATCACCGTTTACGGCGATGTTTCAAAGTTAAAACTGCGGATAATACAATTTTGTGTCCAAGTTTTCAGAACAGCGTACCTAATCGAATGATTATACAACCTAATGATAAATTTTTATCCCATCCGTTCAGTGTCAAAAGGAAACTCTCGAATTCAAGAACTGTTAGAAGATATTGGCTTCTAAAAGAGTGAAAATGTGAAATGTAAACTTTGAAAAGTGCAATCTTTGACTACAAGATCTTGAAGGATTTTCAAGGATCCGTTCTGAATCACAATGTACAAGCAGGGGCTGACCTTTTTGTTCAGTACAACTGGCATTTTTTTTTATTTTGTTAGTTACTGCTTAATAATCTGATGCACCAGAATAAGCGTACAAGAAACAGTGTAACTGCTGGCTGTTTAATTCGTGTGCATATTTAACGGTTTTCTGGTTTGCTAGCAGTTTTAGTTTTCCTTCTGTTAATTTGTTTGTGATTCCCAGTCCCAGATCCCATTTTCCCACTAAAAATGTACCCAAATCCCAGTTCTCATTTTACCCCTTCAGGTCCCTCTGAGTAGTGACTTTGAATAAAATGGCATCAAAATATGACAGGGCAATGCTCCTAAAGGTTCCCTCGTCAACTAACTAATTACGCGTGAAATTAAAAAGGAACTGTTGGTCTTTCGCGCTTTAGCTGTATACTGAAGAACATAAGCAGGTTTGGGAATGTTTATTCAGTTGGCTTCGATAATTCTGAAAACATTTTACGATTAGAATCTACCGGAAACAATCAGCAACGAATAAGAACTTCAATTGAATAATGGCGGAATCGCAAGGGGATTTCGCAGATTTTTGGTCGAAACTGTTCTGAAATTAGTGGTAGACAACTTAAACCATGAAAAACATTACTCTTTGAACATCTAGAGGAAGATATAACTTTTATTTGCAGATAAAAGAAGTCAAGCTACGGCTATAAATATCGAATTTTTTTGAAAACGCGCGAAGTCAAGCTACGGCTATAAATATCGAATTTTTTTGAAAACGCGCGGAAACAAAAGCCTTAATTTTTTCAAAGTGCAATCCATTTCCATCCGAGCCATCCGCAGCCAAAGACGCTTGTTAACAGTTTATTTTTAGATTTCCTACGACACAGATATAAATATTGGCTGTTCACAAATCTGGTAAAATCCGTGACGAGTATTTGACAGTTAGAGACAGTCTTTACGCGATGAGGCACTGTCCTTTCACAATTTCACAATTTTTACGGAATTCACGTGGTACACATAGATTCATTGTTGCTGATCCTAGCAGTATGCAGGACGCGTGTCACATATCAACCTAGTAAAATGGCCCAGCTCACAACGAGTCTCTCGTAGCTCAGTTGGTAGAGCGCCCACCGGTCTGGAGGCCATGGGCGACCGTCGGGGACTCAGACTGCCCATGCTCGTGTCAGAGAACATCATCATAATACCGAGCAATACCATACAAAACGATGAATTCGACATTGCTGATCCTAGCAGTATGCAGGACGCGTGTCACATATCAACCTAGTAAAATGGCCCAGCTCACAACGAGTCTCTCGCAGCTCAGTTGGTTATAGCGCCCAACCGGTATCTGGGAGGCCATGGGTTCGATTCCCGTCGGGTACTCAGAATTTTTCTTTGTCCCATGCTCGTGTCATGTAGAACATCTTATCTTTATTATTTATTACCGAGCTTAAAATTTACCATCTTTATTATTTACTACAACTGATGAGACTTGACGAGATGAGGGTGCACCACAGAATGGCCCAGCTCACCACCCGAGCAGGAGAGCGCCCACCGGCGGGAGGCCATGGGGACCGCGGACATTTTTCTTTGTCCCTGCTCGTGTCATGTAGAACATCTTATCTTTATTATTTATTACCGAGCTTAAAATTTACCATCTTTATTATTTACCACAAAACTTGATGAATTCGACATTGCTGATCCTAGCAGTATGCAGGACGCGTGTCACATATCAACCTAGTAAAATGGCCCAGCTCACAACGAGTCTCTCGTAGCTCAGTTGGTTATAGCGCCCAACCGGTATCTGGGAGGCCATGGGTTCGATTCCCGTCGGGTACTCAGAATTTTTCTTTGTCCCATGCTCGTGTCATGTAGAACATCTTATCTTTATTATTTATTACCGAGCTTAAAATTTACCATCTTTATTATTTACTACATAGATTCATTTTCGCCGAAAACGGCAATTTTGTAGTTGATCTGTAAACTGATCATATGATGTTAATAAATTGAACAAATAAGTAACAACCTATGGCGAAGTTATCAAGTCCTTCATAATTTCGATATTACATAGTAGATTCTTGTTATCGCCATTGGTTGCCTTTCGAAAGACAATTTCCTTGTAGGAAATAAGCTATCATTAAAACCAACAGAAAGTTTACAATATGTACACGACAAATTGCAATTTCCAATTAATTTCTTTCAGCTTGGCAGCTGTTCAATCCAAACGAACTTAAGATCAAATTTTCTTTTATTAAGTTCGAGAAGAAAACGAAGCCTCACTGAACCTAAACAGACATATCTGCTAAGATACCTTGGCATCAAGTCTACATCTACAACTCAACCAACCAAGGTTAATATCAACAAAGAATGGCGGACAACTTTTCCGTCGTTCTTCGTGGACTTTACCTCGATTCAGATATTCCCTTCGCCTTGTACATAGCAGATGTTGCTGTTAACACCATTTTCTCAGCTACAGCAATTCTTGGTAACGCGTTCATAATGGCAGCGCTTTGGAAATTGTCTCCGCTTCAAGTGCACTCAGTGCTTAAGGCATTTCTGTTCAGTCTCGCATTAGCCGATCTAGGAGTTGGTGCTGTAGTTCAACCCCTTTACATCGCAGCTGTTTTGACGGCAATGAATGGCCAGCTTGAAGCTTCACGTACAATCGGAACAATTTTCTATGTAGTAAACTGGCTTCTGCCATTTATTTCTTTCGCGACTCTTACAGGGATAGCTATTGACCGCTATCTGGCGCTGTATTTCCGCCTGCGGTATCGTATCCTGGTTACGACAAAAAAGGTGGTCATTCTCTTAATCTTGCTATGGGTACTAACCATTGCTGGAACATCATTCGTTGTGTGGAATCACAAAGTTTACAATGCCTTGGCCAATGCAATCATAACAGTTTTCCTGTTTTTGACCACGATTTCTTATTTAAAGATTTATCTGACTATAAGACATCAAAGCGGGCGTTTTCCTGTGGTGACGCCTTTACAACTACCATCCGAGAATCGTCCATCAAGTAAAAAACATAACTTCAATCTGACCCGTTATAAACAAACCGTTTATAACATGTTGTACGTTTACGCTGCTTTTATCTTATGCTATCTTCCACTCTTCTGCATTTTAATTATTATTCAAGTAAGAGTAGTAAACAGAACCATCAAAATCGTTCGATTTATAAGTGCGACTTTGATTTTTATGAACTCTGCGTTGAATCCACTTTTGTATTGTTGGAAAATTCGTGAAATACGACGGGTGGTATTGGTAGCAATTGTAAACGTTTTCTGCTGTTGCAGTGGAAACTAACGCACTGTCCAGCTTTTCGTCTGCGTAGGGAAAAGCCCTACAAGTGTTTTCATCAAAATCACTTGAAAAGAACTTGAAAAGAGCAACAGTACATTTAATTATCAACCGGAAGGTGAAGACGGAAAGCCCTGGGGAACTCTGCGCAAGAGCAGCCAAAACGAGTCTAGACGACTTTATCGTCTCTAGCATGAAAACGGCCAGAACTGTCACTTTCTCCTTCACTAGTGTTTTCGTCACTAGTTTGTTTTTGGATGCGAGTCTACTATGCAGGCTAGTTTGTTACAAAATAAACACTGGTTGTTAGTAGGTATAGGCTAGTTCCTGTTTGGGGGGGGGGGGGGGGTCATTATGTTTTTCTTTTGTTTGGAAGGGAGTCAACATGCTTTGGTTTTGTCTATAATGAATCTTGCCAGCCCACCCCCTGGCATAAATGATAAATGGTCCCTCACTCTAGAAATCCGAAGGTAAACAAACTAACAAAGTATTCAGATTCAGTATTCGGACGGTGGAAACAGATCGTTCACCAGATGCACTCGTTGCCGGATTTACCAATCATATAAGCTTGCATACCGTGGCGGCTTCGTTCGGTTAGTTAGTTATACTAAAAGATGATTAGAAAATTGTCAGTACTTCCATGTCCTTAATGTCTCTCAGTTGAAGGCCAGTCTACTTTGCTAATAGTAGTTGTTGTTACTTTAGTCCTTCACAGACCTAGATAAAAAGGAACAAAAAAATATAACCAGCTTCTGGAAAGGCGTTCACAAATGAAATTTTTTCGTGATTTTTTGTCTCTTTATTTCAACTTTCGTTTTACAGTCCGAGCTCTATTAAGCGGCCACCTATAAAGCGGCCACCCTCCATTAAGCGGCCACTTTCCAAAGTCCCGATTTATTTGTCAGTAAACGGCTGTATTTGATACCTCTATTCAACGGCCACCTCTATTAAGCGGTCGCGGTCACCTTTTTGCTGTCGCAAGTGTATTATTTATGTGGTTTTTTACCTCCATTAAGCGGCCAGCAAATTATCTTTACAAGCGAAATGGTGAAATATCTTGAGCACAATTTTTCACATCAGTACTAACTGTTGATGCACAAAGGCCTGAGAAACTTGTCAATGATGTTTTGCATATTTTTCTGTACATTATCAACCCGAAGAAATACTGTACATTTCAACTAAGTGCCCTCTGTGTAAGAGCCAGAACTATGTATATATATGGGCTGGAAATGCACTTGGTGTTTTGTTACAATGAATATTGGAGTTATTTTCATATATGTTCACCTTTTATAGGCATTTTGTTATAGAGAGTCAATAAAATCAAGTTTACTGCAATTCCTATCCAATGTATATTGTACCTCTATTAAGCGGCCACTTTTCAAAGTCCCGAGGGTGGCCGCTTAATAGAGGTCGGACTGTATTATTTATTACCTGGTACTTGTTTCTTACAACTTTAAAAAAATGGAAGGGTGCTAGAGCCCCCTCTACATCGCGATAGAGAAAATTGCGTATAAAACTCTTGCGAATACTTTGCAAGAGATTACGAGATCACAACATTAGCAAATTACACGAGCAGTAATTCTATTATTTGAAAAACGCAATAAAGAAGGGTACCTCATGGTGAATGGTTTGAACATGCACGAAAAAAGAGGGCATGCGTTGAAAGGCGAATATAGAGGCATTTCGAGTTGAGAACAAAACGTGCATTGAAATAGTTGTGTACAAACCTTGGCTGCTTGCTCAAAGGAAACTTTGCCCGAAGATGTCAATGCGCTGTATCCTTCTTATGAAATATATATTTTATTTATCCATCCTAGTTCAGCAAAAATTAAAGTATTTATGGGGGACCAATTTACATATTTTCTACCCTGCAGCTGCTTGAAAGTTATAAACATGTAAAGGCTTGTGAAACACTAAGGCGTTAATACGTTGAAACAATACGTTGAATGTTTTAAGCTAGCCTTTGGAATTTTTTTTTCTTTAGGCTTGCTGCCCGAATTCCAAGCATTTTGCCCGAAAAATTTCCGCTTTGGGGAGGCTGCAGCCTCACCCACCCCCCCTCACCCCACCCCCTCCCCGCCTCGTGCGCTTGTGGGTTTGAAGGGTATTTGCATGTCTCATGTCAAGCGGTGTTATCATTATTTTAGCCGGTTCTATAGATTTCGTGTGTCCTCATTTCTCAATAAATACAAGTTCATTATTAACCATCCAAGAATTGTACTTATTTGCTCGATGAGCCGACTGAGCGTCCCTTGTGCCGTTTTGGTGAATAGGAACGTGATCTAGAATGAGTGCATTGATACACCTGATTGATAGTTCACAAAATTTAATTTGGCCAAAAATATTGCAGATTTTAACAAGCAAGAAGACTGTTTATCAAAATTAACATCAAGTTACCTTTGTAGTGAGCGATTGTCCTTCTTCTTGTTCTTTTTCCCCGATGGAAAATCAACGAAAAATATCCGATCTCTGTTCGCATACAACCGGCCGTCAGTTAACGCTGAGCCGAAAGGTCAACATCAAGCTTACTAACTACCATATATGGCAGGGGGCGTCAGCGGCAAGTGGGGAACAAACGTCCCTAAACCCTCAGTATGACAAATGACAGACAATAATAAATAGTCAAGTAAGCTTTATTTATATGGCTGTACAGTTTATTGTAATCTGGGACCGACAGATCCCAAATTCCATGTAAATTTGCTGATCCTGATCTCACGATCGGTTGGTGATCCCAGATCGACCGGGGCATGTGATTACCCAGAGCCCCTTTTCAAGCCTTTGATAAACGACCCTAAACACGATCATTTTGACAAATTATAGTGATTTTATTCGATTGCTTATCAGATACGGAGGGAAAACTCAACGTACATGTATGCGACGTTTTTTTTTCAAAAAGGGGAACGATTATGAGACGGCTATTCGTAGATTGTATCGTTTCTTTGAATCGTTACTTATTTTAAACTATGACGTTGCAGTTTGCTCACTTATTGCGTGACCTAGTGCGTGACTACGTTCAGCTTGTTACCAATCTCCTTGATGAGCCTGCAGTGTTTATAAAACATTTCCGACGCTTCTTCTCAAAGGGATCTCAAAGGGCTTGTGAACTGTGCAACAAATATGGGCATTTTAGCAAGTCGAGGAATAGAATATGAAGACAGCTACCGTTCTTTTACCGAAAGAGAACGCCAACAACTTTTGGCACTATTTGACCGGCTGGCTACAGCGAACGAACACGGTGTTTTTAAGGTAGAGCTTGAACCGTTTAAGGTAAGAAAACATGTATTTTTAGAACGATTGAATTTAAGCCTATGAAACGTTTTAAATTACACCGTTTAAATTTTAACTTGAACAATTTTTCCACTTTTTAGAGGAAATCTTATGTTCAAGAAAGAAAAGAAGGGTGTAAAATTCACAAATACGCTGATAAATAATTGCCGATTGTTGGCTCCGATCCGGTTTTCTGACAGAGCTCTTTGTGTTTGTTTGGTTTTGACGCCTTCGATCCCAGCTGCCCTCTTGTTTTTATCAGCTTCCCTTTGAATCGAAATCGTTATCTACTCCTGTTTTAGCAAATTTTATTTACACAAGCTTATGTTTTTAGTAGATTCTCATTCATTAAGCGATAGGAACCGACAAGTTTACACGAAATTTCCCCTGGTGTTGTATTTCAGATATAAATTAAGCCTAAGTATTTTTAAGAGAAATTATTTTTTTTTGACCCATGACAGTTTTCTGAATAAACATGGGTTAATCTGAAATTTTCATTTGACACTTTGGTAAAATGAAATCAATTTCAAGAATGGCAGATGTCAGTGAATTTTCAGGTCATATTGTACTTTGTCCAATTGATTGTTCTTGTATCATTCTCTTTTCTTCTGCATAATATTGTTAATGTTACTAGATCTTTCGCTCCAAAGGTTTTAAAAAATATTTTTCGTTTCATAAAGAAAGGCCTAAAATATAAAGTTCTATGCTAGCTAACATTTTCACATAATTTTAATATTTCACATTTAACATTTTTTTTGGCATGTGTATGTACAGCTAACATGTACATCAGTCATGTAAATCATTAGACCCCTGTGGTACAACCATATTAAGTGATCAGTGTAAGTGCATCTATTACACCAGTAGTGTACAAAGTTCTTAAGATATTACATTGACTGTCGGTTGAGTTAAACTTTGCTTTCTGGTGCATGAAATGTAGATAGCAACTGAGGCACACCAAGTTATTTCTTAGACCCATTTTAAAGACTTCACTTCTAAAGAGCAGGTGTTTGAATGTGTGTTTCCCATGCAGCTGCAGTTGATGTAATTTTTTTCAACCTATAACGTTACTCTTAAAAAGCATCAACATATAGAGTTACATGTATGCTTTGCTTTACGGATTATTAAATACAACTCGGTCAAATTTCCCTTACAAATGAAGTTGTTTCTGCAGTAATTTGATCTATGTATATGTAATAAATTAAAACTCCTCAAGCTTAAATTAGAGGGGTTGTCAAAGGTTCTACAAAGAAAGGAGCTTGCAGAATTTTAGTCAAATTTTGTGTCTCTTGCTGTTTTGATTTTTTAGCCATACTGGCTCAACGTCTTAATTTCTTTTGCAAAGCTAAGAAAGTTAGCCCGCTTAAGGCATGTGGAAACGATGTTTCAGTACAGTCCTACTCAGAGATAAACAAACCATCCAGCATGCTTTAAATGTGTCAGCAAAAAGCAGTCAGCACATTGGTGTGTTTTTGCTAATGCATTTTTCGCCAAAGCGTTTTGACTTTGTTATTTATTTTGTCATCACCAGCTTGATATCTTTAGTGCTCTTTCATATTCAAATCAAAGGATACTTCGAACTGAAATCATTGTGCATGTGATAATTAGTATAAGTTTGCTTTGCTTAAAAAAAAATTACCCTATATCAGTCGCACCATCTCGTAAAGTCGCAGATTTTATAAACTAAGATATAATCCCTGTTAATCTCAACCTAGAGCTCAATAGGCTACTAAAATGTAGCTGTAAATATAGGAAAAAGGTTTGCAAATGAGAACTCACTTAATATATTTTTATCAGATCAGGTAAAGGCCACAATTGAACCAATATATAAATTGAATTGCAAGTAGGATTTTTCCAGTAAATTATATCATGAAAATAACTGTCTTTAATACTTATTTTCAATTTAAGATGATATTGTGTCATGCACATAAGGATTTTAATTTTCACTGTACAGGATTTGAATTTTGTTAATGTTAATACATACAGTGTAATTGCTACATATAGGGTAAGACTATTGTACATATATAATTTATTGAGTTGATACTTGCTTTGTATTTGCACATGTTACAAACACTGATGTTCACACATATATTAAATAATTACTTTAAAACACTCATTTGAAACTATTATAATCAATAAAATGATATTTAATTAACATTAGTTTTAAAATTGTAATTATTTTGGTAAAAAATACTAGTATATACTGTACATATACACGGTTGGAATTATGAAGATGGAAGCTTTAATGCAGCTGTTAGTACTTTGAAGCAAACACTTATAACAGATGTATGTGTCCAGAGTAAAAGTAATTATTTAAAAATAAATGTTTGTCGTGTTTGTTTCTTGTTTGCAATTTTATATTATAATAATTTTTTTTATTATATAATGAATAGTTCATATTTATATATTTTATATTATATTACTGAAAAAAGCTCTCATAAAACCCATATGGGGATGGGTGGGTAGGGGGAGGGGGGGGGCTTATCTCTTTTTAGGTCCTTTTGAGGGGCAGGGCTTATAAGGCAGGGGGATTTTTAAACCATACTGCATGTACATGTATATCAGGTAAGCTACATACAATTTTGATGTCTGTTTTAGGTAACACATTTTCACTATAAAAAGTATTTTAGTACTGTGGATGAAAAGTAAAAGCATAAAGTTACCCTGTTTTCATGTTCAGTAATTGACATGCTCCACTACATAGGGAATGGGGGGGGGGGTAAACAAATAGACTTGGGGGCTTGTTAAAAATTTTGAACTTACATGATCGTGTCTTTAACTTTTCTCAATTACAGAATCACTTGACATGGCTTTTGCCAGAGCCCACCATCGACCGATTCTTCAAAGAAATGTGCAATATTCAGCGAGCTCGTAGAGCTTTGAAAAATCCACTACAGGATGGGCAAGTGGGAAAGGTGGCTTTCTTTGTTTCAATGTCTCACGTCTTCAAAAGAAGCAGGGAAGAGAAAGCGCACATATTTTACTACTTAACAGCTGATGTCGATCAAGTTGTAACCAGTGTGGAGGTTGAAGATCTCTGTAAAATACTCTTGGATGCTTATGTAATAGCATTAAAGAAGACAAGCATTGGTGCTGAATGGAAGCTACAAACAGACGCACAAGCAAACCACAGATTTGCCAAAAATGCTATCAAAGATCTTCTAGGCAAGAAAACAGATCCTAGTTGTGTTTCACCAGAGGAAGTTGTTTTGTGGTTTAGTAAGTTTCCACTGATAGAAAATTTGTTCCTTGCTGTGTCAAGAGCTTGTTTTCTTGATGTGGAGAGTCTGTTGGAAGAGAAACCCCATGGATTAGAGGAAGGGTGTGAAGAGACAGTTGCACATGTGCAGTATGACAGGTGAGTGATACAGTGTTTTATACCATGCCATAGAAAATACAGCCAATCAGAATACAGGAAAGCCATTGTTTATTCCGCAGTATTCAACCCAACCTTCCCATCTTGTACTGCGATAAATTCTCATGGTATACTTATTACTATGGAATATCCCACTTGTCAAGTGCTTGTATTTTCTTGGTATACACTATATACCAAGAAAATAAAAGTGACTTGTGGGATATTCCATATTATTAAAAACTAGCAAAAGTATATTGCAATTTTCTTTTTTTTTTTTTTTAAATGGAAATAAAAAAATAAAAAAAAAAAAAAAAAATTAAAAAAAAAATTGCATTTTGATTGGTTAACAGGCGATGGTATATGAGCTCATATACCATTGACCACAAATATGGTAGGCGATATGCGTCAACAAAAACAGCTGGGGAGCTCTTGATATTGCAATTGTTTGGGCGTTTTTAATAAAACAATTATTCCACTCGCACTTATTGGACATGAGATTGTTATAGCCAACGAGGCTCTACCCGCCTGGTTGACTAACCGCCTCGTTTGCTATCTACCATCTCATATCCAACGCGCGCTCAAAGAATAAGTATACCACTCAGAAGTGCTGCATAACAAGTATGTACTGTAAAGTAAACTGTTACTACACTTCAGGCCTCATGAGTGTCCTGTTCCGTCCAGGACAAGTTGTTTTTCCTGTCGGGCAAGTAACTTTTCATCCTCACTTGCAACAATCTTGGAGAAGACTGTTGAGACACATGACCAAATTTCCACTTATTTAATAGGTACCATGGTTCAGTTTTCCAATCCCCCTCCCCCATTTCAACGTTGTTAATGCTGCCGTGTTGTGAAAACAAAGCCTGGTGAATTGGAGGGCAGTAGTCCATCACAGGTTAATATTAATAGTCCAACAAGCCATATGCATATGTTAGGCTGTTCTTGGCGAGTAAGATAATTCTTTTTCCAAATACCCATTTAATACACTCCTTAGTGGAGTCCTAGCATTGCTGCACAACAAAAAGTAGATTTGTACTGTAAATTTCATTGCATGTAACAGGCTGCAATACTTTACTCCGCACCGCAAAATTACCCCATTGGGCCTAATAGACTAGTGAACTCCGGTGTCAAGTGATTCATTTGAATGCAAGTAGACTAAAGTTGTTTATTTTTATTGTCAAGACAGATTACTAGATGTTTTTGACCTATATATACATGCCATTCCCATCATTTAATTCCCATTATTTTAATCTGTGATTGTTCTTCCCTCAGATCACACATAATAATGCCATGCAAGTTTGAAGGGGACTTCAATAAAATTGATTCACTGTTAGACATTCCATCTATTATTCTTCTTAATCATCACTTACCTGCGTCACAGCAACATCGATGGCGACTTCTGTTCTCAACTCAAATTCATGGCGAGAGCTTCAGTGCTTTCATCCACCAAATTACCAATCAAGGTCCTGTGCTTATTGTGGCCAGAGACACCAGTGGACATGTTTTTGGAGGATTTGCCTCGATGAGTTGGGCTATCAAGTCTCATTTTGTAGGTGCGTAATACCAATATAAAAGCTTGGACCTATGTAGGACCTCGAGGTCTTAGATCTGCAGTAAAGCCAAAATGGTGCAAGTGGTTACCCATATGTTTGTAGCATGATGCATTTATAGGTGCTTGCTTCTCCCCCTGTGTAACCCCATTAGTAGTTAGCCAGACTGCAGGTACCCATTAGATGTATACTCCTGAGTGGCAAACTGTCTAGGCACTGTGATAGTAAGGTGTCTTGCTCAAAACTTGCTTAAGACCTGTCAGTCTGTAGGGCAATGTGCTAACCATTGCTCAACTACACCATCCTCTTGTAACTGTACAGTGCTTGTTAGCTAGTTAATGATAAATAAATCATAAAAAAAGAAATTATTTTACAATAATTGATAACAAACAACATATCTAGACCACCACCTTATCATTATTCTTTTTGTCTCTATTAGGTGACAGCTATTGCTTTCTGTTTAGCCTGAAGCCTAAAATGGGTGTGTATAACCCAACTGGCTACAATGAGAACTACATGTATCTAAATATGGGCATGCAGACTATGCCCAATGGACTGGTAAGGAGTTCTAAATTATTCAAGTTAAAAATATGCAGCTATAACTTACAATCATGACATTGTACAATGCACTCAAACAGGTCAATCATGGTGCACTTTTGAATCTTTATTAGTTGAACTATTTGGAGTGCAATTCCGTCAGGTAGTAGTAATGAAATTATTATTAACCATACAAAGGTTGTCCAAAAGTCACTGATACATTTCATCAATCATGAAAGGACGAGATTTGTAACAAGAAAGAACCCATTTAAATGTAGTCAATGTAGATGGCAGTTTTCTGGTATGATGGCAAAATACAGTAATATTCATGAAGCTGCTTAACACTGTAAAACTGAGTGGCCAAGCTGTGAGAAAGTTATGGGGGAAGTGATGACACTTGTCTTCAAAATTCTTCTTGTAGCTTTGTCTGCTTTTATTTCGCCATTGCAATCCCGGGAATACTGCCAGGCATGTGGAGAATGGATCAGAATTAACAACAATTTGTTATTGATAGGATTATTATAATTGTTGCAATTTTGTTATACAGGTATCATCTTGTTTAATCACATCCCACATCGATTAGTGAAAATAATGCCTATGTGCAGTGAAAAAACCCCAAAGACCTTAAGACCTCAAGACCCTAAGCCCCTTGAGTCCTCGAGTTTGTGAGTCTTGAAAATGGAAATTGGTGTCCCTTAAGACCCTGAGACCCTGTTTCTACGAAGACCAAAAGGACCCCCAACGGCCAATTGAGTTACAGATCAATGACGTAACTGGTGCGTTTTACACCTCACAAAAGCCAAAAATAAGTAGCAGCATGACATGAAAGTTATATTAATCGTTGTTCCTTTTTTAGGGTATGGGTGGTCAGTTAAACTACTTTGGGTTTTGGTTGGATGATGATTTTGGCTCAGGTCATAGTCGTGGTCAGCCTTCCTGTACCACATATGGCAGCCCTCAGCTCTCTGCCAAGGAAGAGTTTAAGCTTGACAAGCTTGAGGCCTGGGGTGTTGGTGTACCACCCGAGAACGAGGTGAGCCTATAGTGATCAGTGGGAAAGGTTGAGAATACTTGTAAACTGTAAAGAGTAAGAGGGGCACCCCTGGTGAAAAAATCTCACAGGAACTTTAAGGATTTTAAAGATCTGGCAAGGATCTTCAGTGCCCTTAACTAATTCTCGAAGATTTTGTACGATTTTGCAAGGATTTTTCAGCTTCTTGCCAAGTCCTTGCAAAGATCCTCAAGGTCCTGGCAAAGATCCTGAAAAGATCTTTCAATAAGATCTTTCAATAAAGGATCTTTCAGAGATCGTTTAAGAATTGTTGAATGATCCTCATAACATAAGGATCTTTAAGGTAAAAAAGATTCAATTGAATAGTCGGCGGGGCAGGGGAGGCTGAACCCCGAAAATATCGCGAGCGCAGCGTTAGTTTGGTTTTTAAAATATTCCGTCTTGTGAACGAGTTCAAACGTCTTCGAAACTTCTTTGGAATTCTTCGGGAAACTGCGTTCACCTTCAGAAAAGTTCGAAAAATGATCGGAAACGATCGTATGGCCTTCGAACAACAGAACGAAAAAGAGTTTTTCCAAATATGAAAACCTGCCGAGTATTTTTGGGACAGTGTTACTCCCCTCCCCCCCCCCCCCCCCTTCCCTCACATACACGTTATTAAACGCTCCACCGCCTCTGACCCGCATAAAACGTTTTTCTCTGAAAGTAACTGTGAATGTGCCATCAGTCAATAAAATATATGATACTATGCGCATGATGCTGTCAATAACATTGTAGAGCTCTACATTTCATGTCTGTCACAGTGTTCTTGTTTCTTTTGTCCTCAGTCTATAATTTATTTATTTCCTATCTGTAACAGTTAGAGAAAAAGAGTGTATTGGATACTGAGGTAGAAGCCAAAGCTTTCTTGGAAGTCATTGGCAAGAAGATGCACAGTGAAGGATACAGAGAGCCAGAAGAAGACTAAACCAGGATTGGGTTTATAAGATACAGTAGAATCTTTTCTTGACATATTGTATTCTTGATTACATAATCTATTAAGTATTTTTCTTTTTAAGCCAGATATACAGTTTACAATCATTAGTCCATACCTTGTGTCTCAGGATGTCTGTTTTTCTTTTTGTAAATTTCAAATACTGTAAGCTTCCAAAAAACAACCCTACATTTAATTTATCTACCCGAAATTCTTTACATGTATTATATTTGGCACGTAGATGAGATTTTACGTCACAAATTTCAGTTTTAATATTTTAAAAGAGGATTACAATGTACAGTCGAACCTCTTTTTATGGACAGTTCACCTGGTCTGACAGCGACAAAAAAATTCATATAATTATAAACTCTACCTCTGTAATACGGACACCTCTATAGTACGGTCTGTCTTGCCTGTCTCGTTGGTGCCCGTATTAAAGTTGTTCCATTGTTAGTGGCAAGTGTAAGATGAACAGCAAAAGTTACAAAACGTACAAGATCTTACAGTCAACTGAAATTTGTAAAGGCACTGGGCTTATTTTAACCACGATATACGTCATTTGGGGTAAAGGATTGGGTGGGGTGGGTGGGCTGTATAAAGGGAAAAAGACCTTCCTAAAGTAATTAAACTAGTTACCGGTGATAATCAATACATCAGAACGTTTGTCTTTAGTTGTAGATTTGTTCGGTGCAGACCTGATTGACTGGTATCTAATCTCTGCCATTTTCTTGATGTTAGAATTAAAGGTATAACTTTTTTTGTTTACAAAAGCTTTCTTCACCACATAAATTACTTCAGTTAAACGAGGGAAAAATCAAGCAGGGCGAACAAATTAAAAGCGAGGCCCCCTGGTCTTTCTTCCCTCTTCTTTTTCCCTGCTTGATTATAAACCCAAAGAGGCGCTTGTGGAGGAGGGAGTTTACAGAAGAATAACTGAAATATAAATTGCACATTTATCATCGATTAATCTTTAGATGTCTGAAGAGTAATTATTGACAGTGTTGAATCAATCGAAAATTAGAAATATTATATAAGCTATATGAAAGAGAAATACTAAACAAAGCATTACGCTTGGGATTACAGGAAGGAAAAGCCATAAACAATTTATGGGAATCAGAGATATTCATCTTGTACTTGCCAATATTATGTACACAATTTTAAAGGTATCTTGAGATATAATCTATCGATTTGTAATTACAAGATGTATTTATTCGTCGACAAATTATCTACTGAATATTAATTATTTTACTATTGTTAATAATACGTATCTTTACTGTTGATAACACGTATCGTTTTGTAAATTTTGGTGTGAAAATCAAGGCATAAGGATTTCGTGTACTGCTGTACGCAGACGCTTTTTGGAAGGGAACATATGGAAAATCCAAAGGAAGTCTGTGAGTCACGTATTACACATGTATTTTAATACATGTGTAATATGCCTGCTAAACAATGGTTGGTGTTAGGAGTGAAAAGGTTACGAATTTCATATTTTACAGCGGGAACTTGCACTGTTTTTACAGATTGATTTGGATCCTTAGTTGGCCTACTGAAGATGTATATTTTATCCAGCCAAAATTTAATTAGATACTGGCAGTAATTTGCCACAAAAATTATTACATGATAAATGCGTTATTCAGTAGTACGTCGTGATGGCGCAGACCACACCGGACTACCGCATCAAACAAACTAAAAGATTAGAGGAAATACAGTGTTTAGTACGGGCTTTAATAATGTATTTATTTGAGAGTACTCTAATTGCATATGCAATAATTGTAACTGTAATTAACATAATAAATCGAAAACTTCACATACAGATTGTACATTTATTCTGAACTTTAAACACGAGGCTAATAAAGGTGGCAATTTGATGGTAGTAGATTTGAAGTCGACGTTTACCCATGTCGCAATCTGTTTTAATCTACTTCAATTTTTGTATTTTGTTATTGACATGTCTCTTCACTGTCTAAAGTGGTTATTTTTAAATTCCACCCAATTTGGTGGCCATTTTTCTCGTGTCTTAATTTGGCTAAAATCCGTTGCACAGATCGCATAAGGCTGTTTTAAGCATACTCTTATCTTCCAGACCTCCCCCTTTTGAGGCCAGATGATAGGGAAGGTGGGAGAGGGAAATTAACGTGTAAATTGATGGAACCGTTTTCCTCGAACAATAGACTTAGCCGGGGCTGTTATGTTATTTTTGCACCAAAAGGGGGCGATTATTCGAGAGGAGGCGATTAGTCGAGGGAGGGTGCCGATTATTTCAAATATTGCTGGCTGGAAGTCGTACGTTTAATATTTTGTTGTTTTATCTAATCTTATTATAAAATAATCGCATCAAGTACACTGAGCACGAACTTTCTATGTGTTCTCGATTTTATTTCAGTTTAACTAATTTCAGTGTCAATATCTTCGGCATCAGAGCTCTAGGTCCTCTAGTGTGGTAATTTTCAACTTAACCGAGAGGTAGAAAAATGGGGAGGTAGAGAGAAAGGAGATTGATTATTTAAGGGATATAAGGGGGTGGGGATTTTTCTAATTTTAAAAACACAATAAAACCCCAATATTTCTTATTTCTCTAAATTTTACTAATCCTTTGCTAAAAAACTATCTTCTCCCAAAATCCCCCAAAATTTACAAAACACCGTTAAACATAGATATATGAGATAATCAGAGCGTTTTTGGATCCCTTGGAACGCGAACGATATATTTTCGTTAAACCCGTGTTTAGCTGTTAAAAAACGACCTTCCGGTATATTTTCCCTTCATAAACGCGGTAAGTTTAAAATTAAAATAACTAAAAGTGGCTATAAGCCACTAAACTCGGAAAAGTTATTATGAAAAAAGAATCGAAAACAGCAAACTGACAAATAAAGGTTTTCTAATAAAAATAATAATAATAATTTTTTTGGTTATAATTCGGGGTTTTTTTTTTTTTCAATTTTTTTTAATTAAATTTTTTTTTTTTTTTTTTGTTTTTTTTTTTTTTTTTTTTTTTTTTTTTTAAAAAAAAAATATTTTTTTTTCCTTTTTTTTTATATATAAAATTTTTTTTTTTTTTTTAAAAAAAAAAAAATATAAATTTTTTTTTTTTGTGTTTGAATATTTATATTTTTTTTTTTTTTATAAAAAATAAATATATAAAAAAAAGAAAAATTTTTTTTTTTCCTTTAACAAAAAAACCTCCCACCCCTGGGATGAAAAAAAAAAAAAAAAAAAAAAAGGAGAGGGGGGGAGTTATTCCCCCCCCCCCCCTCTTTTTTCCGGAATGAAACTGGAGAGAGATCACCATGATGAAGGACGCTTGGTGTGGATGGGACAAGATTATTTTCTGGGGTATGGCTAGAAGTGACTAAGAAACGCCATAAAGAAATTAAATTACAATTGATAACACAAAAAGTATATGGATATATTCCTTTATTGATAATCCGCTAACATACTAATACAAGTGCATAAACGTTTCAAAAAGTGCTTTCGGCCCCTGGTTACGTACCGTATGAGCTATAATAGGATGTCACTTATACGATATAATATATTCAGTACTAAACTACTCATATATGATAAATGACATTTCACCAAGTTGAATATAAATGGAACGTTTTGGTGTCCAAATCTGTAGTAAACTGTGTTAAAAAAATTATACTTGACAAACCCGCTATATTAAAAGACAAAACATTACACTGCTAAAGAAATCAGCATGAAAACACTCAACAGAGATCGAATAAGGTACTTTTATAGTTTTCAAATTGTTGTCTTCTAACTATTACAAAGCTCAAAGCAGAAATACACGTCTCCCTCTAATGGGCTATCGTGCAAATTATTTGGTTTAGGAAAAGTCTAAGAAACAACTTGAAACTGTATGTATGTGGTGGTAGGACATTTTGGAGTTTGGGTTGGTCTTTCTAAGGTCTTTTAATTTTCTTTAGAATGAAGATGATATTACTTTTTTGATGCCATTGTAACAACAACAATAACAGCCTCTATGACGTTCACTCTAGCATTGGGCACTCTAAAACTACCAGGGGACAGGGGGCGGCCCACAGGGAGAACAGCCGACGACCACAGGGACCACGGGGACGGGACAGGGGGGGCCACAGGGAGACAGCCATGACGCACTCTACCATTGGGTACTCTAAAACTACCAGGGGTACAGGGGTACGTTGCTCCTCACATGTGGAGAAACAAGCCCAGAGTTGCAAGCAGCATCATGACTGCAGACACTGTGAGAGACGCAGCACCAGCTTGTGGTGCCGGTCCTTTTTGGCCAACTGGTTCAGTTATCTCGACCAACCATTCGTACACGTCGTTTTTGTCCTGATCTTTTAACATTTTGCCAACCTTCTCTCGGCATTGTTTGTGGTAGTTGTTCAGCCATTCAATCTGCAATGAGATGTAACGTTGTCAGTTTGCTAAACTTTTGTTTTGATTTCCTTTCACTCTCAGTTAGTTAGGGAAAGTTCATTTAATAAGACAAGGTGGGGGGATGAAGATATTGAGGGGGGGGGGGGGCTCCAAAAATTTTTAGACACCTGAAGGGGGGCTCTGAAAAACTTGTTGGGCTAAGAGGGGGGGGGGGGGGGCTCCGAAAATTTGTATACTTTAAAACCAACACATGACATCATCATACAGATCGGATGGTTTTCAACTCAACAGTTTAATGACCTGTGCAACTTAGCTATATCACATGGTTTACAGATATAACAAATGTAGTCTCAGTAATTATTACACTCTTGTTCATCCCAAAAATGAATGCTTTAGAAAATTTCCAAAATTATAAATTCCCAACCTTTTTATAATAAAACCACATTGTTTCGACAAGATTTCAAAATCTGCTAACGGGAACTATAAAAACGAGTACTCTGTAACAAGGGTTGGGTCATGGATGAGCCGCTACCATGAAAACTATGTGTGAAGCATTGGAGTAGAGGAAGGCACTCTGCGACAATAAATCAATAAAAACTCAAGAACTCAACACGGATCTCATCACAACTGGATCTCAAGTGTGTCATAGTATAAACCATTGAAGACAATAACGGTAAACGTATTTGATAGAGTCTAGCGATCTTTTATCAGGGGAGCAAAGGAATTGAAGGAGGAGAGGGGAGGGGGGGGGGGCGGCTCTGAAATTTTTTCGACTACCAAAGGGGGGCTCCTAAAAAATTGAACGGCTAGCGAGGGGGGCTGCTAAAATTTCAAGCTTCTAGTTTCAATTTCTTCACCCCCCCCCCCCCTTGTTACATTAAATGAAGTTTTCCTTAATCCTCGTTATTCTTCAAGCTTTAAAACTCAAACCAGATCGCTGCATTGCAAGCTTCAAATTAAACACGTGTTTTACAAGAAATTATTTATCCTCAGTATGTAAGGAGTTAGTTCGCAGTATTTTGATACAAATATCTTATGAACTGGCCAGAAGTCGCGTTATAATAGAATAACTGTGACTATACGTTTTCCGGACTGTAGACTACGAGCAGTCCCTCTTCTTTCTTAATCCGTCGAGCATGAGGTGGAAAAAAGCGCGTAAAAACAACAAGGGGCTATTGAGGGTGATGTCAATCATACGCTAAGTATTGATCAGAGTGCGAGGCTCTGTATCGCTGGTGGTGAGGCGGCCGTCTGGTTCTCTCGAAACTGCGGTGTCGAGGAAGGCGAGTTTACTGTCACTCTCTGTTTCCATGGTGAAGCGCAGGGTCAAAGAGGCAATTAAAAACTCCCCTTCTCCTTCCCCTTTGAACGCTGGTCACGCAGGCTAGAAGCATGGATGCCCACGATCAGAAAACACAACAACAGGAGAACTGTACGACAGCAGACCGCTGAGGGAACAACAGGACACCGGAACAGCGAGGATCGAAATGCACCAATCACAGCTGTTGAAAACCAACCAATCAGAGCGCAGCAGCGTGCTTTATAAGTTCACGCATAACCAGACGACCTTATCGCGTGATGAAGACTAGCAGTGTGCAGTCGAAACGTCGCAATCTCTTTCACACGTGACTACGTCGTGAGACAAACGAAAAATACTTTATTACTGTACTCTATCATGATGGAAAACCACAACATTTTTTACGATATTAAAAAATATCCATTCCATAAAACAATTCCTTATGCGTTATCGTTTCATTCTCTAACGGGGAGAACAAAAATAGAATGCTATCTATACTACATACATAAGTAGCGTTTTAATGTGTCGGTTTACTGGTTTGGTACGTGGAAATGGGATTTTCATAACTCTACAACGAACACATTTTTCTATTTGTTAATACAGCTGTGGTTAAGCACCTTGTCAACAAATAAGCGTGTGTAGTGTCTCGGTTTTTTCTTTTGCGCAGTCTTTTCTGAGCCTAAAGTTACTTCTGCTATATTTTAAATACCTCAGTGGGAGTCATTATGTCCAAATCGATCAGACTCTTCCAGTAGGGTACCTGCCAAACAAATAAATGCCAATGTCAAAGTGTTGTTTACTGCGGTCTATAACTGCTCTATAACAGTGCAAGGCTTTCTAACTGATAAAAAATTATACTTCTGGTACAAAGTAAATCCCTCTATTGAAAACACAACATATTTTACTCAGTTTTTAAGGTTTGTCCTGAACAACTGCTGGGAATCTATCCTAACAAGTTTACGTTATACTCACAAAGGACACTGCTTCAAACGTCACGTACTGCTTGTCATTGAAGGTGTTCTGAGAAAGAAAAAAGGCCACTATTACCACATTAACCAAACAAGAAGAACAGATAAAGACCAGTCATTACTACTAAGTAAGCTTCCCCGCTCTTTTTGGGTTTGTCGTCGTGGAGAAACGAATAAGCGGATGATGAGAAGATTTTGCATCCATCCCGTTCCCTTATCTATATATGGAGGAAAAAAGGTGCGCCCATGGGATTTTTCTTACTTGAGTTTTCGCAGGGACTGCCACAACCACGGTTTCCAGTCGAATGCCAAAGTTTCCATCTTCGTAATATCCAGGCTCTGAAGAAAAAGAAGGACGCAACGGTGATGGTTCAATAGAAAGGAAAAGACTTCAACCTGCAATCGTTTAGATTAACGACTTCATCTCGTGAGACTTGTGCTTTGTTTTCCATAATTTACAAATGACGTAGAAAACGTCTGACAATTACTTGATTTTCCGGTATACAATTGCAATGCAATTTTGTCAAACGTTCAGTCCAAGGATGGTCTTCGCAAATTACAACCACAATATCATCCATACCAGACCAAGAAAACATATAAGCTTACCATCCGACTGGAACATTCCAGGAACTATCGGTTTCTCCCATGGCTTAGGACAGCCTGCAGCTATCCTCTGTGGTCCTGCAACATACATAGATGATAATTAAGATTTTACTGGTCTAGAGGATGGAGCTGTGAGTATCACTAATGTTTTGGGCTCACCTTCATGTACACTGAGAAACATTCCGATTCCGTGTCCCGTCCCGTGCCTGTAGTCCAGACCATTTTGCCACATTTCTTTACGCGCGATGGGGTCTAAGAAACGACCTGTCCAGGAAAAGGGAAGACAATAACAGAGGTCACGTCACCTAGGTGCTACACAATTCTTAAACAATAAAATGTTCAGGACTCTTTTACACAAGGGTTGGAGTTCTGGTATGAAGTTGGTTCGATTCTGACAAGAAGCTACCGAACCGCCCATATTTTTTTTATCTCTTCTCTGGTGTTAAAAAATTCTAACGAAAAAGAGAGACAAAAGGTTTCAGCCGTGCGTTTTTGCTAAAAAGTTTTAAAGAGTGTCCACTTAGAGACTTCAATAATTTAATTAAAAGAAAAGATGAAACTGATGAACGTTGAGAATTTTTATGAAAAAGTCAAAGTAAAGACAAAGGCAATGAGATAGCACCGTAACCATGATAAACTATGAAAGTCTTTTAAGTTCAAAATCGTGGAGTAAATCGCGTTATATTTCTTGTCAACAAATGACCAAAATGATTCTCATGGGCATTCTCAGTCCACTTTACAATTTAAAATACATATACTTACCTTGAGTATTGTTTGGAAATACTGTTAGTGCTAGTTGGATCTGACCCTTCAAAATACGGGTGTAAGCATCCTGTAAATGAAAAAAAGCGTATTATACGTAGATGAATCCTGCCAGGGCATAACAGCATTTTTTAATACAGCTGACATTTTACATACAACTGACAAGCTTACCTTTTGGTGGGCTGTAGGTGTTCCAAAGTGGACTGTACGAGTTGTATCTGTTGTTCCATCTCTACACATTTGCAAATTAAAATTAACAGACAAAATGAGTGCAAAATTTGTCCAATCCTTGGATTGGCTTTGATGTTGTTCTTTACCTCTGTTTCAAAACGAGACCAGCTGGTGCACACATTTCCAGGTGGAAACGAGTTTTCTTTGCACGTTTATTGTCTTGCAAATCAAACTCATTTCCATGTGAAAGGTTGTGCAGCAGGACTTGGTTTGAAACAGAGGCGAAAGGCAACTTGGAAATGGCTTATTGTGTTCGATTAAATTTCTGTTCGATTTCGTTCGATTGACTACGCGTGTTGGAAGAATGTTAAGTCCATCGTTCACCGGCTGCGAGGGCAATGGTAAGTGATATTTACTGGAGCGATGAGCCTAAGTAAGTCAGTCAGTCAGTCAGTCAGCCAGTCCGTCCGTCCGTCCGTCCGTCCGTCCGTCCGTCCATCAGTGTCAGTCAGTCAGTCAGTCAGTCAGTCAGTCAGTCAGTCAGTCAGTAAGTACTGCCTATTGTAAATTATGGTTTAAGATTAAACAAAATCACGAAAAAAAGACAAAAACTAATGGAAGAATATAAAAATTGAGGCTGATCCTTAGTGATGGCACAATTGACACTTACTTGAACTGAGATCCACTGTCAACAAGAAAGGTGTTGTTATCAAAGATCCGTAAGTTTGTGCTTTTTTCTGGCCTGCGATAAGAAGACAATAAAGAAATAGTTTGCAAATGAAATTAAACTTAACCTTTTCATTCCTTTACATCTTTTAACTGTACCTATTCTCAACTTTTCATTTGTCCGAGGACATGTCCTTATAGTTTAACCAAATGAGGATTTATGATGTACATAAATGAAATTTCATTATATAAACTGTGGATTGAACGATGTAGAGATAATAAATCATCATTAACAATTATTGGACGAGGTTGTTTTGGTATTCGAAATAATAAAGATTGAGGTGGGTGTTATCATCTGAAACAGAAGGCTGGGGCTCGAGCCATGTTGTTTTGCACTGTGTACAAGTCATGTTTACCAGGCGACCAGGCACCGCATGTGGGGTCCACTTTTGCCCAAGATTAAATGCCAGGGACGTAGCCAGATTTTTGAGGGGTGGGGAGGTCCGCCGGGGATAGTTTTGAGATCAAGATCCTAGGAAATGCATGCTAGGAATGAAAATAACCAAAAATTTGGTATTTTTTTTCAGAATTGGAGGGAACATTATAATACAATAAAGGAAATTAACGCAAGAGAGGGGAAAAATTTTCAAAATTAAGAAAATTAACGCGATCGTTGATGTCTCTAAAGATATTTTAGCTGTTTAGTACAAAAAACGGATGTCGAGAACAGCTCTCCTGAAAGCAAGAATGATTGGAAATATTGCAGATGACATATCTTTAAGGCTTTTACATTAGAAAAGATTGAAAAAATAGTGTGTAGCGTCCTAGATTCTATATGTGTTCGGACAGTATCCAGAATTTGGGGTAAAATACGGTCTTGAAATAAATGCTTACAAAAATAAACGCGATTTAAATTAACGCAAATTTTGAGAATTTGCGTTGATTTCATGGAGCGTTAATTTTCTTCAATAAGGTATACCCAGTGCGACAAATAGCCTGCGCGCAGACTCTTCTATTCCTTGGAGACGGCTTCGCACCGACTATGCGACAAATGGATTGAACTTCTTAATATTCAGTACCTGTAGTGAATGATAGCTCCATTGGGGCCAAAACCTGCGATGGTTTCAAAACTATACCCCATGTAGTCAGCTTGGTTACTGCAAATAATGATAACACAATTAGAGCAGTTTTCAATTGAGTGTCGTAAAACCAAAACCAAATTATTTCTCTGGCCAATCACAAGGGGCGCAAACAATCCAGTGAACCAATCAAAATTTGAAGCAAATATATGTACGGGGGGGGGGGGGGGAAAAGGGCGGGGTTTTTTTTTTTTTTTTTTTTTTTTTTTTATAAAAAAAGGGCGCGATTTTTAAAAACCAATCATACGCAAAAAAAAAAAAAAAAAAAAAAAACTATTTTTTTTATAAAAAAAAAAACCCTAACCACACATATACAAATACTTTTAAAAGCTAAATTTGTCGAAAAAGTGAAAAGGAGACCTTGTTTCAAATTTTGCAGAATGCTATGGTTTTAATCATTACATGCACGTACTATTTCAAAGACACACTTCATATTTTCACACAAAAAAATCAAAAAGTGCACTTCCTTCAGTATAGATAGTTTGGTAAAAAACATTTGAAGGTTGTTTACCTTTTGAAATATTCTAGTTTCGCTGATGCTGACATTTCTGTTAAGTCTTTACTTCCTTTAGGGACCTTCGGATAAGAAAAAAGTATTCAAAGCCTCACAGAACTTAACTTCGGTTTGAGGCAGTGCTAAGGCAATGCATCAGTTCAGGTGTTGTCGAAACGGCAAAGGAAAATGCAGCTATGATGTTAGTGGTTGGAGTTTTTGCTTCCTCTATTTACTCCATATTTCTATTACATATTATAAGCCAAGAAAGAGTTCAAAGAGCTTAAAAACATCCGAGGCGCTGTGTCAGCTTAGCGAAGAGAGCTCCTTCCGCAGAGGCTCCTTCCGCGCACTTTCGTTGCCATTCTCTCCAGGCTCCGCGCGCTTACTTTTCACCTCTCCCTACTTCCCAGCCCGTACGAAACAAAAGAGGCCTTTGCGGAGGAGAGAGGCGAAGAGAGGTATTTTGCATGCTATTAACATGAAACTGCATTGTTTGCTTTCTTTGTGTACCGTGAATGGAAAAAAAGTGAAGTTCAGTAACTACGTTATCGCTAACCTCAGCCATTTTTATTCCTTATGGCTTTTTACAACCTCTTTGTTGTTTTTCTACCTTGGCAAATTCATTATTAACTTGAAGTTTCCTTTCGATTTAAAGACCATATTTATTATTGCAAAAATGTCGCGACGGTTTCCTATCTGAACTAATCTCGTACCTCATTCTTTAGCCAGTAGAAAAACTCTACCATCGCCGTATTGTCTTTCAGCTGTAGCAAAAGACAAAAGAGATGTTAAAGGACACCGCAAGTATTCTCCTTGCTGTTTGATATGATTGTTGTTCGTTCGTTCGTTTGTTTGTTTGTTTGTTTCTTCCTGTGTGTTAGTAAAGTGCTGCAAGTGTCCGCTCATGCGTATGTAGGCAGGTGGGACAACTAAACAAAAACATAGTTGAAATTCTCCTTTTAAGGTTCCCTGAAAGACGCATGAAAGTTTTAAGCCCTGGCTAAACGGTAACGCAAGTACTCGCAAGTTGAACTTGCGTACAGACTTGCCTTAGGTGGCCAACCGGACTCGAAAGTGCACAAAAGTTGTCAAAAAGCCATTTCAATGCGATTATCCCTCCCTTACTTTTTTATGTCTTGCAGTGATGGGAGTATGCCTCCCTTTCCAACACCACCCCCCTCCCCTCCCCCTCAATGTAGATGTGGATGCACGCGCTGCAATTCAGTACTTGAAGTAAATAGCAAAACTTCCTTTGCCTGGCGTTGGGTGGGCAAACAGTAAAAAAGGTGTGTTGACTTGCATGCAAATTTGATCTCAACCAACGTGAGAGCAAGTCAACGCAATTCGACGCAAGTGCACGCAAGCCCGGTCCTGGCCAAACGGAGACGCAAGCAGCCGCAAGTTTTCAACTTGCGTCCACTTGCGTTGCCGTTTGGCCAAGGCTTTAAAGCTCATAAACTAGAACATGAACTGACCAAGTAAAAAAAGAAAAGGTTGTTTCTCAGGTTTGAAACAGTTATATTCTTACGTTAGCGTTCTTCATTCCTTTTATCTCTGTCGGATTTTTAATCGATTTCGGCAGTGCTATTGGCGAGTCTTTTGCCAATAACTTGTCCTGTTAAAAAGAGAAAAGGATAACAGTATGAATTGTCAAATAAGTTAGATGTATAAGTATGAAGTTTAAGGCCAACTTTATATTTATACCTAACTTTTATTACCTACCTGGGTAATTGCTTCCTTCATAGCGTAACTGGCAAACGGGCTTAACTGAAAACGAAAACACACAATGTGTATATTTGGTATAACTACAACAGGTAAGTTTACGACATTATGGGTCACCATGAAATACGTGGCTGACGTAATACGTGGCGGCTTTGCACTACTCGCTATAAAACTGACAGAAACAAATTCTTGGTAATATGTAGCAATTTTTTTCTTATATGCGTGGCAGGAAAGAGACTGATATTTATTTAAATAAACTTTGGTATTAGAAACGAATTATATAATTAGGCAAGAATCAAGAACACCAACATTGTAATTCATTCATACAGGTTACCACTAGTTGGAAATAAAATCATCACATTTTTTAAAATTTAAAAATTCTAAAGTAATGCATACACCTATGCGCCGGGCTAAGTGAACGTCAAGATTAGGTATTGAAAAACTCAAGAATTTTTTTTTTTAATATTGGGTGCTATGGATCTATAGAGACCAGTCTTGAGACTGGAAAAGAAAACACAGATCATATGTAAGCTGTATCTTATTTTAACTGAGTTTTTACCTCTTAAACATTCTTAATATTGATTTAAACCTCTAATCGATCGAGGCGCTGGTCCTCATGTAAAAATGTAATGCACGAATTATACAAATAACCCAACCTTACCCAGATCTTCGCATCACTTTTAGCTTCTTCGGCTTTTATGCCCTCAATAAAAACAGACGTGTTGTACGATTCTAGCATAGCTTTATTCAGGTGCGTCTTTGCTTCAGGAGTTAACCTTTCCTTGTCGATGTAAACTCTGTACAGAGTAAACAGTGAATCAGTTAACAGAAAATTTATTAGTGCAAGATTGTTTTCAGACCTTGTAGCTCACAGGAAGCCAGGCTATTATGTATATTCTGGGCGAGCTACTACCATATTGACTATGTTGTATTTAATTAGCTTGAAAGGATAAATGGGAAAAAATACAAAAAATTAAAATAATAATAATCTAATAATATATATTTATATAGCGCTAAAATTATATAAAAATTATTCTAAAGCGCTTTACAGGTTAGATAACATCGTATAAGTTAAAATATAAAAAAGGCAAACTATTAAAAAAGGAAAATTAAGTAAATAGGAAGAAAAAATATTAAGATTTTCTCACGAATAAATGTTCTCATTTTCATAACAATACAGTTGTGTATTAAAGCAAAACAATTTCGGCTACAAGCTGCACAAATTCTGACTTTCTAAACTAATGTAGTCCGTTTTATAACTCCTAATTCTAATGCTTTCTTTTTCTCACTAACTCCACACTTACTTGGTTTCGCTTTTAGTAACGATGATGAAAGCGAAAAAGAAAGGATTTGAAGGCACGTCGGCCCCTCTTAAGTTCAACAGCCCTGTAAAACAGTGAAGTGAAAGAAAAGAAATACGATTTTACCACCCTCTACTTATATTGATGTGCCTTGACATTGCATGTATGTAAGTATATATATTTGGTGTGTTTTGGTGAACTTTTATTAATGAGGACACTTTGTGATGCCTGTCATGTGGAACGTGCAACTCATTAGCGTTCAATCCTGGACATATCTGAAATTTTGTCCTACAACATATCTGGATCCAAATGTAACGGACCTTCCGATTATACCCGAGAAAGCTGAACTTACAAGCAACTTCATCAAGCTTGTACACAATGACTGCAGTCGCCTTATTTGAAGTCATTTCGTCTCGAAGATCTTTTATTTTGTCATCCCAAGTCTTTCCTATTAAATAAATGAACAAACAAACAAATAAAAATAAATAAATTGTTGAAGTTCGGATCAATTGTGCGTTGAATAAATATTGTAAGTTAGGTCGTTTGACCTTAGAATCACAACACATGTACCACAACGTTTTTGTTGAAATGATTTTGTATGGTTGCAGAGGCTATATAGTAATCTTATTTAAGATGAGAATTAGACGAGGGTACCTTTTCTATTACCTGGCCAATAATGATCATAAGAGGCAAAGGCTTTTGTGGGAATAATGGAAGACCAGCGGCAAATCAAATGCAAAACTCGATTCTCGACAAACGAAAAGCTTCCCTGGTGATTGGAAGGACTTGTTGTTGTTGTTGTTGTTGTTGTTGTTGTTGTTGTTGGCGTCGTCGTCGTTTGTTACAGAGCAATAATGTATTTACAACTAGTAATAACCAAAGGTTAGAAAGTGCGGGCGAGGACAATACGTGGTGTTTTTGGGTAAAAATGGCTTATATTGTCGAAGGTATAGTCAGTGAGGAATGTTCAGTAGTTATAAGGGTGTGAAATATTTTCTAGGACATGCCCTACACCTGACCCTCTCTTCCTCTCCCAAACCCCCTATATATTCACTGTTTACATTAATTTTCTCCAGTATTAGTACTGCCAAGGTTGAAAAAGTATGTGTTGTAACCAACAGACGTTAAAAATTGCTGTTTCTGCTATCTCTTCTTTAAACCTTTTAAAATTATACTCAAATCGCTGCACCGACTTCCGATACAATCTAGACACATGTACGCGTTGCGGACCTATGTGTTTAGTAAGCTCAACCTGGAATGCGTTCGAAATCGAGTACGTTCGAAAGCAGTGAGGGCGCGAGTTCAAGGCCCAGGCGGGCAAGCCCACGATCTTTTTTTTTTTCTTGTTTTTCCTTAAACGTGTTTCATTTTCTTTTTTTCCCCAAAAAAGGCTAAAACGTGCTTCCCATTTATTAATTTACTCAATATTGAATATTGCAAATAAATGCAATGCGTTTGCCTTAAGGACGTTCGCGCTAATTGTTTATGCGCATCCCTACTGCACACGTAATTCATGTCGCAACGCCATGCCACGTCATACTTTGAGCGCGCACTGAGTAAAATTTATAAGAACATTTTATTTTTTTTTTAGGGTGAGTTCGGTTTCGCTGGCCAACGCGGCGGCCATCTTTAAAAAATTCTTGTCACTGAGTGGAAGATCGCAAAATCGGGAAAGGATCTGACTATATACATGCCACGCAGGCGTGAGAGCAACGTTGAGATTAGGATTGCGGGCTCCTGTGGTCGCCCGCAATAATATCACTATTGCAATTGAAAGTTTTCCTTATTTTAGAATTTACTAACCTGTAAATTTTATTTCCAACGGGAAGATCGTAGCGTTACTCATAGGAGGTCTGCCGTCAGTCCATATCGCGTCAACAAGATTTTCAGAAACCGTTTTCAATGTAATGCTTGACTTTTGTAGTTCCTGAAAAAAGATACATCGATCATTGTACACAAACAATCATGACGGTGTATTGAGCTTCTTTTACGTTTATAAGCTCCGGGTCCCTAGGAAGATAAGAAATAAGTTCATAATAGTCAGTTTTCTACGGGTAGGAGAAAAAAACGTTACTTGCATACAGTCATATTTGACGAAGTTTGTTTGTCGACTATGTACGTGTTGTGTTATCCGCCGACATACTTTCCAGTCTTAATCATCTTTGTACTTTTCTGGCCTTTTTGGTTTTCTATAACCACTTGGATGTTTCTCTACCGTAGTGGGCTGTTATTTTCAGCCAGTTTGCTTTGAACTGAAGGAAATTTTGCAAATTACAACAGAATGCGAAAAATTCGTGGAATAATGCTGTTTCATGGGATAACGCTGATAACGCTTTCGTACCTTGGACATGTCCTCGTAGTCAGCTGTAAGAGTTAAAACAGAAAAAAAAATGTAAAGCACTTTTCAAAGAAGCACATACGATGCTAACAAGAAAACATCAGTCGAGAATAGCCAAGACTTCCATTGATTGCAATTTTTCCTTTTTCTTTCCACCCTCCCGGTATTCCCCGAATAATCAATATATTACATATTTATCACTTTTCATCCTTCTTCACATTACTGCTATATCTGCAAGCTGTTAGCATAGTTTTCAGTAATGAAAAGCACAATATAAGAATAGCATGAACAAATACGTTCGTATTGCTATGCGAAATTGACCACATTAATGGACCAAGCAAAAAAGCAGAACAAAAACCGGTGTTTTAATTTCTCACAACTAGAGTTACTCTTGTCTTATACGTCGCTAGTAAATTAAAATATATAAAATTATAAAATACATGAAGCACAGAAGAGAATTATTAAACATAACCAAGATTGATGTCTCGTCTAGAATAAAAAAAAATGGTACTTGTTTGAAAAACTTAAAATAGTATGTCTAAGAAGTTATCTCGAAGCACCAACATTAGTTAACATTATTGCCAGTCTAAAACTTTGTTCATTGTCTTAGGTAGCGTCGAACACATACCAATGGAAATGAGATGTCCATCAACTCCAACCGTATTGCCGTTACTAAGTTCCTAAAGATGGGTTATCATAATCAGTATCGCTGGAAAACAATCATTTATTCAGGCAGAAGAAAGTGCTTCTGTTTCAAGTCAGTCATTCCCTTAAGATGTGTGCGGCTACAGTATAGCATTGGTCTTACTGATTTCAACCATTAGATTATATTTTGCTCCAGAACTTTTTGGGAATTTTCAGTTGAATGATCTGGGAAATTCAATAGTTTTCTGAGCGGAAAAAGCGTTTTGGCCCTGATCATTTCTAAAGACCTTCAGAGGACTTCTTTAAGTGAATGATGATCTCGGATAAAACAAATTCCCGCTTACAACGAGCACATTTTCCGGTTCCAGCCATACTTGCATTGATTTTAACAGATTTGATGATGATAACGGTTGTTTGTCATAGAGCGGTTGTCAAACGAGTGTCGAAAGTCATTTGCATTTGGTTTGGTTTCGTATTACTACATTTAACGTTTTGTTAAAAAAAAAAACTTGCGCCACTTTCTCCACCAAACGTACAGAAATAAAACCAAAACCAATCGTTACTAACGCGCACGTTTTCCCACGGTTTGCGGGGGCTTATGTATTTTCCTCGAGTTTTATTGGTTCACTGGATTGTCTGTATTCTTTTTCATTGCCCGTATCCAAGTTGTAAGGAACATCGGACATAGTACCAGGGCGATAAAGGCAGGGCCGTAACTAGCAAGAGGCAAGACTAGACACTTGCCTTGTCTTGATTTTTACCCAAAATTAAAAACAAAATATGTTTAGTTGGGAAAATAATCCCCAGTTGAACAAGATTGATTCTCCTCAAGAAATACCTTATAAAAAAATGTTTAAGAAAGAGTTTCCGAGCTTCTATAGGTTTTCAAATTTTCTGGAAGGCATGCCCTTAGAACCTGCTATCAAGATCTTGCCTCGTCTATGTCAAAGGTCTGGTTACGGCCCTGAGAACCTGGTGAAATTGGGGCGTACATTATATTTCTGAAAAGATCTTTCGCCCTAATGAAAGTAAACGTAAGGAATTTTGTATCTGAACAGACCGGAAAAGCTTCATTCAAACTAACATAATGGAAATACAAGTACTACATTAAACTACGCATTCTTGCATTTCGAGAAAACTAAACCTTCTAGCAGTTTGCATTATTTCGTCACATATGAACCTGGTCAGTTATAAAGCCTTGCTCCCGTAAGTCTCCTATAACACAGCAGTGTAACTCAGTCCCACCGGTGTGAGCCAGGTGATGGATAAAAGCAATCAACGACAACGTCTTTATCGGCATTCAAGACAATATAGGGCTCATGTGCCTGTTTTAAATTGGTATCCTTTTGGCGTCAAATGAAGCTTGTGCCACGCCCAGTAAGCACTCTTTGGGTCTAATTCAAATGTCTCGACCAGCATTCCCGCCCCTTTAATATGGGAGCTTCCCGGGGGGAATGTTTTGTCAGGGTAAAAACCTTTCCTTCGATTCCTTAATGAAACAATCATGCGCATGTCAGGCCCTAATTCACGGCAATTGCAAAGTCATTATAGGGCCCAAAGTGCATTACCTTTGCTAACCATTCGGCTTGTGATGGAGTACTTGCGTCATCTAAAACAGAGAGATGCAATATTTGTTCGTGAATCTTATTAGTATTAAAAATATTATACATGTATATGTTTCATGCATGTACTTTTTTCAATCCTGTCGGACCTTGCTTGTGTGGATATGCTGTCACCTTGTATTACTACAAAACTAGCTATGGGAATTTTATTTTTATGAGGACAATTTCCCTTTGCAGAAAGTCAGATCCTATTTTCACAAAACCTACATGCTGGAGTCTGCTGAATTTGAAATATTGAGGTAAGCAATAGCTCTTCGTATTCTCTTGTTGAGAACAAGCTCAGGCACCCAGCACTTATGTTAATTAGCCTCATGCTTATCTAGTTGACGAATTTACCCATTTTCATCAACGTCCAGTTATCATCCATTTCCATGCCGGCTTGAAGATAGTACCGGCCATCGGTCCACATTGCTGCCTTCGTCATTGTTACGACTGCATCACCTTAATGACCGACAGAGAGAGATATATTAAGACAAAGCAAAAAAGCAAAATTTATCTAGTCGGTTAGTTCGATTATTGAATAGAAGAACAATGCACACAATAAACAGGTTACTTGCCTTTGGAACCCGCAAAGCCGGATATGTACTGGCGTCGTCGAAAGTGTGGGGCAACGTACTCACTCTGAGTTTAGAAGAAAGAGCAAAACAAAAGTACATGTCACGTCTCAGTAACAACAGCAACAACAACAACAAAAAGTAAAGTGGCCAAATATGAACTATACAATTACGGTCTTTCCGTCTGATCGGGAGAAGGTCAAAAAGACTCGACGTTGCACTGTCTAAACGAAGTCTAAGTTAGACCTGAGTACCCTGTGTAGCTGACCAAATGAAATGCTAAACCTAATTAGAGGTTTGAAGTTCTCGGACCTAATGAAAGTTCTAATAAGTTTCTTTGAGACATCTAATGGTCTTTAAGAAGATTAGCCAAGGCAACGACCGAAAAATTGACCTATTTGAACAATATAGTATTTAACAAATAGATTTCATTTTGCCGTGCGTCTGTTCAGTATTAGTAGAAACTCAGCTGTGTTCTATTGGAAATCCGCGAATCTGATTGGTTCTCCCACTGATTTCTATTCGCCGATAGAAAACAGTTGAGCGCGCGCGTAGCTCTTTAAGCGGTAAATTTTCTTGATTTTTGTCTTCAAAGTGCACAGTATTGTAGGTTTTGGACTGCAATCCTTTAGAGTTTCTACTAAAACAATTAGACTACTCGCCCTCGTTTTATATGAGCGATAGTCAACTCGGCTGCGCCTCGTTGACTATTTGCTCATAGAAAACTCGGGCTCGTAGTCTAATTGTTAAATAGATCACAGATGACGTCAAAATGTGGTATGAACAGAGAAGTGGCCCACGAGGCGCTAGCCGAGTGGGTCACTGATGTTCATACCACATTTTGACGTCTTCTGTGATCTATTACTGAACAGACCCACGGCAAAATGAAATCTATTTGTTTTATATAATAACACAAGACTCAGCACACTTCTGTGTGAGCAATGCTGCCGTACCGATGAGCTAAGTTGTTTTGATTTCACTATTAAGTTTTCGTTAACACGAAGCATTGTTAATCCGATTAAATAAACAGAAAAATGGTCAATTGAAAGTCAATGAAAAAACTAACCTTTATTCCGATTTGGAAAGTTGTTCAAATCTGTAAGCATTAACCGAAGCGTTCAACCGCAATTCGTTTGTTTTCCGTGGCGTCGTCCAACTGTACAACACCGGTCAAACTTTCATATAGATTTCGGATAATTTCTCGAATAATTCACTGTCTTCTTCAAGCTTGTTAAATGCTTCGAAAGGTGAACGATGCTTGGCGTATTGTTTCTCACTAAAGATTTGTAATTAAGCTGAACGTTTTTGCTTTGTTGTGGCCCCGCAAGTTTGAAAAACTTTGCCGACAACTCTGATTTGGACTATGAACTCTGATCACGCGCGCGAGTCACACCACCGCGTGACGTCAACTATGTGTCTGTACTCTGATAGATCATAAGTAAGAACCAATCAAAATGCGCGTAGAATTCAGGTTATTATATAAAGTGATATTGTCAGCAATTGCACGACACCAATTCTGCCAATCCTTCACTACCCTAAGAATAATATCTAAAAGTAGAGACAAAAGACAAGTAGCTAGTTTTTCTGTCGTACCATATGTTGGTCAACAGAAGGAATGATGTACGCCTGGATGCCATTTTGTTTCATCTGTTGTCGTAGGTTCTGCAAGCGCTCAGTTGTGTTCACCTCAGGCAAGGCCGGGGCGGCCTGAAATTAAAGCGAAGTCAAAATTACACTATAATCAATAACAAATAGAGCACGCTTTGGCTGTTTTTGTGTCAAGTTGATGTAAGGAAGAATAGTGTGGAAGAACTAGAAAAGCTGTGGAATACTGAAAGATTACAACTTATTTTGAAAATTGCCAACCCAGAAACCGCGGTTAAGTAAATGAAGAATAAGAAACCTTGAAGACAAGGGCAAATGTATCCATGAAAACAAAAATTAACCAGCTATAATTAAACTTAGAAAAAGCAAGGGATAAAAACTGTACATAGGTACATTTAAAGTGGCGGATCTAGGGGAAGGGCCCGGGGGTCCAGGCCCCCACCTTATTTTTAGGCCAAAGTGAGGCCCGAAGGGCCAAGAAAAAAATATTTTCGAGGGCGGGCCCCGCTCTTTTTTCCAAGGTCTGAATGATCGGGCCCTCTACTTAGCTGAAGGTCTGGATACGCCACTGCATCTATAGTGCTAACATACCCCACATACGTCAGGGCAGTTTGGCATTTTAAGAAAGTGGAAGTTTATTTTGAGTAGATCAGTAACATATTGTTTCTTCATTAGAAATATCGATCATTTTTAAAAATGTGCTCATCATGAGCTCATCGTATGAAAACCAAGGTTGTATTGTCTGTATTAAGGTACATTCTGCTTTGCACTATCGGCGACAGTGTAAATGGAGAAGTCAGTTTTTCGCAAAATATATATATATATTTGCATTTTGACGAGGCAGATAAAAATAATCTGTACATTCCACGCTAAAAGGGGTCGTCACCGAGGGCCAATAAGTAACATCCAGCCAATCTTCTCACAGCCACCTACGCAGATCGAAGCTCTTTTGGCTTGTCACTAATCATTTCAGTTCTCATAGACAAACTCTTATAAACAGCACCAGGCTATGTTTCGTCAAATGGATTCAGGGATTTCACTTTTACTAAAAATTGATAAGAGTTCTTATTTCGAAACCTGTTTAGATCTTTGATATGAATCATATTACTCATGGGTTTCCAGTGATTGCCTCCATATTATTGGACTAGTCTCGGCCTGGAGCGTGTTCTTCAAAATCTCAATAATTGTTTAGTTTATCAGTCTACCTCGAACGGAACCAGGCAAGAGAATAGTCGTAAATTTAGAAATTCCATCGGTAAGAATTTTCTATTTATCTGTAATTTTTTGCAGAGGGGCTAAAGAAATTTCTGGCCAATAAGACCAATTATAAATGTTCATTTGGGTAGAGATGAGGGCGGCACTATGTGTAAGAACAAGAAGCTTGAGAAGCTTAGAGACGACGAAATAAACAAATGAGGAAGATTTCCGTTTATTTTAAGCTTAAGTGTAGACATTACTCGCAGTATTTTACGACAATAAGACCCTTTCGATATTTCCATACATTTCTTTACATTTCGAACATACAAACAGTAACGTCACGCCGCTTATATGCCCCCCCCCCCCCCCCCCCTTGGATCCCTGTGATTTTTCCCCCATGTATATTACACTTTTCACCGTGCTCGACTACCAAGAAGAAAAAAAAGAAAACTAAAAAACACGAGCATTTTTAGAACCGGGCTCACTCCCAACAGCCCGGTTAAGGTGGGGTTCTACCAGAATTTGAATAAAAAATTTAAGAGGTTTAAAGAAGGGATTGAAGAAAGAAAAAATCTGAAACACCACCAGACAGTTGACCCCCACGTAAGTGCATTCCAGGTTGTCAGGCGACTCTCTGGTGTCCGTCTACCAATTTTAAACTTTTATAATCGGTAAAAATTCTAATTCTAATTCCTTTGAGAAGAAATATCTCCTCCCAAACATTCGCAAAAATTACCCAAAAATTTACAAACCACCGCAAAACATAGATATATGTAATGAGCTAAGGGTTTTTAGATTCCTTGAAACGCGAACAAGATATTTCCGTTAAACCCATTTTAAGCGGTGCAAAAACGGCCTTCAGGCATTGACTGATGGCTCAAAAAGTAAACGTTTGTCATGCTTTTAACGCTTAAATGAAAGTCAAATGGTTTCCTTCCTGACTCCGTTGCCTTGCTTACGGTCCTTTTGTTTTGCTACTGTATTGTTTGCTTTTCAGAACAATTTGACAATACTGCTGTCTCTTCTTTAAGACGTAAAGCGACAAAGGCAATTGATTTCCTGTCATCAAGGCGTTATCTAAAAAAATAAACTAATATATTATCTTGCTTGTAACTCAACATGAAACCAGAAACATGAACGCGACGATGATGAAATATAAGTTGTGTTTATTATAATTCACTATTGGCAACGACATAAAATATAGGCTTTGATTCCCTAGCAATTTAGCGACTCTAAAAAAAAACTCCCGCTGAGCGATATGCAAAGCACAACAGATATTTAATCGATTTAAATCGAGAATTTACATTTTTTTTGCTGAAATTCAATGGAAGTTTTCAATATCCTTCCTTGTATTGGGTAGTTATATAATAAGCTGTGCTATTATTCCATATATCTCAAGTGGCAGGTTATTTTAATTGCTCTTATGCCAAATAATCGGTAAATTATATATTGTTCCATGGATTCCTTTCATCCTACTGAGTGACGAATTCAAACGCCAACTTAACAAAACTGATAAATCTTGGAAAATCCCACAATCGAGTCGACCATTATGCGAAGTCAAAATAAGAGGTGTCTGCTTGCATTTTTGCGCTCCGAGGTCATTAAATCTTCATTCCTGATCGCATCAGACATTCAATATCACCTAACCATATTAAAAACATCGTTTACCAGTTTTGTTACTCTTATACTTGAAATCCCAGGCGGAAAAGAAATAATCAGTTTTGGTTATCCGAACTTAATAAATATGAAGTAGCTGTGAACAATTTGTGAAGAGTTACTTTGTCCAACGAAAGGTAAATGAAGCGAAAAACGATCTAGACAATCGCCGATATGGGCGATGGCGCATATTAAACTGGAGCTTCTTCATTCATAAATTCAGGTTTAAGCTTCCACCTGGTAAGGAAATTACAGTTTCGGGGAACCTTAACGAGGAAACTAAATTAAAACGGAAACATAAGACTAGTAAAAGTAGTGTAGACTTGAGCAGTTGAGGTCCCTGTATTAGGGGATGTTGATTCTGTCTGATTCTCTTCGCTATCTCTCCAAGCTAACTAATTCTCAGGTCAGGAATTATGCAAAAGCAAATCACATCATACCACACAGAGTCTACCTACCCTTCGGCTCCTGACAGGTTCTATCACTCTACAGTGCACCAGTAAAGAGCACGACAGAATCACCATACAGACTATACAAAAAAGAAACAAACACACTTTAATAATGTATAGTGACCTGCGAGACTCAATTCAGCTGTGTGATAGCATTATTTACTCACCAAAACCCAGGCACGCAAGGCTCCGATTTTCCATAGTAGTTTAACTGCTGGATGAACTAGCGACGAAGATTAGCTTGTTGCACAGCTCAGATAGGACGCGGTAGCTGATATCACTGAAACACAAGCCGAATGAAAGGTTAATCCTTTTGTGCGCTCCACGCCTCACTGCATCACGACATCGCGACAAAAGAAGTGTATTGTTTATTCAAATTTGAATTAATTTATTTTTAAAAACCACGTGGCCCACGTGTCTCACTAAGCTAGTTTTATTAATAAAATAAATCACTTTGTTTAAACAACACCCCCTGCGCTGTCTGCTCGGAGCATCATTTATTATCGGATAAGAACATTGGACATTTTTTTTTCGTTTGTATATAAAATGATCAGTCAGGCTTGTGTTACGGAAATAGAATCGGTCTATCGGAGTAGATCAGTGACCAATATGGGTCAATATCAGGCGATAAGTAGAAATACCCTTCGGCAGGGCCAGGACTAGAGTCATATAAATATAATAACGGCTTTGTTACATTTACTCTAAAAGACTAGATGACTCAAAGACTAGTTCTACTTATTCCTAACTGGAGAATGTATGCAATGTTATTCATCTTACATGACGTTGACATGAAGAAGGCAATATAATTTGTCTTAATATAGATTTGGAAAATATCACCAAATTGCCGAGAGCTCAATAAGCGATGACGTCATGACGGCATCGCTTAATGTCATTAGGCGACGAGTGGGTGGAACTTTTGCGATCGACCGATTGGTAGATTCGAATAGGACTGGGAACTAACTACAGGAAAGCGTATTAATTTTGTTGCATGTGCACAGTGATCGATCGCAACTGATTTTTAATAAAGAACTAACCTCTAATGCACATTTTCCGAGATTTAGGCCCCGTCCACACTGACTCGGGTAAATTTGAAAACGGAGAAATTTGAAAACGCCGGGTAAAATGTTTTCCGTCCACATTAACCCGGGTAAATTTGAAAACGATACGCTTCATTAGTGAGTAAAAGTAAAAGTAAAGTCTTTATATTATTTAACGAGGGTAGCACTAAAATAACATAAAAAATACTAACAAACCAGTGGCCCTCTAAAATTATTTACAATTATAAAAATACACTATTTCACGCTCCAAGTCCAAACGCTCATTGGTGAGCGTTTTTGAAAAGCTCCGTTTTCGGTGACCGAAAACGCCGTTTCACTGTGGACGGTTGGCCTAACCGGAGAAAAAAAGATGCGTTTTCAAATTTACCCGGGTCAGTGTGGACGGGGCCTAAGTGAACAGAAATCAAGTTAAGAGCTCAACAAGAAACCGCCGCGTAAAACACAGAGCAAAATACTCAAAAGAACTAATACAACGTATAAACGAAAGATGAGTTCTAGTAGATTCAGTATATAGAAAACTGCATTCTTCTAATGCAACTGGCCAGTGTAAACGATTACAAGATTCACAGCGTTTGACCTTGCTCGCAAGTAGTATCGTATATTACAGCATAGGCTCATTATAGCGCTTTTGCACCCATAAAGTTTGCAGTTTTTGAACGCTTTCTTGAATATTGCACGCAAAGAGCTGAAAATTTCGCCGATAATTAGCAGCATGTTACCTTCTTTATGCAAAGTTGTATGTTATGCAATTGAAAGATCGCCCTGTACTCCCCGGGATTAGCTTTACTGTTGAATTGACCTACTTAACATAAACCACTGAATGCAATGGTCGCACGACTCATCTCCACGGTCTGGCCAAGACCTGTACGCATGCGCACAGCCTATTACCCGTGGAAGGACGAAACAGCTGTCCATGGCTGCCACTCCACTTACTACTCCACGGGTAATAGGCTGTTCGCATGCGTACAGGTCTTGGCCAGACCGTCGAAATGTGTCGTGTGACCATTGCATTCAGTGTTTTTTTTTCTACTTAACATAACTATACGGCACGTAATGCATGCAGAAGCGATGACGTTTCACAGGGGGTCTTGAATAATTTTCGGGAAAAGCTTTTTTAAAAAATAACGTAAATGAAAGTAGCTGACTGTAATTTGTATTCTTTGTAAAATATAAAGTTTTCAAACCTGCGTCTTGGAAAAAGTATTTCATACATCGATTATTTGTGAGACGACAGCATGAGAAGAATGTGATCGTTCTTCTTATGCGACTATGCTTTCATGTATGCCTGTGCTTAAGCCAAGTTTAAGACGCAGAACAGTTTTTGCTACAGTGGTCCCTTTCTCTGAAATCGTCTATCTCAAAATGTCATTTTGGACATCCTTGTATTTTGACGTTCACTATTCATGGCAGGTTGCAGGTTTACATATTACCCAGGAATTAGTATATTTATAGTAGTTGACAGGTAAAAATTTAACTTCTAGTTTTCAACTTTTCTTTTTTTCTGCAATCTAATAAATTTCTTCTTTTGTCAGATTCTATGCGCTGACGGCGACCCTTCCGCGGCGAGAAAATTAACGCCTGATCGCAGGTTCCTGATGGTGGTAATCATGGGTACCTTCCAGAGGATAAAAGGTGTGGTTTGGGACCGTTCAAATGCTACTACAAATCTCGTGCCTTTTCGCCCGTGACTCTCTCGAGTGACCCGACTCCCCACGCTAGGAAACTGATCAGGTCTCAGTTAATCTAAAACAACCACCGGTAGAATTATACAGATCAACGGTATTCATCTTCATTAAAACAAGGCGCATACTATCAGTCCTTTCTGTATTCGTCACACCAGAAATTCAAGTCAAAAAGTGAGTACAATAATCGCGAGCTATGATTGGCTTCATGTCTCCATAGATCATAGAACGATTATCATTATCCGTCAGACGCTCTTCGGGAAAATGCCCCCACCCCCCCCCCCCACACACACACACACACACACACACAAGAGAAAGGAACAGCCTAGCTTAGTCCAACCTGGAATTGTTTCCCTGTGCAACAGCATAGAGGCGGATTACCGGGTGTTATTAAAGCAAATCGCAATGGCTGGCCTTACTACATCGACCATGACAACAACAATCTTTTAACAACAATAATTATTTTTATTTGTACTCTTTTCATTACAAAACATTCACAAACTACTGGCTGCCTGGAATAACCATAGGGGCTAGCGGAGCCAGGCAGCCAGATGACGTAAGTATTAAATGAAGAAAAATTACAGGTCGGAAAGATAGCACAAATTCACACATAAAAAGAAAGAAAGAGACCAATAAAAGGCAAATAGAAACACGTACAAGGACAGGAGAAAGAGATACAATGTAATAACAACTGTACTAGGAATTAGAATTTGGAATTAGTGACTAAAATGGTCTGGAGAGTTCATCTTTGTGGTCTGCCATATTTTGAGCCACAGCGACTTACTTGAAAGGCAGTTTGTTGGGAAAATAAATGAACTGTTAAAAATGATTAAAAACGTTAATGTTGGCAAACATTCATATTTTTTATTCATCTTGTGTTGCCTCAAGCTCGATGACCTTGAATAATTTCCATGACTCCTTTATATCAGACTTTGCCTTCTTCGGCGATAATGTTGTGGAGTACAACCTCAGTGCACTTCCTGCCAATGAATTATCTTCACAGCCAGCTAAGAGGAGCAGGTTGTAGGCTGGTTGTAGTCTTGACGTCAATGCACAGATTTTAAAGACAACCCGACCTTCAGTTTCAGGTTTCTAGTGAAAAAAATGAAAGTGTATTTTTCTTAGTTTACTACTTTTGTAAATTTGAAATAGAATCCACCGATCGACAATGTGCCTCTCTATTCAGTGTTGCCTAGTATATCGACCCTCTTTACTGCTCTCTTAGTTTCTTGCCCACAGGTGGGGGATAGGGCTGGATGGTAGTTATTGGTACACTCAGAGTGGCCTTGACATCAATTTCCGGTTTCTGTAATCATCTTGCTTTTACAGGATGGGGTGATTGGCCCCATGCCCAACCCCCAACCTGGAGGACCAGGGATTTTCTGTCGGGGTTTCCTTCCCTTAGCCATGGGTACCAGATATTTAAAGGCGCTGGAAGCTCGCCTTTCCCCATTGTCACTCAGCTACATGGTATTACCAGGGTCATCAAACATGGAGGTGTGACATACATGTATGACTTGCTACTACTGACAAAATAGATATTTGGTGATACATGGCGAGATACAAGTCTTACCTAATCATCTTATACACATTCTTAGCACTGGCCAAAAAAATCCTCAACCTGTGAAAAAAGCACATAAAAATGACGTACACTTTTGCATATAGGTACAAACATGTACATTTTTAATCTGGAATTTCTTTTTTGTGAGAGCTCAGTAAGATTCTTTTAATCAGTAATGTTCATACGAACGAGACATAAATTTTATCTTCATCGCCCATCACAAGCCAAAAGCCTGAAACTATGCTCATTACTCTACTACATGTAAGTACATGTACTTGATGCAGTCATCTGTCAGTTCAAAGTGTTTTATCAAAATTGTTCAGATGTGTGGTGGGGCAAAATGTGTAAAAGTGCTTTTTTTGGCAGCCATTGAAAATGTGCCTCTCTATTGCCTGGTACAGTGTATATCGACCCTCTTCAGAGCTAACTGTACATGGGCAAGATACAAGTCTTACCTAATCATCTTGTACACATTCTAAGTATTGGCCAACAAAATCCTCAACCTGCGAAAAAACAGCACATAAACATGAGGTACACTTTTGCTTACGGGTACAAACGTCCATTTTTAATCTGGCATTTCTTTTTTGTGAGAGCTCAGTAAGATTCTTTTAATCAGTAATGTTCATACGAACGAGACATTAATTTTATCTTCATTGCCCATATGAAGATAACAACAACCTTGTCAAAAACCTGAAATTATGCTCAATACAACTATAAGAACTTGATACACTTGTGTGTCAGTTCAAAGTGTTTTATCGACATTGTTCAGGGGGTGGGGCAAAATGTGTAAAAATTTATCTTAATGTCAGACTAGCAAATTTCAATGCTAAGCCTTCCTCAAACTGCAAACGTGTAAAACTAAACATGAACAGATTCTCAAAGAAGATGAAAAGAATACTTATAGTAACATGAAAGTGCCAGAGGTTTGAGAATAATTTTGTGTCAACAAAGCTTTCTTTTTTGGGAGGGGGAATTTTGAGCAATTGACATCATGCATAAGGCCTATTATGATGAAGCTTCAACATACTCTAATTAGTATGGTATTTAGACACACAGTTTATGACACATACCTGCCTTCATGTTTATTTACAAATCCATGATCACTTTCATCAATACACTCAGGAGGCCCCATGATCTTTAAATTAGTCGCAGGTCGCGGGAAATTTTTTGGCTGCCTGTCAACCTTTTTTTCTTTCTCATTCTATTTCCTTTCCTACAACAACAAACAAATTTGCACATTATACATCACAAAATAATTGTAGCATAATGTGTGCACATGTATCATAATTCAACACAAAGGTCACAAGAAATAAAATGTAATTTCATCAATTTTCTTTATTCTTTTTCTTTTTGGTATTTAATTTTTTTTAATAGCTATTTCCAGCTGTGGACTAACAAACAAGCTTAAAAATGCACACTAGTCAATGGCATCATTTTGTATAGTTACAAATGCACCACACTGATTAAGATAAACCACTGAAACACACAAACTAGTGTCTGTTAATACACAGGAAACATTGGAAGTTTTTTGTTTATCATCAGAAGAAATTTTCACATTCCTCACAAGCAATCAGAACAGGTCTGTGAAATATCTCATCATATGACAAAACACTTCCTTAGCAAACATGTCACAACTACTGTACCACTACACATACATGTAATTCCGATTCCCGATCATCAAAAATGAACTAACCTTTAAATAAGAATACATCCTAGTCAAGAAGAACACAGCACCTTTCTTCCTACATGAGGATGAAATTAATATCATCTTAGTACAGTACTTTTAGTAATCCATGTGCTTTTCAGGCATTATTCAAAAAACATAACATGATATTATAACAATTACAAAAAATTGTCAGGTAAACAATTCAGATGTAGTAAAAGTATCCCTTGAAAGTTGTGTATCAAAGACAAAAGAGACATGCAGTGCCTTTGATTTGTTTTCTTGTTATTACAATGCTGTCTCTGACTAAAGGTTTTCAACAAAAGCATTCAGTCATATGCTTGTCTTTAAAATATCTTCATTGACAGCAATTAAGATAATATTATCTTGTTAAGAATCAAGGTTTACCTGAATGTAATGGCTGTCATACACTTGCAATTCTAGTACACAAGGTAACAAAATTGGTTTGAATCTGAAACATAATAGACAGGTACTTTTAGATTGTTGTCAGATGGAAACGTCTAAGTTAAAGTCATATCTGAGGATAGCTGCAAGTTTTAAGCTGCACAACTCCTTGGGCATCACAAAAGATACAATGTAACTGACATGTAAGCCAAATATCAACTACAATGGAATCTCCCGTAAAAGGAAACCCACGACACAGAGAGTGAGATCTACATGCAATTATGTACATGTATTGAAAGATTACACTTTCTGCATGTCCTGGATAGATCTGCTGTAACACTTTTACTGATTAAAATACCCAACTCAGCTACTACCACATACTGTACACTTTAATCTGCCATTGCTGTCTCAGAGAACGAGTTTTCAACATGCAATGTAAAAATTCTGTCATATGCTTGTCTTAACATGTATTCCTCACCAACAGCAATAACAATCTAATGCATAAATGTACATGTACTGCTCTGAGTCAATTATACAATACATGTACTTCAGCAAGGTATTTTTAACATGATACTGTTGTAACAAATGTACCTCTCGACATGATTCACCACAATGACTTAAAAGCACTAGTCTTTACTCACTTCACTCCATCACACGACCACTACCACGGCCAGCCAACAACCAGCCAGACTGTTCACAAAAGATAATCACACAAGCATATGGGACTGAAGGTATTTGGTTGCATAGCACGCTGGTTGTTACTGCAATCGAGACTGCAACACTGGGAGTGCTGCCATGATAAATGTAAAGAAAAAATAAATTAATATGATTATAGTGGCCAAGGACAGGGGAAGATGGAGATCTCTGGTGGATGACCTATGTTCCACAGGAACTTAAGGGTTTAAGTCAAGTCAATATAGTTATTATTATGTTATCAACAGCAAATTGGCATTTTGCATTAAATCTACATGTAGTGTGTTTTGATCAAATAACCACTCAGACTACAGTTAGAGAATACTTTTCTCTTCAGCGCTTCTGTTGAAACTCAAAGCGAGCTGGGATTATTCTAGTCATCACAGTGGTTTGGTCTGAAAACAGGTCTGCTATAAGTCAACAACACCATTACGTAAAGATTTAGGGCCCCTTATTCATGAAATCTCCTAAATGTGTATTTACAAATAAATTTGCAAAATCTGTCAAAGAAAGCACTATGCAGTGAGATACATGTACATGTATGTAGGTAAGCAATCTTTTTTCTTCTCGTCACCTTCATTAATGGTTAGTAATCGGTCGACATATCCTGATGCTACCCTGTTTAAATAGTTTTGGACTTAATTTGAGTTTGTCTGTTTCTGTCTGTGTGAATTATTTTAAACTTGCATAAATAAATGCTAACCTGTACATCACAAGGTAGGCTGTACATGTATTTTAATTGGTTCTTGCAGTATACTTTGTACATACTGAGAATTGTGAACCGGATGTTCCTTGCATGTGTGATTATTAAACCACTGACTACTCTGCAGAACACCACAGCATAACCATTACAAATGCCACTCACTCAGATCCTACAAGAAAAAAATATGTATAAAAATTAATGTACCTTCATTTTTCCCCATCTAATTAAAACTATACATACTGTATACAGTCACAAGTCACTTGATTAGCACCTGGTTTTTAGGTATTTTTGTCACTCAGTTGAACTATTTTCTTGTTTTTACTGACATCTCCTGATTTTTTACCTCAATCTTCAGATTTTAAGTGCTTTGAGGTTGAGAGCAATGAGAGGTTTGCCATACCGAGGTTTTTTGCAGAGCTCACAAATAGAGACAAATAATAATTATTTCCTAAGCTACCTTTTCCAAGAAAAACCTCTGGTTACTTTCGAACATACATACAAGCTCAACCTTAATCTTAATCTAGCTTATTAAAAATTTTATAACGTTATCTAGAGCAAAAGACTAGCAAATGATCCACTCAGACAAAGATACAGAGAATGCTTTTTTCTTCAACGTTTCCATTGAGAAACTCAAAGCGAGCTGGGATTATTCTAGTCATCATAGTGGACTTTACAACCCCTAACAAGCAGCAAACTTAATTCAATGCAGTGAAATAAGAAACCTTAGATTAGGAACTTAAAATAAAGCTTTAGCTAAAATTTTTAGTACCACATGCATGGACCACAAGCAACGTGCTCTTACCAATTGAGCCTCCACAAGAAATTTCTAACGCTTGCTGTACTCTACAAGCACAATCATTCGTTTAAGCGAACTATGTAGAAGCTAAGACTACGTTTACGGGCAAACCTAACGAAAATATTACCTCTTTTAAAACGCGAAATTGCTTCTCCACTCCGCCATGCAAGTAACCGACTGAAACCATGTGCTCGCAGAAGACGATCGCACAGACATATGGGATTTGTGAAGGCGTTTGATCGCATGGCATGCCGGGTGACTGCATTGAATGAAGGAAACCGTGGACTGTGGACTACGGACTGCGGACTGCACGGACTGATGGCAAAAATAATACGGACGAGGGCCTCGGACGAGTATATAAAGCGCAGACTGGTAAAATGATGAAGACCCAGACTGTAAACGAAAAAAGTCAATTGGCAAATACCTGGAATTTTTTTAAAAAAATACCTAAGGTCGCGCTGAAAAGTTTTGATTTCTCTCATCTTACTCTGTAGCTTGCCAAGCGTTCGGTTAGTCACCCCAAACCCCCAGTCTTTTCCACTCGTCGTTCTTCGTGTTAATCCCCAACTAATAGAACGCCTGGAACTGCTACTTACTTACTAAACGTTTGATTATTTTACACCAGACCTCGTTTTATACACCCAAACCGTGTTTTATACCCAGTTGATCCGTAGTCTGAAATTGGAGGGGCGAAGGCAGAGAAAAAAACGACATGACTTACATTTATGTTCGCGGTACTTAAAATGAACGTCATTTTCGTGAATCATGTTGTAAATTCAGTAAAACTGCAGTAGCATCAGGTAATATTTAATAACTACTATACGCTCATGAGCCAACTTTAGAGGAAAAATCGTCTTGGAAAGCCAGCTTTTTATATTCTATTTATTTAAATAAGTAATTTATTAATCACGTTATACCCAAGAGCTTACAATAAAACTTCTTCGAAGTGCACGTAATAAACGATAAAAAGCTACAAAACAGTCTAAATCTATTTACAAGCAAAAGACGAAAAATCTTAGAAAATGATCTTAAATCTATAATATAAAATAAGTTAAAAACTGCCTTTACATCTTTTAACAGTCTTCAAATTACCTTCTGTGGCAGCGTGTGCTCCCAAGAGATATCCCCTCGTGTCGCTCTAGTAAATGTAACATCAGTCTAGAAAAAAACACCTACTCAATCTACAACACCTATTAAAAATGGTACATCCAAAAATGGCATACAATAGCTAAATAAGATTTGCAGCATCGAAATATGATACAACTTCTCAACAATGACTGACTGACTGACAAGGCGAGGGTAGCTTTCAATTCCTACATTTTTTATGATAAGCTGGGTGAATTGTACCTCTCAAAGGCCAAATTTCTATTTACTGAAAATTTACAAGCAGCTTGCCCACTACTGTATGAAACTGTACATTTTTAAACAACTGTAATATTATTTATCATGTAGCTTAAGAGCATATTTACGTAAAATAAAAGCGAGATAGACGGTGCATATCATTAATTTCGAGACTAAAACAATTTGATGTGCAAAGGTAACGTATTTGAAGGAATAATGTCGGACTTTCTTTCTTTATGGAATCCGATATAATATTAATTATTATTATATTCTATTGCACCCAAGCTAAATATAGCGAAGTCAATTACTAGGCCCTAACTTTTAGCCAATAACAATACATGTCTAGCTGCAAGACAAGGTGAAAACCACCCTGAAACACACAGTTTAAGCCGATTGCTTGTGTCAGTCGATATCCATGGTCGAAGAGGTTCAGAAACTAAGTTTCAAAGCGTAATACTCAATTAGACTTCATTTTCTTCCTTATTTCCGGGTACGAAGCCGTAGGCTTTGCCAATGTCTTCAGTTTCTCCATTTGATAGCAGGCTACAGTCCCTTCTCTGATGTATTCCCTGATCAAGCTGTAGGACAGTTCCCCTCCTTGACTTCTGTCTATCTTCTCTCCAACTATAACAGTCTTCACACCACTGAGTTTGATCATGGGTGCACATTCATCGCATGGAGGCTTTGTAACAAACAGGACACCATCTGTCAAATCCTTGCTGTTCCGCACAAGAGAGCGTTCTGCTCGGCATGGATGACATAAGGAAACTTTGTTTCAGGTGTATCATCATCGTCAGAGGCTCGGGGAAATTCACCATACAACGCCTTGGATGGAAAGCCATTCCAGCCAAGCGTTGCAATATCTGGATCTTTGCCCTTTATGATGACAGCTCCAACACCAGTCTTAGGATCATCTGTCTGCCGGGCGAGCATTTTGGCAAAAATCATTATGTGGTAAGCCATTTCGAAGTCAGGGTAATCCTCGGCATGGCGATCGTGTATCACACGAAAATCTTCTGTAATCTTCACCTTTCTGAATGCAACACCCTTGTCCATCAGTGTTTTGACAACGGCGATCCATTTCATTAGTGATTTGAAATCACTTTGAACCTGAGATTTCATCCTGATGTCCAGGCATGGCCAAGGAAGACATTCTTGGGCCCGTTCGATCCATTTGGTGCTCCACCATTGTTCGAAAAGTTTGTCGCGGCAAGTGCCAACATCTTCAGGCGTTATCTCTTCCGGAAGCTTCTTCTCGTCCCTCGTCAAAACCCTTTCTTCAACGCAAGGGACAAAAACTGACTGACCCACGGGGCTGACTTTGAAGAGATTATCCGCTCTGGCCAGCTCTCCTTCGTTTTCCGATTCCGGTTCTATCGGCAGATAGAATACACGGGAAACTCTGGACTGCACGAGAAGCTTTGCGCAAAGGGAGCAAGGTTTCCGGGAAACGAAGACTTTGCAACCTTCGAGTTTTCCGCAATGGTTGACCATGACACGGGCGACTCCGTGGACCCCATCGCGTCTGCAGCCGGCAGCCAGTACTCGATCGGTTGGCAAAACGTGCACCACTCCAACTTTCTTAAATTTCTTACTGTTGCCATCGTTCGGGCATGACTGTGGTGTCGAGAACTGCAATGGAAACCTTTCCATCCAAAATTCTAATACCATGTAAAGGTTTTCTTTCGTTATTCTAGTCTCCCGCTTTTGACAGTCACTTCCCTTCATGATCAATTTATCTTCGGAAGAAGATTGTTGTAAACTGGTTGACTCTTTCCGTTCATGTACACATCCTCTTCCCCCTCCATGATTTGACAACTGTGAGGTGCAGATGACCAAACCGAGCCGATATACAACGGGCTGAGTATTTTAAGACCAGGTAAACAATAGTGCATAGATCAAACTTTTGGGATTTTTCCCTCCAGTCATGCGTGGGATTTTTCGTTTCCCTTCGATTAAAGAGATATTTCTGCAAGCCACAGACAGATTTGGCCGACGAATTTCCAGGAATTGTCAAGGAGTTTCCCCCTACAGTACACTACAGTTACCTATTAATTCAGTGTTAAATAATTTGCTTTACCTTAAGGGGACATTATGCCTGAATTTGAATGACATTTACAGCAAGGCGCCCAAAAGTGTGACCACTTTTAATTTATTCACATTCTTTCGTGCAGATTTAATCCAATCAAAAGCCGTGGATAGCTTGCAGTTGACTTCTGATTGGATAAAATCTGCACGAAAGAATGTGAATAAATTAAAAGTGGTCACACTTTTGGGCGCCTTGCTGTAAGAGGTTTAAAGAAGGAATTGAAGAAAGAAAAAAGAGTAACACCACGAGTTTTAAACTTTTGGGATATTTCCCTTCCGACATGCGTGGGATTTTTGTTTTGTGACAAATTGGCTAAAACTGTTTACAATTTAGCACTCTCAGCTCACTTTGTCCTGGACACTTAAGTAAAGCTTGAGTGATATTTTTGTGCGTTTCCCTTTTAAAGGATATTTTTGCAAACAACAGATAGATTAAGACAACCAGTTTCCAGAAATTCTCGAGGAGTTTCCCCTCATTTGTTTTTCCTTACGTTATCCTATTTTTTTAACGTTGGCTTTGTAAGCTTTGTTTTTGAATCATTTATCATTAAATATGAATGTTCTGTTATTGCTTTCAAATTTGAAAAGTGTGGGGATCCTCAGAATTTTAGTACGAACTTAGTACGTTACGTCGTATGCTTTCTTTTTGATTCATTTACCATTAAAAATGACTGATTAGTTGTTCACTTTCAAATATGGAAAGTGCGACGTCCTAAGTACACGCTTGACACGTTAACTTAGTATGCTTTGATTCATTTATCATTGAATATAAATACTCTGTCGTTCGCTTTCAAATGTGAAGATTGTGGAGATCCTTTTTAGAATGCTATAAAATAAAAATGTTTGCAACGACAGATGACCGCCTCGCGCGATGGCTGGAAATGTCAAGGGGGGGGGGGGGGGGGGGGGGGTTTCTCCGCACGCTTAGTTTGGTGAATAATGTAATAATAAACTTCCCTTCTCGATCATCTACCAAATCCTGTATTCGTATTTTCTTTGAAATGTTTGCCCTGAGACTGTTGGAAGCCTGGAGTTTGGCAAACTGTTGCGAGAACATTATCAGTAAGTAAAAACTGGTGTAGCCAACATTTTCAGTGAAAACTAATGTGCAGTAATACATATAATACATAGCACCGAACAGTGAACTGCAGTCAGCATTATTCTAACATCTACCCAAAACCAGTTTGTTCAGTAAAATCAATAAAAATTTGGCCTGCTCAAAAAGCGGAAATCTCCTTTATTTACATTGTTTGTTGAAGCGGATATTTTGAGCTAAATACCGATGAAGCGAGGCTAATCGACAGATCTTACATCGTCTGACGTTATAATGACAACTGGGGAAGTTGCTATCGCATTCCAACTCATGAATGTGAGTAGCCCTGGCAATGTTTCACCTCTGATCTCAGTCACAGCTCGTGTTCAGCTAATTTTATCATATTGAGCCTTGGACTGTAGCTAATAGGCCACAGTCGACTGCAAAAACAACAGAAATTACTGCTTCAGCGGTGAATAGCGGAAGAAACAAAATAACGACTACATTCTGACAGAGCTAGTCGAAAACAGAACGTGATCAGATTTTGGTTAAAAAAATTAAGGTAAAACAGACCAATATACCTGTCCTTGATCAAGGTCCCCTTTCCAGGCTTTTCCATTGATAAAGTACATAAAGATCAAAACTTTTCAGTCCAGAAGAGATGAGAGTACAGAGTAAACGGTAGCGAGAATAAGAAGGCCGAGAAAAACGAAAAGGAAAGGAGCAAAAAAAACTGGGGATTTGTTGGAGAATGACTGGGCACAATATTCGAGCTTGCACGCTCATGATCAGCCGGTGCCCGTTCTTATTTGGTGCCATGGCCGTAGTCGCTTTCAGGCAAACCGAGGCACTTGCCTCAGTTATTTTTTTGTTTCTGTTTTATGTTATTGTTTTTTTTTTAAGGAGGAGGGTTAATACCTAGCAAGAGAATTTAACCATGGACTGCCGAGTACAATGCTCAAATTTTGGACCTTGAGCCATGTTCGCACTATTTCCCGTATGGCACTAGTTGCAAGTTAGTACGCCATTTTAGGATCAAAACCTTTCAGCTGTTTATTTAAAAAGAGTTTGTCCGAAAAAAATTTTCCTCCAATGAGCTCCAATAGTTGATTATGGTTGATTGTAAACGACCAAAACGACCATCATTAAAAAGACCAATTTTATCCTCCTTTTTAAATGCCGTAAAATAATCTTCTTTACACCACATGTGCATCAGAGTTACTCGTGAAATGAGCTCAGCTCCTCTCCTCAGTCAGCCGCCTCTCGACATTATAAGCATTAAACATCTATCTAATGCAGGATGGTGTTTTTTCTAAATGAAGTATACTGTATGTGCTCACTCACAGTTTCAAAGTGGTTTGTAAGAAAAATGAATATAAATAACATAGTACATATTATATTAATATACGTCCTCTCCGGCTAAATGTTCTATCGGAAACCATTCAAATTATCCTGTCGTGTAGCACAGTTTACAAACCTTTGTGGACTGGAAATGTTACTCATAGCGTCTTTGCTTCATTTCAACAATAAATTCAAGGACAGTTAAGTTCGTTTTACAAGGGAGGCATTTCATCAATTCATGAGTGTGTCTGGTGTTGTAATATTCAGAATCGATTCTCATGCTCGACTTCCTACTAACATAACATAATCTGGATCTTTTTGATCTTTTTGCAGCACACGGCAGCCACAATGTTTATTTTATGTACTGCTCCACTGACAGTTATCTTGATTACGTGTGTGTCCGCAAAACACTTTGTATGTCAAGCTTATCCTTCACAAAGCTTTACTTTCGCTTATGTGATTGTATTTAAATATCTTGTGGACATAAAGTTCTTTTAGCTAGTTGTTTTCAAAAGAAAAATTATCTTTTATTGCATTTTTTAGAGCATTATTTCTATTGCCATCCCCCACCCCCCCCCCCCAAAAAAAAAAGGTTTGATTTCAAACTGCCAAATTTGTAAGAAAAATGAGGGTTCTCCTTAATTAGTAATATTTTACGCTGTTTATGCAAGTTTCGTGAAACAAAAAGGTCATTGTAAAGGTCTGTCACAAGACAAATAAATGAAAGCAAATATCATTTCTGCAAAACAGACAAAAACGTTTCTTTTGTTGAATTTCCGCAATTGTATCCCGTAGGTTAAGGACTGGTCACTAAATATATCAACATTGATCGCATATTTGATTCTCAATAGCAACAGCATAAAAAATAACATAACGTTTACCATTTAAAAGGGAAATCGGTCACGTAGAAAGCCTTTCTTTCATTTGTTTTGTTTAATTATTTAAGAAGGGCTGATGACGCCGGCGGGAAATGTTTAATAGACTTTTACTGTCAAAATCAATATTATCAATTTTCACTTTCAAAACTGTCTAATTGATGTATATTTGTATTCCCCTATGCCTCAACTTGTCAAAATTCATGCCAGGTTATTCGTTTTCCATGAAATTCCTAAAAATCGAAAGTAACAAACCAAGGCAACTTTTAGCTTTTTAAAGATTAATTCTAAAAGAAAAAAGGCTGCTAAATTTGGCATCTTCACGTTCACTTTACATTAAAAGCTTCCAAATTTACATGGTGTACAAAGGCGTTGATCAAAGGTATAAAATTGACCCACCTGCATTTATTTGCATTGTCGTCATGGGAAACTCACTAAATGTGATGAATATTCGTAGTCACTTCACCATCTGCGACCAGAATTCAGTTAATATCCATTGCCTAAAGTATTATCTTCTCGCGTTGCCCACAATATCAAGGAAAGATCTTTGATCACACCTTTCGGAAGAATGGCCCCAACCTCGACTGTTATGATGTGGAAAGTCGTCGTTTTGTTGAGGGTGTGTGTTTTTTAGAGATTCACTTGCAGGGATTGGCTTTTTATTTGAGTTACGAGGCTATGAATCATGCTCGTTAACACCACGCATTCTATTTGATGCATTCGTTTTGTTTCCTCCTTACTTTATAGGTTGTTCAATTTTCTACACAGCAGTCTGTAAACAGTAAGTAGAAACAGTTTATTCCTTCGTAAAGTGCGACGACAATCACTCTTAATCCTTCACCCAGGGGAAAATAAAAGACTTTTTCCAAAAGCTCTTTCTTTCACTCCAGCAAAAGCACATTCAGTGCAGTAGTTGAGGAAGATTAAAGAAATCGAGCTCAAATAAGGTTTTTCCCTTGTCTCCTACCCGTTAATAATATTTTTGTCTTACTTTTTGAAAACAATACCTCTACTTGAAATTAAAATAAGGAAAGACCATGTTGACTTAAATATGATCAAAATCTTTCATCTGTCAACAGTTTCCTCTTTGTTTTTAAAGCCTCATGAAATAAACATTTATATTTTTGCCGGTAGAATACTGCACTATACGAAAATTCTTCTAGAGTTTATCAATAACAGATGGAATATTTTTGGTGCGATATTTTTGCTAAAGCGAGAGTGACATTTTCATTTACAAATGTGATGCAATGTTTGGTTTGGGGCGAACAAAACCTTGTAATTAATGGCAGAAGGAAACATGGCGTCACATTAATGACCAACAGAGTGACTCAAGTTTAATTTGTAAGCGATGTCAATTACGATCTTGAAAAACTAAGCTGACAGACAGAATACACCAAAGATGTGTAATTGTTTCCACCTATTTGAATAATAGTTATATACTCACTGCTTAGGTATCAGCAGCGATTTCTGGAACCTTCAATAATACTATCAGTAATACATAACTCAATAAAAGACATCGATCTAAAGTGATTTATATCTGTGCCTAAGATTCAGGGATATTGTTCTAAGCCATGTGCGGGCGTTTTTCAGAATTTCTTAGAAAGTCTTCGTTTATAATATAATTATTTTATAGCTAGCCGGATTAGTTCTCAATTTTTTAATACCTGTATGGGAAAAACAAAAAAATCGGTTGGCTCGGCATGCTATATTTGCAAAATCCTTCTTAAAGCCTTTATTTAATTTTGCCAAGGCCCTTTTTGGCAAATAGTCATGCTATTCAATTAATAATTTGTTATTTTTTGAGAAAGATGTTTTCTTAAATTAGCATTTTTATCATATTCTACCAAATTTAACACATGTATATTCATTTTTTTCGCACAATTCTCATTGTTCGGCAAAACTAATCCTCGCAATGTAGGAGCTCGAATTAGTTTTTTTTACCTCGGGGTGCAAGTTTTAAAACTTAAAATTCAATCAGAAGCTAATCATAATGATCGCATAGTTTCGTTTTCTATAAGTTTCATAGCAACACAGTTTACCATGCAACGATTGTGGTATTTTTTGTTTTGGTAGGTTTTCTTGATTGCATTCATTGTTTATGTGTATAGTAGTTTGCCTACTTGGAGTCCAAGTGTTAGAAAAATTTGTAATTTTCTTGCAAGGGGTTCTACGATTTACAATCCATATCGTTCAAAACATCTTTGGTCATAATAAATACTAAGTAAAATAAGAGGAGATGTGTGGATGATTGCGACTTTAAAATATTCAATTTTTGAGAACTGCGCTAAGAAACTTCAAAACAATAGCAAGGTACCCAATCTACATCTTGCTTGCGAGATAGTTCTTAAGAACGCCTTCGCGTTAATATCAACTATACTTGGAAATAGGCCAAAATGAAATTCCTTCAAACTCGGCCTGAATAAAGCCCTAGGGGCACTAGTTACAAAAATATCAGTTTAAGATCAATCGGTTAATTTTTGATTTTTTAACAATTTTTTTCTTCCCAAAGCCCGAAACCGGACAAAATCGAACACAAAAGTAGGATCAATTCGGAGGCTTCTCCAATCGAAAATAAAATTTTTCATTGAAAACGAATTTCATATCGTATTTGTACCTCCATTCTACTATCTTTAGAAATAATTAGATCGCAATTTGATAAGAAGGCAAATATTTTACAAAATTTTGAAAGTCGCTACCTCAAGACAGCTAAAAATAGGCCAAAATTTACCATATTTTCAACTGCTTTAAAAGCCTCCTGGTACATCGTTTTGCCCAAAACGGCTTAATCAGCCTGAAAGAGCATGTTTTTAACTACAAATCTGTGAAATAAAATTTTTGGGTAATTAAAATCGCGAGCGCTGAGGCGACGAAGTAAATGCAGCTATCTTCCTAAAAACCCGACCTTTGACCTTGCCGCAACGAAACCGCTAATAACGAGTTGTGACAATCTTTTCCTTATTTTGCGTAGGTTTCTTGTTTTATCGGTTGAAAACATGTATTACGTGATGAATGCAATCTTACTTGATGCATGAAACGCCCAAAAGTCACATATAGACTTCTGTCAGTTGGACAAAATAAAGCACTTCGTTTATAAATACGCATGCCAAAATTTAAACTTGAACGAATTCAATATTGAATTTGGTTTATGCGTTAAACTAGTTAAATCACGGCAATACCCACCTGAATATTCATATTCACAGCGGTGCCATATCCCTGGAATAACGTTGAAAGGGAGCTCAATCAAAACTTTGCAATGTTTGCGACTGATACTAATCGAATTAATGTTAAAATTGTCACGCGCTGATTGTTCATCAGAGGAAAACGAATGTATTGTTTCCACGGGCAACCCCAAAATAGTCACTTCCGTTACATGAGCGATAAAGTTTTTTTTTCATTATAGGCTGTCTTAAGGATAAACAATATAAAACCTCACTTACAAATTATTTTCTTATTAAGGGACCGTTTTTTTATCTAAAGTATGACAACACACTATTGGGAAAATACTACATCAAAACAATAAATAAAATGGGGGACGTGACATTTTTCTCACCAATCAAAGGGATTGGTAGGTGGGTGTTATTTGTAAGGTACTATGAGTAATTTTTCAGATTGGCTTCAAAGCACTAATAAATGAAAGCCCCTTCGTTGAATCCTTAAGTTCGTCACGCAATCTTTTCTCCCCAATGTGGGAAGGAAGGCGTGACGAGACCAAAGGATATTTGCGTTCAATCAAACAACTAGCCTGTTCCAGGCGTTCGGTTAGTTGGGAAGCGCGAAAAACGGCGAGCGAAAAAAAAAAAATAAGGGGAGGGGGGCGGGGAGGAGAGGGAGCGCCCCCTCGCCTTAGACCCCTCCCCATTTTTTTCGCTTGCCGTTTCCCAACTAACCGAACGCCTGGAACAGGCTATCAAACAACGGGTGAGGGTAAAGTGAAGGTCGAAACATTTCTCACAAGAAGTTTTAAAAACTTACTTGAACCAACAGGGATTATGACTGTGCTGACTTTGTAAAGGCGACGGGACTGCCCAAGTGTTATCCCTCGCTCCCCCTTTACATTAGGTTTTCTATGCGCTGCCCATGAAGTCGGAATTGAGCAGGTTTTTCTGTTTTTTCGCCACCTTAGCCCAAATGCGTCGCGGTGTCTTGGGCAAACTGTTAGATTTAAATTCGACTCGTCTTCATCAAATATACCTTTAACAGGGAAAGATGAAAACAAAATGTCCAGAGACAAAATAAAATAAAATTGATTATGTAAACAATGCAAAAACTGCATTAACTTGAGTTTCACTTACCCGCCCTAGCCAGCAAAAGTGTTGCCTCTGAATTTAATGACGAATCAGAAACACAGCAAGTTTTTAGGTGGCCTTTGATATCTTTACAGCATTCACACTCATCATGATCGTTCGCTTGTCGTTCTGTACTCGAACCACAATCACCGCCAACATGTTTTGCGTATCCACAGCAAGCCAACGAGCGCACACAATAATTTTTTTCGAGTAAACGTACTTACTTACTTACTTTAAACTTTTCGCCTTTTTTTTTCTCTTATGTCAACAAATGCAATCACAGTTCAATAAGAAAACTAAAAGAAGATTTCTTTTTCTCGCAAGTTTCGATACTGAAATGAACATTTATCTGAAAACTGGTGACACCTGTCAATAATTCTGTGTAAATTCCAGCGTAAACCAATTTCAAATTAATTTACTTTAGATAAAAAAAAACGGTCCCTTAATAAGAAAATAATTTGTAAGTGAGGTTTTATATTGTTTATCCTTAAGACAGCCTATAATGAAAAAAAAACTTTATCGCTCATGTAACGGAAGTGACTATTTTGGGGTTGCCCGTGGAAACAATACATTCGTTTTCCTCTGATGAACAATCAGCGCGTGACAATTTTAACATTAATTCGATTAGTATCAGTCGCAAACATTGCAAAGTTTTGATTGAGCTCCCTTTCAACGTTATTCCAGGGATATGGCACCGCTGTGAATATGAATATTCAGGTGGGTATTGCCGTGATTTAACTAGTTTAACGCATAAACCAAATTCAATATTGAATTCGTTCAAGTTTAAATTTTGGCATGCGTATTTATAAACGAAGTGCTTTATTTTGTCCAACTGACAGAAGTCTATATGTGACTTTTGGGCGTTTCATGCATCAAGTAAGATTGCATTCATCACGTAATACATGTTTTCAACCGATAAAACAAGAAACCTACGCAAAATAAGGAAAAGATTGTCACAACTCGTTATTAGCGGTTTCGTTGCGGCAGGGTCAAAGGTCGGGTTTTTAGGAAGATAGCTGCATTTACTTCGCCGCCTCAGCGCTCGCGATTTTAATTACCCAAAAATTTTATTTCACAGATTTGTAGTTAAAAACATGCTCTTTCAGGCTGATTAAGCCGTTTTGGGCAAAACGATGTACCAGGAGGCTTTTAAAGCAGTTGAAAATATGGTAAATTTTGGCCTATTTTTAGCTGTCTTGAGGTAGCGACTTTCAAAATTTTGTAAAATATTTGCCTTCTTATCAAATTGCGATCTAATTATTTCTAAAGATAGTAGAATGGAGGTACAAATACGATATGAAATTCGTTTTCAATGAAAAATTTTATTTTCGATTGGAGAAGCCTCCGAATTGACCCTACTTTTGTGTTCGATTTTGTCCGGTTTCGGGCTTTGGGAAGAAAAAAATTGTTAAAAAATCAAAAATTAACCGATTGATCTTAAACTGATATTTTTGTAACTAGTGCCCCTAGGGCTTTATTCAGGCCGAGTTTGAAGGAATTTCATTTTGGCCTATTTCCAAGTATAGTTGATATTAACGCGAAGGCGTTCTTAAATGCTCTTACAGATTCGTTTTAAATGGTAGATAATTAGAGTGATATTTGTGCTTCAAATTCCAATCGAATACAAGGGTCAAAAATCGTTCCAGGCATTTGAAAAGAAAAAACACCGAATTATGACCAAGTTTCGGACGCCATTTTCTTTGCTTAAGATTACCTTGTTCTTTGTCTATTTCCACCTTGATACACGGGCAATGAATATTTATTTAAATTGCCGTGCTAGGCCAATGATTTGTTTATGATAAGTAAATGAATTTTCATATAGAAATTTATCCTTGTAGGTGGACACCTGATTCTGGAACCTGGAGAAACCCTTCATATAAACACAACTGAACCGTCTGCTATTGTTGCAGACAACCAAGGAAACACAAAATATTTAATCATATTGGCAGAAAGGAACCACTCCTTTATCAATCATCTTGGTAATGCACGTGAATGGAAATATGGCATCGCTCGGCTGGTGTTTGAAAAGGACATCATCTTTAATTCCAACTCCAATGTGAATATCTTCGGCGAAAATGCTTTATCTATCAAGTCACTAGAAGGGAATATAGTTGTTAAAACTATGATGAATTTATCATGTGCAGTGACTGTGCTAGGTGGCAAGTGTATTGGAGGATATATGCCCATTAACAAACCGGAACCGGATTTGATTTCAACTATAATACCAGGTGAGCTGCTACATTCCATAGATTTAACCGCTGGGCGAAAATCTCTGCATAAACGTGAACTCTCCGATCCGGGAATGAAATATCCTCCGCGACTGCTACTCAGGACAAACGATTGAATTTTGAACGAGCGCGAAAGCCTAGAGACTGGTTACGAGGGTAGAGGTGCAGGGCTATGATATTTGCCAAATTGGAATAATCATTGAAACAGCGCTCTGGGAACAAGACTTCGTTCGCGTATAGTTAGGTAGTTGTAATTCTTTCTTAAATGTCCTAGCAATATATAAACAGACCAGTTAATCCTTGTTATATGCTTGAATGAGCGAATCCGCTATTACAAAATAATCAAACAATCATGGATTACGTTAGAAAGAGGTTGTCTCGCGGAGTGAATGGGATAAGCTGAAATTAACTATTTGGCGGCAAATGTTTTCTGTTTATTACAGGAAATGGACCAGGCGGCACAAGCGTGAAATACCTGCAGTATTGGGTCTCGCAATGCATCGGTGGAAGTGGACACGGCGGCAAGGGAGGAAACCCAGCTTATCAAGATATCCAAGTTTATGGTTACAGTGGTTTGGAGTATGGACAGAAAGATAACCACGTCCTGATTGGAGGCAGTTCAGGTATAAAAATTTAATATATACGTTTCTGTTGGTTATGGTCTCCGACAATATTGCTTGGGAATCACTGGACGACCACCTGTTAATTCGCTCTGAGTCGCTCCCAAGTTCGTAAAAGACTAGAGACAATACATTTTTAGAAGATAGTTTACTTGATATTTAACAATTATTCGCCGAAGGCGAAGTGATTATTGTTGAATAATCCCCGAGACGAAGTCGAGGGGATTATTCAACAATAATCACTGAGTCTGAGGCGAATAATTGTTTTAGTATAATTTTCAGAGGTGAATATCAAAAACTACAAGATAATTAACAATAGAAAACAAGAAAACAACAAACACAGGTGCTCGCTTACATAGTGTAAACCAGTTTAATTCATCGATTGAAATCATAATTTACACTCAAGTTTTAGCAATAAAACGGAACAAAACAAACACTGTACGAAAAAGATGGATATCTAGTACCTTTGTTAAATCGATGGTGACTTCTGAGCAATTGTGTGAATCCTCTCGAAATTACTAGCTCCAGTGAGAAGAGAACTAAATAATGTTTTGCCAGTCGATCTGACTGAGTACATGGCCGCTGCGATCTCCAAAACCACCATGTTTACGATGAATTCAAAGCCTTGAAAACCATCTCTTGAGAATATGTTCGGTCCAAAAGCCTTGGTAGTTAATTTGCAAAATTCCCAATGTTTCAAATATCCAGGACTTGGAAAGATTTCTTTTAAATGAGAGAAATTTTCATTCAGCAAATGCCGCCATGTTCACAAGCCTGGATGGCAAAGGTGCCATGGCTTAGTAGCCAAACCTTCAGATGCAATATTCACCGCCTAGCGCGGTGAATATTGCGACATAGTCCAAGCTTCTCGACCAATCAGAATTGAATTCACCTCCGGAAATTATACTAATTCTATATAACAGTCTGAAACTGAATTGCGTAAAAATTTACAAAGAGATAAATATTGTAAAAAAGAAAAAAAAACTATATATGATACAGCTATTAAAATGATTATAACTATATTGAAAATTTGCCATAGAGGGAAAAAAATCTATGTTTAAAACGATTGGTTGAACCTTATATGCTTGAAAATGACATTGACTTCTAACATTTTATTTATGAATTCACTCGCAAACTTTGTTTAGAAACGCAGTGCTCTAGAATTGAAGGTTTTGTTAATCTGTGAATTGAAATTCGGGTGGTGAAGACTGCAAATCCCAGAGTCTCGACAAACCATTCGGTCGAACGTTTATTGTTTTGTTGACAAAAAGAGAACTAGAATGTAAACAAATGATATAACAGTTCTTCTGTTTTATTTTTCTGTTACAGGTTCATATCTGGAAAGATCTGGTTACATGATTACAAAGCCCGGCCATGGCGGAGGAGCTATCCAATTTGTGGCCAAGAAGGGATCTATAGTGATCGGTATTTAACATTCGAGTTTTATTTAAGTGTCATTTAGCTTTTATTTACCTTCGATTTCTGATTCCAGAGACTGAAAAAAATTGTTTATTTAACCACGTATTTTCAGAGGTTTTTGTAGATACGCGTAAATTCCCCGGACAGACCGTTTAAACTATTTCATCGCATGCCCATCGTCTTGGCCTTGAAATTCACTGCTTGCTAATTAAACAGTATTTCTAGCCAAAACAAGATATTCCCTTGCTAAGATGTCTTGACACGTGTGGCAATACTTTTGAATTAACATTTCGAGAGAAAATAAAGCATCGTTCTGTACTCGATCACAGAGGCAAAGATCAAAGCCAACGGACAGCAAACACAGGGAAGCTACGAAATTTACAGTGGAAGTTCAGGAGGACTAATCAGCTTAGAGGCAAACGAGGTAGGTGCACCAAATCAAATACCTCTTTGTTTAACCTCGTCAAAGGTTTTATCATTGATTTTATGCTGTTGAAAGATCGAAGGAGTTTTGTATGAGAAGTATAGGGCGCAGCGGTTAGACCCTTTTTTGCGGAGAAATCTCATTTCCTGCAGAGGAATGCATAAAAGGGCGTGACGTCATAGTCTCATGAATAAAATGCTGTGAATCTAATTATCTTACAACCAGTTTGACAGGTTTGCCATGTTCTAGTTTTACCTTTGTTGGTACAACCGGTTTGACAGACTCCATTTAATTTTGGATTACAGTAGCAGCTGGCGATCACTTTATCATCAGCCAAAATGACGCGTTAAAGACGCTCTTTAGTTTTTTCTTCTCTTTATCTCTTATCCTTATTTCATCTTGCTTCTGATTGACAATAGGTCCAGATCAAAAATGGCGGGTCACTAGAAGTAAATGGTGCGCATGCTGGAAAAATTGGCCATTCTCCTGCAGTGTGGAGTGAAGGCGCTGCGGGAGGTGGAGGAGGAATTGTGCATATTCTGGCAAAGAGGGTGTTTATAACAACTGGCTCCATCTCACTAGCACCTGGAAATTCAACAGGCTGTGAAAACAAGGAAAGGACGTCTCCTGGATACTTGTCGATCAGAGGTTTGTTCGTAACTAGCATTAAATGTAATTTAACAAAAATATAATAATTGTCAAAACATATTGTAATCAGGCCCGTTGCAAAGAGAAAGAAGACTCCGCACCTCCACCAATTACAAATGTACGTCACGAAACGCGCATCATCAAAAATTGAGCCTTAGTTATTTTAATTTATTTTCGTTTTTTTGCACATTTGACTTCACTTTGCTCAACCTTGATTGGATGCGGGACAGCATTGGGACTGTTCCCATTTAAAGTAAGCAGATATGGTTAGTCTGTTTTTTTTTTTTTTTTCTCGAATGTTAATATTCGGTGCATCGTTTTTAATTGCTTTCTCTTTTGTTGCAGATTATTCAGGTGACCTCAGCATGTCCTGGAATAATACTTCGGTCTTTCCTGTCAACTCTAAAGGATTCACTTGGCCTCAAGCAAGTTCCGAAACATATTTGCCTTCCCCGACTCAGTCTAACTCGCTCATCTTCCCTCTAGTAACCCAACCATCATTTATATCCACCGCTACTGTATACCGCTCTTTTTCTGTCGTTTCTTTTCCTATGACAAATAAATTACTTACTAGAACTGCCTCCTACAGTTCAGAGTTCTCTCGACATAGCATGTTAGAGTCACAAGGCGTTATGTACACTTCATCTGCTGTCGAAGGATCGCACTCAGTTCCTCATGCCGCTCTCACTTCAAGCCAATATACAACTGCTGTGTATCATAATCCAACTGCTACAGCTCTTTCAACTGGTAAGAACACTTTGGCTTGTTAAAGGAAGTAATGGTTTTCCTTTACTTCTTATTGGCTTAAAAATTCTCGCGACACTTAATTTCCTATCCAATCGTTACTAAAACCAAAACCAATCATGACTCTCTCACACGTTTTCCCGCACTCTGCGCCGGCTACATTTTTTGGATTGCCGAAATGCTCCACTAGATTGTTTATGTTCTTTGTGATTTGCCAGGGTGATTACTTTGTTTTTGGTTTTACGTCACTCAACTGAAAAACTCTCTGTTATAAGTAAATGTCAATTTATCTTTAGGTATTACTGTTGTAACCTCTGCAAGTCCCGTTGACACATATACATCAGAATGGGAACAACTGCTGAAGAACGTGACATCTCTTAAGGTAATACATTACATGTTATCATGCACGTGCATCAGTGCATCGAGGTCCACATGCAGTCACTGGAAAGCGCTTACGTCAATAACAGAGGCGACTAAACACAAATATTTAGAAACTAAATAGTTTAACTTGATTTTAGTGAAATAACAGACGTTTCAAACCTTTGCACTGATAAACCAGTAAATGATCAAATGTAATTTGTATGACTTCACTAACTATAGTCTAATAGCTCCATTGAAATTAAATGTTCCTTTCAAGGTGGTCCTACGAAAACAACTTATAAAACGGGAGTAGTTTGTTTTGCATGCAACATAATGATCATAAATTTTATGATTTATTTTACAGATTGCCATGGGGACCCTTGACGACAACTCTTGGATACATGATATTCAGAAGCTTGTACAACAATTCCAAAGACTTGCAGAAAAAGAATCCCTTACAGAAAAAACTACAGAACCGTTTCTCGAAATCCTTAAACAATTACGCGATATAGTTAACATGATACCAGCAGACAAACATCAAGATACTATGAAAGTAAGCTTAGAGCTTTTCCCTTTTATGAATCAGTATAATTTCACTCTTAGGGAGAGATGGTTTGTTTAGCTTTTGTCTCTTTTTAACTTTACCTTTAACTGTTTAATGCCAAATGCTGTGAAAAAAGGTTAAGCAACATTGAAGGAAATTTGTTGGCTTTTTTGATACAGAAGATTTGAACAGGTTTCTTTGTCTATGAAATTAGATTCATGGGAATTCAATGGGTGTGTTTCTCTTAAGATAATCTACAACACCGGTCGGATGCTCTAACCACTGAACTACAGGGAGACCCTTGCGGAGCTAGACCATTTATTGTATAGGTTTACTTAGTTTTAATTAATACTTCGATCAGTCTTTATTTTCTTTCACCCTTCCGTCTACGCAGGAAGATCAGCAAAGAACGAATTCGATTGGGAAAAGGACTAATCTACTAGATCAACTCTCCCTGATTTCAAATAACAATACTTTGTGCTATTGATTTGGTTTAAAGTAGCTGTTCGTCTTCGTTAATTAGTAATTTATTTTTCGCAGTAAAATCAAAGCTAGTGCGATTCTGCCTTCATGATGTTCATAGTGAAAAGTCTGAAATCTTACCCTTTCTGACTAATGTTATAAATTGACTTTTTTCTTTTTGAAGAGCGTGGTTGCCTCACTGATGACAACGGCAGAATTAAGCTTCGAAAAGAGGAATGAAGAAATGTGGATAACAACAGAAAAGGTCGTTTAAGTAAAAAAATATATATATTAATTATATTTAGTCATTAATACGTTCTTTTCATTTGCCATGGTTGTGAGTTATTTTAAAACATTAACCATAAATAACCGATTTTGGAGTTACAGGACTATGTTTAGGCTGAGCTTTTTCTATAATAGTGTCCGCAACATGTTCCTAACCAATGAAACGAGCAACCTACCTTTTTGAAAGTTTTTCTCTTTGAGTAATGATTGCTTCTTTGTCATACACGTGGTTCATACAACATTTACGAATAAAAAGCCACTTTTAACATTGTCGCACACGAGATAATTTTTATCTTTTCTTACTTTTCCCATGATCAGCTCCCAACTGTGTTACGTATATTGGAAAACATTACATTGACTTTTGGGAAAACTACCACTGCGGTCAATCACCCTTTCAAGTTTGAGCATTACTCCCAAAGGACTGGTAAGTACAAATCGCCGAAAATATATTTTCTTACATTAACTCCGGGAAGATCGACCTTTAGGTTAATCCAACATATCTCTTAGGTCTCCCATTAACTGGTCGAGGTCATCATCATCATCGATCCTTTTCGCGCCATTGGACGCACAAGTTGACAGTCATTATTGTAGTCCGTTATTTAATAATGGTTCAGTAACCTTTAAAAAGTTGTCGTTAACTGATTTGTTGCATCCATCTGATTTTGGTGCTAACTGCATGAGACTTAAACAACCCCCCCCCCCCCCCCACCCACCCACAAACCCAAACACCCTAGAAATCAATGATCTGGGGATTACCCAGCTCAGTTCAAACTGCAGGTTGACTGAGAGCCTTAATAGAACCTTTATGTTTCAGCAGAAACCCATAATGGGTTGAAACGTGTAACGCGCGCGCACAGCGTTTGAATATTCATTTTGTTAAGTACCATATTTGGAAACACGAACAATTTGTACGCGAATGCTTTATACACGTAATAAAACACGCAACATATTTTTTGGTTTTGCGGTTAGTTGCTTGAATTTCGACCTAAACGCCGTAAATTTCTTACAGAAACTAAAGAAATTCATTAAGTGTATCAAAGCGAAGTTCTCCAGACTATCTCATGAAGATGAAAAAGGAAAATTTAACCAAATTTAACTTTATTAAACCAAGCTTGTTCAAAAACAAGATTACGCCATCGAGCGCGAGCTAGCGCGCGCTGTGAATTTAATCCAAATATGGTACTTAGTGATTTTCCAAATATGGTACTTAGTGTAAACGAATGTGCAAACGCTTTGTACAATGTGAATCATAAGAAGTTACACGTTTCAACCCTTATGGGTTTCTGGTTTCAGTCGTTCAAGTTGTGGCGTTTAAAAATAACGGAAACAACATTACTTCGACACCCTTCATACTACCAGACATCACTAGAACAAACATGTCGATTTGGAATGATAAACCGGATGCTGTCTTGATACCGTCAAATGTTGTACCAACTTCCGAAGGTAAGATACAGAGGTCTTTCTCAACTTTACACATATCACGGTTTTATGATGCTTTGTTAGTGTAGGACGTGTAAGATAAGCAAAATATCATGTTTTGTGTTGAGAATAGAAACAAATACTGTTCGGTTGACGCCAGCTTATTGGGTCAATTATGTATATAACCATAGCACATCAAATATTGTCGTCTTAAACTTTCAAATTATGCAATAGACACCTGTTCATATGATATTTTAGTTTTCTATTATTTTCTTTCTTTGTAGATGAAATCACGGTGTCGATAATAATACACAGAAATATTACCAACATTCATCCAACACGCTTTACAGAACTTAGGGAAGAACAGTAAGTTAGTGCAGTCTTGGGATCGCTATTAAATGAAGATCACTCCGTTCACTCATAGTTAATATAGGGAAATGGTTAGGAAGCCCGTCAAACATCAAAGGAGCAAACAAAGAGGCCAAGATTTATGTTGGAAGGTCCACGACCCTGCACATCTTTTGTTTTGCGCTCATACACTATGCATGAATTACGTAATCACAATGTTTTTATTGGTTAGTTACATGAACACACGTAACCACCTATTGTATTTTGTCAGGTTTTGTGCAGGGTCAACCCCGAAAATAGCGAACAAAAACATACAACAAAGAACTTTGTCGGGATTCCTAACCATTTCCCCCTATTAACTATGGTTCACTTCATGGCTACTGTTTGAGGTTATCAAAAACAATATAAGAGAAGGCAGTAAAAAAGTACGCTGAATTATTTCAGCAAATAAAGGTCGTGTTCTATTAAGACAACTTAAAGTTTTGGTTGATTTGGTTAGTCAAAGGCAAAGACTTGAGTTGAGATTCCATTCAGGAACACTAGCATTATTTTTGCAAATCTAAAATCCGAAGATTGCTAAATGCGAAATTTAACAGAAAACAAATTTTTGTGAGTTCGATAGATCATGAACTGAAAGAAAATGGAATCTGTGCAACCAACCAAAGACAATCAATCAATCAAAGGCGTTACAGTTTCAGTGAACCGAGGACTAGAAACTCCTGATAACATGTGCACGTGAGGAATACTCAGGTTTGGTTGTGATGTGGCATCGGAAATATTTCTTAAGAAAGAATCTGTGTAAAAAGATAGTGCTCTTTTCTTTCGTTATTTTCCATCAGTTCTACGAGAAAAAATTTATTATACCAAAAATGATCATTAAGACATGGGAACTATTTCTTGGTTCCAGGGCCAACACGTTTCAAGTGGCTTCTCACATTATCTCCTGTTCGGTACAATACAATTCACGTTTGGTAAAAAACGTGTCCTTTCCTGTTGAACTTCATTTCCCTTTCCAGGTATGTCATTTTTATCACTACCTTTTTAACCACGATAACTGTTTTAGAACAGAATATGTTTTTTCTTGGTTATCTTATGCTCAAGAATGGACAGTTGGTGTAAGTCAAATGAAATTGAATTATGTTGTAAAAATGATTGCAATATCTGTGTTCCTTTTTTAGATATATCAGTAATACAACCGAGTTACTCACTGTCTTTTCAAATAAGCAAAGTTTTATACGTGGAGTCTTCTTAATGGAATCCTGTCTCCTTTATTTTTTACCACTGTAGGGTAAAAGAGGCTTTCATTCTCTCTGTGCATTTTGGGATCATAGAATCAGGTATGGCTGCTCATATAGAATGAAAGAGTTAAATGAGCATGCATGGAAAATGCACACTTACTATATTTTAGCTCAACAAAATTCTGAACAACGACCGAATTGAACCTGCGTCACGTAAAAAGAGTTTACATACTAAAGCCCTGACCAAACGGAAACGCAAGGGTCTCCGTTTGGCCAGGACTTGCGTACACTTGCATTTACTTTGGTCGAGATCAAATTTGCACTTAAGTTAATCCAATTTTTTCACCGTTTTGCCATCTCTCGCAAGTCTAACGCATTTTTTGCGGTTTACTTCAAATACTAAATCGCACCTTGTAGCATAACATTTTGCAAACTTGCGTGAACTTGCGACTAAACTTGCGTGTCCTTTTGGCCACCCAAAGCAAGTATGGACGCAAGTTGAACTTGCGACTACTTGCGTTACCGTTTGGCCTGGGCTTAAAGCGATGTCCTGGTTATGGATTTGTTTATTTTTATTAAACCAGCACTTGGTCAACCGAAGGCTTGAGGACCCTGCAAACCAACAAGACACATGCTAGTTGTCATTCAGCTCACTTGACAAGCTTTGCCATCCTTACACAATTCAAAGATGTCAAGGTAAACAAATGATGTAAATATGGCGCAATGGTACATTTAATCAACTTCAACTGGGCTTCTTCCAGAATACGAGCAAATTAAACAAACCCAACTACAGTGGAACCCCGACATAACGATCCTCAATATAACGATATTCCCGATATAACGATGAAAATTTAGCGGACCGAACGTAAAATCCTCCCGATGTAACCGGCGATATTATCAGTACACAATAACAATTTATTTGCAATGAAACATCGAATTTAATGCAATAACATTACAGTTATTGAGTGATCTCTAACGTTTCTGACAACAGCTTTGTACGATGATATACGAAATTGATAGCCTCTTTATCAAAGTTATTCCCTTAATCTTCCTTTAATTTGCAGTAAAAAGTACTTGTTAGGTTTACCCCGATATAACGATATTTTCGGTTATTTTATGGCCATATCGTTATATCGGGAGTTTCGATACAACGATTCCTCGATATAACGATAAAATTTTACTGCTCCCTTGGCATATCGTAATATCGGGGTTCCACTGTAACTGATCCCAAGAAAAGGCAGCATAAAAGTTATCAACCAAATCGACAAAACTGAAGTGGTTGACATGGTTGGTCATAATAGAACAGGATGTAAGTATGAAAGGCAATTCATGCCAGCTGAGTCAAACGTTACTACTCACATGAAGATGTCCTAAACAAAAACCTATACTATCCTCTTCTTGTAGATCTCTGAAGAGGATGAGTTAGCCCTCAGTATTATAACATACATTGGTTGTGGACTTTCCATAGCCTGCCTTTTTGTGACACTCCTTGTTTACCTTGCGTTTGAGTAAGTACCTTTCATTCTTCCTAGTTACTTGTACAGGAGCTTAAAGCAGTAAAAAAGAGGTTATATATTAAACTGTCATAATCTCGATAATACATGAACCGTCCCCTTTATTCACACTTATTTGCTAAAATCAGGACTTAACTACACTAATGATAATGCATGCAGTAATGCACTGCAGTGTTGGCTGCATCAGCCCATCCGGTATTCACATTAAAGCTAGCTGTACGTTTAATAACCAAACTAATGATATGGGTAAACTAATCATCTGATGCAAGCGTAAGACTGCACAAGAGGAATAAACTTTTTCGTATATATTTTTTTGTCTCTTTCTGTTTTCTTCCCCTCTACTTTACTAATGATTGAGTACGGTATCGCATGCACAAGTGCAAACAAAACAGCGAACAGAATTTCACGTTTCACAAAATTAAATTCAAACTACGTTTTTCCTCTCTTAGAACTCTTTCCACTGAAAGACATAAAATCCATATGAGCTTAGCCTTTGCCCTTCTGATGGCTCAATCGCTGTTTCTGTCTGGTATTAATGCCGTGGGATACAAGGTACTACCTTAACTTAGTTCTATCGTATTGGCGCATGCGTCCAGGATTAGAAGGTCACTTATGGCCAGCTGACGAGTCTTTTCGTCACTATAATAAAGTTGATGATGGTGATGATGTGTCGAAAATATATAGTCACCGTAGTTAACGAAAATCTGATGTAAACTGATTGTTGTCAGTAAATAAGTTTAACAATGTTTGGCGTAGAAGTCGTAGCCAGTTCAAAGATTGCATGTGTAAATCAAATCAAACATTGTTTAAATGTTCCAGACTTCAAGTTTAGCATTAGCAATCGACGAAATTGTTTTTTGTTTTGGTTGGTTTTGTATCATCCTTACCTCTAATTTTGCTTCGAAACCAATTACTTTTCTAGATTCTGTGCCGTGTCTTAGCAGTAGGCCTACATTATTTGTTCTCAGCGGCGTTCATGTGGATGTGTATAGAAGGATTTCATCTTTACGTCATGATCGTGAGTGTGTTCCGCGCTGACAGAATGAGAATGAAATACTATCACTTGATTGGATGGGGTAAGTGAACAACTCTTTTGTCAAATTGATCTATGGATCATATCAAGTTGGTTTGCCAAACACTACACGCTACACAGCGTTTGGCAACCAACCTTTTGAGGGTAACTCAATTTGATGACTCTTGTATGAAATGTAGTGCTACCACCTCGTTAATAAAATAGGCTTACACATGTAGAAAATGCGTTGAAACCAAGTTTCTTATTTCGTAGGATTTCCAGTTATCATTGTAGGAGTAGCCGCTGCAGTTCACCCAACAGGATATGGCACAAGCACAATGTACGTACAGGGCTTCTCTTCAACTCTTATCAAACTTCGTCTTTATATTAGAAAAATAATTATTATTTCTTCCTCTCGTCTCATCAGATGCTGGCTTTCGACAGAAGATCAGTTTATTTGGGTTTTTCTGGCGCCAATTGTAGCAGTTATTGTGGTGAGCAAGGAACCTTTGTGCAACTTTGAAGAAGTACTCAGTGAAGTTTTTTTCTTTAGGATGTTATACGTAATCTGTTTAGACAATGCTTAATCTAGATTTACTTGAGATGTGATGTGGTTTATGTGATAAAATAAAATGTCGATTATTAAAGAGCTTTAATTTATAGTCTGGTAAGAAATTTTTTCGTCCATACTTAGATCAACTTTATTGTTCTCGCTGCTGTGATTAAAGTCGTCACTGACTCTGCGTCTGCGACACTGACACAAGCAGACTATGGACACGTCAAGTAAGTCAGCATTATGAGTAAACAAACGTTTCACTGAAAATTCGAAAAAGATCACGCATTTTGTATCTGTATGACTGACAAACACATCAATGCCGAGAGAGATGGCCGAATATATCGTTCAGATGAGATAATGGCAAATATCTTCACCCTGAGGAACAAGGCAATTATCATTGCAGCTGGATAAGCCCTTTTATACAATTTCATAGAAAATACAGCCAATCAGAATACAGAAAAGCTGTTGTATATTCGACGGTATCCAACTTAACCTTTCCATCGTGCACTGCGATCTTTTTTCCCCTGCGAAATTAAGTGAGTGTATTTTCTGACATGGCATAAAATAGTTACGCGACACTTTCTCGTGGTATACCATGGAATATCCCACTTGTCACTTGCATTTCCTTTGTATACACACTCGCCTAAAGGCTCGTGTGTATACTGCGAAAATACAAGTGACTCGTGGAATATTCCATGGTATGCCTCACGAAAGCGTTGCATAACTAGTATGTCTTAAATGTGGTCTGGGTATACGATTCCAGGACCTGTCGTCGCAAGAGTATTGAGCTTGTTGTCGTATCTCTGGTTGCGCGTAGGGCTTTTCTGTACATTTGCTTTGTTCTATTTTCCCCTCCTGAATTACAAACTCAACTGAAATAAAGTACTGGCAAAAGCCAGTTGCGGCTGATGTGGTTTCTCTTCACCTATAACAAAAGTAAGACCTGTTCCTTCCAAAAGAATTATATACTTAGTTGAATCGAATTTTTGAACACAAATTATTTATTCATACAACAAGGAGTAATTTTATTAATTTTCTTTTGTTTTCTACAGGGCTGGAGTAAAAAGCGTAGCTGTGTTGTTGCCTCTGCTTGGAGTCTCCTGGGTGTTTGGGCTTCTCACTGTAAACAAAAAGATGATAGCTTTTCAATACATATTTGCCATTTCTAATGGCTTCCAGGTAATAATTTACTTTCCGCTACATTAGTCAAAGAAAAAAGTATAAATATAATAACTTTTCTTTAATTGCACGTTACACATGGCTGTTAGTAAAAAATATACTGACAAACAATTCATTGATCCTTTTCCTTAAAGACTTAAAACAAACGCTGGTTCATTTCTCCTCAAAATTAATACAACTGATGAATTAACTTCCACTTATACGACAAATCTTATAGCATTAGTGAATTAGCCTGTAGGCAGAGACTTCACCGTTTTTAACGAAAATTGCTTTATTTTTTAGGGAGTGTTCATCTTCCTGGCTCACTGTGTGGGAAGCAGCGATGTAAGGCACAATTTTAATATGTTTTTATGAGTAATTTTCAGTGTTGGTGCAGTTCTAGTAAGGTTAAACATAAATGACAACAATGATAACAACAGTAACAACAATAGATTACTCTGACATCCTCTGATTCTTGTTGTCCACGTTTAACTGTTCGCTTTTCTTTTGCTACAGGTTCGCTCCGCTTTTAAACGAATGAGGCAAAGGCAGTTACTGTCTCGTGGTTCAGACAATGTATCATCATTTATGGCTTCAGTAAGTTACATTATTTGAATTTACTTATCATGAGAAAATTTAAGGACCTTTTTAACGGGCGCCGCTCTTTGCACTCTAAGTTTGTCCCCAAGTCCGGAAGGCCTTTCTAAGCTCTATAGTGATCCATGCAGTGTTTCTGATCGAGTGTTGCTCGGTTTTGAATTTAGCTGCGTCTAAAATAATTCTTATTCAGTTACTTGGGAGAAATTTTGAAGAGGCACTGACTTAATAAGTAAGGAAGTTTTCGGGTCGAGTTCCAGACGTCCACCTGCAGGATGAGAATTAAGCGCTTGAAGTGAGACTTACCCAGGTGAAGAGTAGTAAGGATTTGCACAAGAAGGCGAGGCTCTCTTTACAAATAAATATAATTTCCCCTAGACACACCATGCGATGTCATTGCCATTAACGTAAAAAAAAAAAAAAAAAAAAAAAAAAAAAAAAAAAAAAAAAAAAAAAAAATAAAAAAATGCCCGATATAGAGGAACCCACTGACGCTGTGATGAGGTGATGATGATGATGTTTGTTTGCTTGTGCAGCAGGTGAACTCGCCTGGTTCAGCAGCAAACGTTACAAAACAAGATGTTACAGAACATAAAAGTGCTAAGAAGCTTCAAGGTACGTAGGTGATTGTGTTGTCAATACTGAACTCTACCTAATAAGTCAACTTTTATAGATGATGTAGCTTCGGCGAAAGGAATTTGTTTAATTGGCAATAGACCGGCAATAGAGCAGTCTGGCTGGCTTGCTTTACTTACTGGCCTTCCTAGCTGTCTCGGCGAAAGTAAGTGATATCTAAGACACTGTCGATGTCAAGTCGGCGTTTATTCTGATTGGTATGTTTTCCTGAACGCTCGATTCCGATCTTGACTGCGCTGGCGGAAACCCGTCTAACAAAGATTCAATAAAAAATATCCGAGATATATGTCTAGATTTCGATTTGGTTGACATTTGGAGAATAAGGAACCCAGATACTAAACGCTTTACATGGAGACAGAAGAAGCCGTTTATTCAAAGGAGATTGGATTATTGGCTTATAAGTGATGTTTGCCAAGATGATATTAAAAAAATCTGACATCATATCATCAATCAACTCTGATCATTCTGCAATTTTTCTTCATTTTAATAATATTGTTGATCAAAAACATGGCCCTTCATTTTGGAAATTCAACGCTTGCTTAGCCGAAGACGGCAACTTCGTGACCTTGATAAATGAAAACATCCCAACCTGGCTTGAAGAGTTCAAAACAATTGATGATAAGAGATTGCTTTGGGATTTAATCAAATATAAAATACGGCAACTTTCAATAAAATATGGAAAGGAAAAGGCACGCAAGAAAAGAAAAAGGATAACGGATATCGAGGCTTCGCTGAAGATCTGCGAGGAAAATTGCAGCAGATGTCCTTCCGCTGAAAATCGTGAACAATTCGAAATTTTAAAATTAGAGTACGACAGTTTTTATGATGATTTAGCTCAAGGTGCAATTGTTCGATCTAAAGTAACTTGGTATGAAAAAGGAGAAAAGAGCAATAAGTACTTCTTGAACCTTGAATCGCACAAAAAAGCAAAAAGCTCTGTCCGTAAGGTTTTAAACGAAGATGGTGTTTTAGTAACCGATCCAATGAAGGTATTGTACGAAATTGAAAAGTTTTACTCGAACCTTTATAAAGCTGACTCGCTAGCCCCATCGAATGACTCGCTAACGTCTTTTTTAGAAAACCCAGTAATCCCTAAACTCACCGCCAATGATGCTCAAGTCTGTGAAGGGAAGTTAACAGTTGCCGAATGTTTTAAGAGCCTCCAATTATTTGAAAAAAACAAATCGCCTGGCGATGATGGCTTAACGGTGGAATTTTATAAGGCTTTTTGGAATGTCGTTGGCAAAATAATGGTGGAGAGCTTGAATTACGCTTACGATCATGGTGAACTGTCCAACTCACAGAGACGGGCTATTATTACACTTATTGAAAAAAAAGATAAAGATAAAAGGGACATTTCTAGCTGGAGACCAATTTCGCTCATTAATGTCGACGTAAACATTGGTTCCAAAGCCATCGCTAAACGACTGGAGGCTCTTTTACCCAGTATCATACACTACAATCAATCTGCATATGTCAAAGATAGGACTATCTGCGACGCTGTTAGGTCTATTGAGGATATTTTGGAATACACAAAAAGATATCGGATTGAAGGGAGACTGGTCTCAATAGACTTCAAAAAAGCTTTTGATTCTGTAAGTGGGGACTTTCTGTTTCGGAATCTTTCTGCGTTTCACTTCGGACCTTCTTTCAAACAATGGATCCAGACTTTTTACACCAACATTTCAAGCTGCGTTTTAAATAATGGGTTCTCCACTGCCCCTTTCGAAATTCAGCGTGGGGTAAGGCAAGGAGACCCGCTCTCCTCTTGTTTGTTCATCATGGTTTTGGAGATTTTGACTATTAATATACGCAGCAGCAAAAACATCCAGTGAATCACGGTAGATGGAGAAGAGATTAAATTGGAAATTTTTGCAGATGACATGACTGCGTTTTTATTAAATGATACTTCTTTGGCAAAGTTTCTTGACCTTTTAGACGACTTTGGAGAGTGTTCTGGTCTCAGAATGAATCAGGACAAATCAGAAATAATGTTACTTGGAGGATGTTCAAATTTGTTACCAGATCACCTTGTTAATCGTCTAGAAATTAAGACGTCTGTTAAAATCCTTGGAATTCATTTCACGTACGATTTATGCGCCAAACGAAAGTTAAATTGTGACGATCTGATTAAATTGATCAAAGAAAAGTTAAGAATCTGGAGGTGGAGGGACCTTACAGTTATTGGTAGGATTCAAATTGTTAAAACTTTCATTATTCCAATTCTCCTATATCGTGCAAGCATGATATGTCTAGACAAAGAATTCTTAAACGAGGCAAATAGCATTATATTCAATTTTATCTGGAAAGGAAAAGATAAAGTCAAACGTTTAGCGCTTGTTAGCGATGTCGAAGATGGCGGACTCAAAGCTCCTCATCTCGAATCCATTATTAGAACCCAAAGAATACCTGTTTGCAAGAGACTTGCAAACGAACAGACCAGCAACTGGAAAACTATTTTATTGCATTACCTTAAACCTGTTGGTGGCATATTTATCCTCTGTTGCGACTTTGATGTGAAAACTTTGCCTATCAAGCTTCCACCCTTTTATGAAAAATGTCTAAAATACTTTTCAGAATGCTCTGTATCGAACAAAGGCGTACAGAACCTATCAGCTGCTGAAATTGTAAAAACTGTTCTTTGGAATAATAAAGCTATTTGCATCAATGGCAAGTCTGTATACAATCACAAGCTAGCGAGCATCGGTATACGTAAAATAGGAGATTTAATCGCTGAAAACAATGAACTTATCACGAAACATAAGTTACGTGAATTAAATATCTCCCCATTAGATGCCTTTAGACTCACTTGTGTCATCGAAACCATTCCAACCGAATGGCGAAGATGTCTAAAAACGTGTCAATATATTACTGCGAAGCCATTCAACCTACAAGACCAGATACAACTACATTTAAACGGACAAAATGTGCAGATCAGTAAAGCTGTATCAAAAATCATTTACAAGGAATTACGTGATAGGATCATTACTCCACCTACAGCGCAATTCAAATATAATGATCTATTCGAAAACGATGTGTTGGACTGGAAGCAGATATATAGCTTACCGCATCGAGTTGCCCTAGACACAAAACTGCGCGAATTTCAATATAAACTTTTAAACAGATGTCTCGCAACGAATGCTTTTCTTTGCAAAATCGGCATTTTGTCATCTCCAGCTTGTTCTTTATGTGGAGAAGCGGACGAATCCCTCGACCACTTGTTTGTAACTTGCCATTATTCTGTAAATTTTTGGGGGGAGGTTATTAAATGGATTAGCAGCCTTGACATTCAAATAGTCTCTCTTTGTTGTAAAGATATAATATTTGGGATAACAGTCTCAAAAGAAGAATTGTTTGTAAATCACAATTTATTAATCGCGAAAAAATATATTTATTCTTGCAGATGTAATAAGGTTAAACCTTTTTTTCTGGTGTTCCTTGCTAAAGTTAAGACTATCTACAAACTAGAAATGATGGTAGCTAAATCTGGCAACAAATGGCCAACCCATTTAAAAAAGTGGGGCAAGTTTATAAAAGTGCATCAAACTGATTGTTAATTATTATCGCAGAGCGTTTTTTTATACTTGCAATTTCATCACTTGCAATTCAATATACTTATAATTCAATTGTTTTTCACAGAGCTAGTATATCTGTAACTCCCAGGTGGTACAGTGTGTGTGTGTTTGCGTGAGTGTTTTATTTATTTATTTTTTTATTTTTTTATTTTTTTTGGATATTTGTGTGTTCGAATTGTAATATAAATATGTATGTTATCTTTTGTGTGCTGTAAAAAAAAAAACCTTTGAGTATGAAATAAATATCATTAAAATACAAAAAAAAATGTTTTCCTGAACTGCATGGGCGGGTTTCGCTCGACAAAGGCAAATATACATCCCGATTGCCGCCTCAGGATTCTTCTTCGAGTTTCTGTGTTGCTCTTCATCTACTTTAGAGAACTGTGAATTTACCTTTTCGTTAGGTTTTTAGCCATTTTGTTGTAAAAGGAAAACTGGGGTAAAGGAAGGGGGGAAAAAGGGAGGGGAAAAAAAAAAAATGGCGCGAACAGTTGAATGGTTTTCAGTTCTGATTGGCTGTCTATGTAATTTTCTTGCTTCTGACTGGATCAGAGAAGCGGGAAAAAATATTAACAAGAAACTCTTAGAGCCTAAAACTGCGCTGTTCACGTGACCACCCTAGGGGAGCCATGTGGGGGGACGAAAAATGCACCCCCCCGTCATCACCATTACCCGTGTGAAACAATGTTGCGACTGACAAACAATATGGTAAGAAAACACCTTGTGTGACATTTCATGGTTGACTGTAGTTCCATCTGCAATTAATTATTTTTCTTATATGCTAATGCTGGCCAAATTTAATTCCCACGATCCTGATCCATAAAATCAGCATCCAGTGTTGTATCGAATTCCCGTTTAAACATTGAATAACTCGCTCCAAAAATGAAATATTGAAGCAAATAATTAAATGAAATTTGGGAAGAACACTAGAGCTGCTTTTAGCTGAATGGCAATTCGACGGGGTATTAATTTACCAATGACGTAAACTTTTCAAGTCAGGGCATATTATTTTGTCTTAATGGTTTACTTCAGATTTCTGAAATCCTCTTGATGACACAGCTTTAAAAATACATAACGCGCAAAAATCGAACATTTCACACTTTACATGCTAGGTTAAGATCAAAGGATTTTTTAAGTTTCAATTTGTATCAGATTTATAGCTTTAAAAACATTGCGTGATTCTGGCCGATCTTCATCAATGCCTTGTGAAAGTGAAACTTGCAACGCCAACACATTCCACTACACAAACGAAATGGTGTTTAAATAAAATAATGTAAATTGTGGCCCGCTAAAGCGTATTTTTCTTTCAAACCATGAAATTTTAGTATTTCTTTGATTTAAACGCTTCAAAGTAGAATATTTCACACTAAAAATTCTTTGTGAAGACCAAAGTATAAGAAAAATTTCCCATTTGAAACTGATTTGTAGCTTCTAAACATTACGTGACTTTAAGCCTGACCGAGTGGAGGTTTGGGTCTGGTCACCGACAAAACTAAAACGACAAAAAATAAACCCCGTGCAGAGCAAGAACTGCGCAGCGCAGTTAATTAGCCTGCTGAATTCTCCATTTTAGCCAAAAATACGCCATAATGCCCGATGAAATTATATCAATGTATGTTGAATCGCTTCTTTTCCAGCGTTTTAACAGCACATGCTTGCTTATCACAAAGACCAGTCCAATAAGAGTTTAAACACAAAGATTTACATAAAGGTGTATTTTTTTGCAGAAAAGATGCGATTTTCCTTACGCAGCCTTCCGAACAGTAAAGTGGTTAAAGTGAAAGTATGTTATTTCTTACTACATTAATGCCTTCATGATTAGAATGACATGAAACAATTAACTGTCTATCACGTGAAGAAAAACTTACTCTCAGTAACAGTTTTTGAATTACTGAAAACTGTGTTTTATTGCAGTAAAGGAAGGTATTTTTAAAAGACCCATTAAAATTTAATAAATGTAGCCCTAATATTATACCGTAATTGGTTTTGCTCGTGTGCATTAAGTAACGTTCGAAGCTAGAGCTTGTTATAAGTCCATGCTCAAATTAATCTAAATCACAGTTAAAGTTCATTGCCTCTTTTAAAAAATATATTTGTTTATATTACTTTGAACAAAGTGTACATTGTAATTAATTAATAATAATTAATAATTAATTAATCACCACAATAAAAACAATTCACGTCATTAATCTGATTTGTAATATACTTATAACGAAATGGGAAATAATAAGAAAAATTCTCTGATGTCTTTTTTCGTCAGCCAACAAAAGACAAATTTGAAGCAGCTCATCTACAAATAAGCAGAACATACCAGATGTCACATATGGAAAGTCCTTCACTCAAAGATTATATTGAAATGCCATTTCTGAACTGCCCACAGGTAAGAAAGCTAATTAATTTAAACCAAATATTAATAACTAATATCAGAGTGATCTAGTAAAGTGAATATGTAATCTTTACAACGAGAAGCAGACTGGCCTAAGTAAAAGTTAAAAAGTTAATGATTTTTATTTGTTGTCTTTTTGCAGGATGTTAGTTCACTAACACAATCTTCTAATCGAAGACGTTCATCCAAGCCATTTAGTCGACAATATGCTGACAAGGCGGTCGATGTATCTCATGCAGAAAACTAATCTGCGGAGAAACTCAGTTCCATTACTCCCAGAATTGTACTGTATTTATATGGTTCTTTTGCTTTGATATATAAATATATAAAGAAATTAATAAACACACACGTTTTGTTTTTTATTTGTTTGTATACACCGAATGCAAATATGGCGGACCACTCGGTCGGTGCCTGGCACGAGTCGCATGAGAGCGAGGCTAGTTAGGCCTCGATGTTTTGTTTTGACAAGCTTCCCCAGAAAAGCCTTGCTTCGTGGTCGATCTCGGCCTTCCTATGATTTTTTGGGTTCGTTAATGCTACATAAAGGGAAAAGAATCTTCCACAGCAAAGAAAGTCTTTTGTGAGTTTCCCCTTTCACCTCTAAGGGGAAATCAGGCGATCGCGAAGGAAAGGAGTTCACGACTGTCACGATCGCCGAAGGAACTTTATAAAGTTCATTACATTTCAGGTTAGAAGATCTTAGAAAATGTGTAAGCGATCACATTTAGCTCCAAGTCATTCTTATTTGGCTCAATACTTTCACTAGCTTTAACTACGGGGCAGTTGAATTTCATTCACTTGGTTAGTATTTGTTTCGTACGATTCCGTGCGAGTATATCGGACGCGAACAAAGCCGGACATAAACAACCTCTTTTGAACAAAGTTTGTCTTGGAAGTAGAGCTTTTCTTTACTTTGGGGAAGGTACTGGCCATGCAACTTGTGCTTGAACACCACCAGACACCACATAAGCTTGGCCTTTAAACGATTTTTCTAAGATCTTCTAACCTGAAATGTAGCGAACAAAACCTCAATAGTTCCCGCGGCGATCGTGAACTTCTTTCTTTCGTCTCAATGAATTGCATTGATCCACTTTTTCCCTTAGAGGAAACGGTGAACACTTCTATCACTTATCGTGGCATTCAGAACCACAGCAACTCGTAGGTGCAGCGAAAAGAAACACGCAGATTGACGAATACGCAAGACTTTTGTAGGAAAACATTGTCAAAACAAAACACCGAAGCCTCACTAGCCTCGCTTTCATGCAGCTCGATCCAGGTGACGACCGAGTCGTCCGCCATATTTGCATTCGGTGTATGTTCTATTTTAAACGTATATATACATATATATATAGTGAAGTAATAAAAACTAATCTACAAACGATTTAAAATATAATTTATCTAAATAGGAATTAATTAGCGCAGTTTCATAACTGGTGGCCTTAAAAGAAAACTCACGAGTTTTTATCTGCACACTTCGAGTCCACTTTTTATGCTGTAACAAGATAAATTGATTTATTCGTATTTTTCAGGCCATTTGTAAGCATAAATTTCACGCATGGGCTTAATTAATTCCTATTTGCCTTTATCCTTTTTCCTTTTTTCTATGACAACCTTATTGCAATTAGGCGTATATGTCCTTGTAGCTTCACACTAGATAGGAGTATACCGTTCAAACTCCATATATTCGTTTACTTTGACTTAATATTTTAGGCAAAGTAATTCTCTTGAAAAATGTTTTTTCTGGAGGCATAAAAATAACGGCGGCCATACTTGAAATGTTTGCACTAGGTCTAGACGTTACATAAAAAGCAAGTGGATACAAGCAAATAAAGAAACAGATGATCTCTGTTTAATTCATTAGAAGGTGATGTATTTTAAAGAGGCGGCGGTTAGAAAAATAGATTTCTTAAAGCACTTCATATTGATAAAAACTAGAAAGAAATAGAAAACGACATACGTCAAACTGCACCTGCTAAGAGGCAAGACATTATGTCAGTATTTTTAAATGTTATCGCCTTTGGAGGAGTTATTAACTTTACATACATCCCTTTGTTTCGAAGAATAGATTTTCTTTTTGTTTACTAAGAACAAGGGTAACTAAAGGTTATAGCCGTCTAAGTTTCCTTGTTTTTTCGGTTAGTGTTAGTGACATACAGAGCACAATTTTCTCCACAACACCAATTTAGTGTGAGTTTGATTCTTTCTGTCATGTTATGTTCAAGTACATATAGTAAGTTTAACGCAACAAAAAGGATGACCCAAGCAAGATCTGATGCATAATGTAGCTTCGTTAAGAGTTTTGAGAAAGGCAGTCGCTTATATTGAAAATCCCCAATAGGATTTTAAGCCAATTGAACTTCCTTCAGTAGCCGATGATAGGATCAGTAAATAATAGCAATCATTCTCGCCTAATAAATTTAATTGCAAGAAAAATCATTTACAAAGTTTCTTCCGCCTTTTGTACTCAAATTAATAACAATAACCGTTACAAATTTACAAAGCACAATATATATAGTCGGTCTTTTTATAGTTTCATTTCGCCCCACTGTTATTATTTCTTGACAAAGAAGTTGGCAGTTCCTAAACATGACTGTTATTATCCCCACTATTCGGAATAAAACCGTCAAAAAGAAAGAACCGCTTTGTTGATAAAACCAATTAAGGTAGAGAATACGGACGTGAAGTAAGCACAAACGTCAATACACCACTTTGCCTCTGTTTCAAAACGAGACCTGGTGCGAAAGTTTTAATGTGGAAGGGAGCTTTCTTTACACATTCATTGTCTTGCAAATCAAACTCATTTCCATATGAAAGGTTGTGCAGCAGGACTTGGTTTGAATAGAGGTAAAAGGCAACTCGGAAATGGCTTACTAACTGTTCAGGGCATGATTAATTCATAAACACTTTCGTTGTCGCGCAGCCTTATTTGGGTCCATTATTTATCAGCCCATTATTTGGCCTAGTTTCAGAAAATGATGAAGTGTAGATTTCTTTTTCTTACTATTTTTCTCAAAGCATGGGTAAGTATAACTTTCGTCACTTTGTTCTGAAATTTGTCTTCATTTTACCGAAAACAGAAAACAAAATGCTTTCTTTCAGATTTCAAGTTTCCCTTTGAGTGATGACAAATGTGGGGAAGTCTATACAGGTGGGCGGCGGTTTTACTCTCGGCAGTCAGTTGTTTATTTTATTTATTATATTTTTCGCCTTGTACTGGTCTTAAAGTAACAAAACGGTACCGGTATCTTAATATATCCAGACTAAACTCCGTATTTTATGTTAAATTACCTGTTGTTTTCATTTGCATTTGATTTAAATCGTATAAGCATACAGGCTTAACCCACAAGTCTAACATAATAAACTAAAAATTCCGACTTTGGAAGGGAAATCTAAAATAGCGAATTTCGAATTTATTTTCATAGTAACACGTCGAATGATCGAGGTCGGGCATTTCCTGGGGAATATATAAACTGCACAGTGCATTAATATTAAGATGTTAAAGAACCTTAGAATTATTTCCTACAATAAATAAATAAAACATTCACCAAAAGGAATCAACTAGTTAAAGGCGCCACTTCTATAATGCGATTCCATACGTTTAACAACAGGAAAAATTTACGACAAAATAAGTTTTTCCTTACGTAAAATTTTACAAGCGAGAACTTGGCGAACGGTTGATACTATACTTGTCAACGCTATTAAAACGTTTTAAGAATATTATGTAAACGCTTTTAAGCACAAACGCAAAACACAGATAGTAGTGTTTTTTAGATAAACAATAAAGAGTGGCGGAATCATTAAAGGGAATGGTGCTTTAAGCCAATTCAAATAATAGAATACAACTTGTGCCTGCTTTGTTGTGGGGAGAAATGTCATTCACATCCCGCGGGGCCTTTAATATTGGAGTCAAGGTTTTTTTAATAACACATGCCAAACAAATATTATTCTTTTCGTAGTTTTTAGCCACCGATAGAATCAAATAACTTGCGTGTATGTTTCTGTCCTCACTCTTCAATAAATTCGCATATATATCAATAACGTGAGCAATCGCTTTTAGCAACAGAAAGTTTTCCAAATGTGACTCACTATGACTTCTTTGATCTTCATGAATGGCAGTATTTGGAGCTTTGAGCAGATGTCTGCAGGTGTTTGGTTTGGGATTGACAACCCATGTTTGATATAGTCTTAACAGAATTTTGCTGAACTTAAATAGTGCATCAAAAACCAAAAAATACGCATTACGCAGGTCGAATAATAATAATAATAATAAATAATTTTTAAAGAGAAGGCTCCCGTCACATGAAGTGGTTTTCAGGGAGGTCCTCAAATAAAACATACTCCGGCCTGACACCAAGAAAGTACAGTCGAGAAAACAAGATGAAGAAAACAATAGGAATCGTAAACGGTAAGTTTCTAGCCCTAGAGATTCAAACTGCTGAACTTAAATAGTGCATCAAAAACCAAAAAATACGCATTACGCAGGTCGAATAATAATAATAATAATAATAATAATAATAAATAATTTTTAAAGAGAAGGCTCCCGTCATATGAAGTGGTTTTCAGGGAGGTCCTCAAATAAAACATACTCCGGCCTGACACCAAGAAAGTACAGTCGAGAAAACAAGATGAAGAAAACAATAGCAATCGTAAACGGTAAGTTTCTAGCCCTAGAGATTCAAACACATGACTACTTGGGAGCGTTCTGATTGGTTTCTGCATGTTGTCTATAACGAGAGCACTGTATGAGGTGAATAGCGCGCGTGATCTAAGTTCATAGCGGTTCAAGTTCTTTCTTCAAAGTTTGGGTCACCAAAACGAAAAAAGCCTATTCGATGAGACACAGGCTTCCACAAATCATTTACTTAAAATTTTAACTTAAACTGTGAGGCGAACGTAGCAGATGACGACAAATGTTGTTTTTTAAAGAACTGATTGCCAAACAGAACAAAGATTACTTTTTTCGACGTATTTTGTGCCAATTTTAAATTTAATTCTGTAAATCTTTTACATCTGTAAATTTAGTTAGGATCGGGCAGGCGAAGAGCCACTCTGTGGATATACTGCCCGAAGTGCCATTATTATTATTATTATTATTATTATTATTATTATTATTATTATCTATCTAAACGTTCCTTAAAATTTCAAAAAACCTTGTCGTCAAATTGAAATCAAGAAGCTTTAAACTTATTTTTTATTTTATTTTATTTCAGTTAACGATCGTAAAATTTCGCAAATACACCAAGGACTCTCTCAAATAACGTCTCCTGAGCTATTTTTCCCCTCCCCGGCGTGGGCCACAGTTTGACGTGGCAACAACCACTACGTGACCACATATTACAAGGTCATACAAGGAAAAGAATGGCGAAATATATTTTGAGCCTACTAAATATTTCAAGGGTTATTTTTATAATCCATGCATTTTTAACAGAAAGGAAACCTAGTGTATAACAACTCTAGCTTATTTGGACCCCTCCCCATGTCAGAAAGAAAAGATTGTCCTTGAGTAATGCATTTATTCTCACTGAAAATTACCCTGAAAATTACCGTAATACTGACTTATAACTTCTGATTGCTGTAACTTACCGTTTTAAGCAATGTGTACCAAAAACCCTGGATGGCAATCTCGTCAACATGATGTCATTTCTTGGATTTGTCGTGGAAGATTTGGAATTATAAAGTTGAACTGTATAGGCATTGAAACAAACAAGACAACACAAACAATGCATTCCTGCTGTAAAGCAACAGTAAACGATCAGGGCAAGGAAGACACATTTCATAAAGGTAGGCTTGAAATGTGTTTGGTTTACTGTTTGTTTAGTTGCTATTAATTTAATATTATTTAAATCAATCCTCGAAATCATCAATTCGTTAACCAAAAATGTCATAAGGACATAGTTTGCCGGGCAGAACTATGGTGAAACCTTTAAAATAGACATAGATTCTTTAGTATAAAAGAACTAAAAACGAAAAAACGGCTAAACGTTTTGATGTATTAAACAGTAAAGACTGATGTAATCCATGAGTATTTTGTAAATGAAAAAGTAGCCCAGCATCACACCTAGAAAGCTCGTCACAGCTACGAATCTACAGTGTTCAATACTGGCCTATTAGTAGTCCGTCATCAGAATTGCCAAAGAAAACGTTAAGTGTAATTTTGGTATTGACAATGCCAATGCTTGTGCAAGGTTTTATGTGTGTAAACTGCTGCCCTTCTGTGAAGGTAGAGCGTTTTTCTTATCCACACTAATAATCAGGTCATTAATATTTCAGATTTCCCCATTGTTCCTACATGTATATTGCATTGTTTAAACGGTTTTTTATTTCTTTTCTTTTTTTAAGTCACCTGTATAATGAATTGTACCAACTGTGGTCGACATGAAGCAGCTTTTGTGTCACATCTTAAGTGGCAGTGTCAGTGGAGCAGTTTGAGTCTTCAGGTGGACAATCAGGGACATATGCGACTTCACACCCTGTGTAATAAAACGACTCGTCCTTTAGTCCACTGTAAGTGACCAAAAAGAAACGAGTAAAAAGCATTACACGTCGTTATAATGTCAAGCAAACAGTTAGCAAGAAAATGTCTTCATATAGGATCAAATGTGTTTGATCCTTTATGAAGAATCAATGATCAATCAAACATCAATGATGATGTTTGCAAATAGAGTTATCATTTATTATTTAACACGAAGCATTTATATTTAAAAATCGGGACAGAAAGAGCTAATAAAACACAAGATAAGTTTGTCTGTCTTTAGGTACTGAAGACGTCAGAGGAAGAAAGCACTCAAATCAGGTAGTGATGAGAAACATAAAACTAACTGCTATCTTACAGATCACACTACACCAAACATCTCTCACACTGGTATTTTAGGTTTTTGTACAATAGTTCCTCGACAATTCAGTATTCTCTCGTTTCGTGTTTATTTGTAAACAACACTGCCTAACTTTCAAACTTTCGAAAGTTCAACAAGCAAGTTGATCGTGGCACTTTCTTCTCAGTTGAGTTGTCTTGTCTGTTTACAAACTTTACAAGTACTGTAAAAACTCGCGAGTAAGAACTTAAAATTTAAGAACCAGTAAAACTTAAATTCGCACATTAGAACCCATTTTTATAAGAGCCTATTTAGCCTAAAATTTGGAAACAGGTTCTTATTTTCTAAGATTGATTAAAAATGTTAACGTTTAAGAGAATATTTTATACAAAGCATTACTGTACATGTATATAATGTTATCTTCTGAATGATTAGTACTTCATTTTAACATAAATACTTATGTGGTATGCAAATTTTAAACAAGAATTAGACCGAATGAGAATATAACCAAAAGTTCTATTAGAAACAATGAAAATTTTTCTTTAGAAAATAAGAACCTATAAAAAACCTAAACAGCCTAAATTGGTGTTAACTATTATTTACTGAAGAATCTGTTTAGGCTAACCAGGAAAAATTAGGTTCTTATTCGCGGGTTTTTACTGTATTTTCAAATTAATCGTAAACCGTACGCAATTTCAGGCTTTCACGATAAAAAGCTGTATCAATCGTCGTCGAAATAAAGCGTTTAAAGTACCGATTCATCTCTGTATCCTTTGGATCTGACTAACCCTTTTGCACTTAGCCTGTTCCAGGCTCTCGGTTTGTGGGGAAGAGTGAAAAAAGCGGGCGAGCGCGGAAAAGACAAGCGGGGAAGACGCCTTCTTCCCCGCTCGTTCTTTCTCCGCTCGCTCGCGCGCGTTTTTCGTTCTTCCCTACAAACCGAGAGCCTGGAAAAGACCATTGACGCACCAGTCAATTAAAGCCGCTTCCTGTGTGCTTGACCTGAAATGCTCCGCGTAAGAAATAAAATAAATATCTTAATTACCTCGTTTTCTCGTCCCATACTGTCATTTTTATGGTCTGCGTCCCTCGCGCTTGAGCCATAAATCGACTGCCAAATCCTCAGTCCGTATTATGACAGATCTCAGTAACTAAATGACGCATGAACAATAGTAATTCTGCGCGATGATCGTTTTGACTGAGACGTGTAACTCATGAAATTTTCATAGCAATTAAGTTTTTCCACATTCTAATCATTGACTAAATAAACAACAAGTGACATCAGAATAGACCAAGATGCATAAATTGTTAAAATGTGACATATTAGGAGTGCTGTTAATAATCTAAATTAAAACTTGACCACACCATGGAAAGCGCTTATTAATGCTTCTTTGAATGGTCAAGAACGTCATTCTTTTGAAATGAAATGAGCCTCACCATCGCAGTAAACGTTTTTGTGGCTCTTTTGGTGTTGCTAGGAGTTAAGGTAAAGTTTAGCCCTACTTTCGCGATATTTTCATTAAATGCATTTTCAGTTGGATATCGCCCTGTTCTAATCCAAATTTTCTTATTTAGATTTCAAGCTTAACTCGACAAAAGAGATGCCCCTTATCTACCGGTAAGATTCATATTGAAATTTTAAAGAAAATTCCATGGCACTAATATCTGCTTACAGGCAATTTTACAAACGTAAATATAAAATGCAATATTTCTACACGCATGATATTATACATTGAACCTCTAGTACTAAAGCCATCTCTTGATAGTTACCATCCGCAAGTGTACAGTTGAGCCTCTAGGGTTGTTAAACTTACACTTGCTGCGAATAATTGTCGCACCAGGTGAAGAAAGATGTTTTATAAATTTGTTAGCTTTGTGAAACTGCATATAAGAATATAAAGGAATATAATTTGTTTTATGTTTTAGTTATCGTAGATATGCACGATCTTTTATTTTGCTTTTTGGTGATGTTTTTGGATAAGTTAGTGTTGTGTTTTCTTGTTGTGATATTCTCCTTATATCAACTTAGTTTATTGCGGTGAAATTTGCGCGGGGACCTCTATTATTTATTCTTTGAACAAGGTAATAATAACATCGACATTAAGAGTAGTTGAAAATTCAGGCAGCTGTCACGATGCTTTTTAAATGAGGCACAAACTGAAATATTTTTCCTTTGAGGCGCATCAAAGAATTAATTTCGTAAAATCATATTCAATCGTTGATTTATGATCAACTTTCTCTAACAGAGCTCCCATATTTTATCTTTACTTTTTATGTTCCCGTAAAACCGTCGCCAGTTTAGTTACCAAAGAGAACGTTCTTCATACAAACTGACAGTTTCATAATTTGCATATACACAATTTCATTCGGCATTCATTAAACAGTGTAGAAAGATCCAGACATTTTCAAGCTGCGATGCGTAATTTCCATACTTATATGAGTACGTGCGTGAAATACAAAATAACAAATGTGCCTACATGGTGAGTTCTAATTAAACAAAACCCAATTAAAATAAAAAAATAACAACTGTGTCCATACAGTGAGTTCAAATTAAACAACAGGCAATTTTCTTGTCTTTTCGCAGTCCGTCATCAAGTGACAGTCAAGTTGCCTTAGAACAAGTGTTAAATATCCCTTGGTTTGATATCTAGCATTTTTAAGGAAATTATTTTTTTATTAATATGCGGGGCACTTTTTTGTAGTCAATGAGGTTGGTTGAGAAAAGCCCTGCCTTCTAAGTATCAATTATTGATAGGAAATTGTTTTTCTTTTTTGATAAGACATCCCTATAGCTGACATCCCTTCAGCTTGATTAGACTTTACTTGTAGCTGTTGTTACCGCTCAGTAATATGATATCCGGTCATTAACACTTCAATTCAGCACGGTCAACTGAATATCCGGGACACTTTTTTCTAGAAAAGTCTCGCCTTTTTTAGTATCAATAATTGATATGATGTTTTTGGATTGGACATCCCTGTAGCTTAATTAGATTTTTCTTTAGCTGTTTTCTCAGCTTAGTAATATGATATCCCGTCATTAACACTTAAATTGCATCCACAAAGTCTCTGCCAACAAAAGAAAATCACTCAAACTATCACTACCATAATCCAAAACGTAGGCAGCTGCAACTGATTGTTAATTTCACGAAGCTTATTTCCGTAGTTTTCCGTGTATATAATTAGGCCTTTCTCGATTATGCTAGCATTTTTTTCGGCATTTTTTGGGGAAACGAGCATTTTTTTTCGTTTTTTCTTGAAAAAGAATTGCTAGCGTTTTCTGTCATTTTTCATGACTGTGATCCAGATTTCAGCTCTCAGAACTCAGAAGGATAAATAATCCTAAAGTTTCACAATTTTTATTACTTAATTTGATTGTTTTCTGTCTCTTTCGACTGTTTGTGCGTTGTGTTACTTGTGTACTTGTGTTGTGTTACTTGTGTGTGTGTGTAATATATACTTTTAAATAATTTTTTTATTTATTTTAATTTTTTAATTTTTTTTTTATAAACACACAATTATTAAGTATCACCTGTTGTTGATATGAGCATCAGAATGTAAGAGTTTGTACGTTTTGTTTGAAATAAAACAAAGAATTCTTTGGAATTCAAGTGGCATTTCTTAAAGAAATCAGGCATTATTTTAGCATTTTTTTTGGCTTTATGCGAGAATTTCTAGTAGCATTAAATGCCAGTTTTACTAGCATAATCGAGAAAGGCCTATATATAATTCGCTCTTATAATACAGACAGCTATTTCAAGAAGCTCTAAATGTCAAGCTTTCGCGAGGTGACCAACTGATAGTCTGGATATCCATTAAAATTTTGCGCATCGTTGAGAGAGAAAACTACAAGGTTATATTTTTTAAATATGATTCTCATTGTGAAAATTTACTGAGGGTGGATCACAAAAACAATTTTCCCCTCCCACCACAGTTGGAGCAAAGGAACTAGGGAAAAAAATGTAAACCCAGGAACAAACATATGAGAACTGAGGAACACATTAAACAGGTCCGCTTTCAACGGACTGAAAAAATATTGAAAATGAAAGCTTACTTGAATTATTTTCATGACAGAAACTTACGCTCAGTTCTTGAATTATAATTTTAGTTTTATGTGCTTTCAGTGCTTTCTGCCATGTCTGTTATTTGGCAAAAACGAAAGAATACGGAATAAAATAATTCATAACAAATTTCTAAAGCAGAGTTTGTGGAACTAACCTTTATTCTCAATACCTTCGTCAGTCTATGAAGTTTGTAAACTTGCAAAGTTTTCGTGCAGTCTTTTATTACCTTTGCGATGAATGACTCCGGCCACAATTTGCTAGATTTCCACGTCAAAGAACTTTCAAATCGTTGAAAACATTTTTTCCTTTGACAGTTTGCCTCTTTCCTTTCCTTTCTTATGACCTTTATATCTAACTAGTGACTTGGAGTGGGGGGCTTTATTTATTTATTTTTTGTGAAAATGGAGAAAATTGGATCTATAAAAGAAAGAGGAATCGCCAGGTATCCATGAAAGTCAAATAATCGCAAAGTTAACGCAACGGCTACCATATGTATATGTGTAGAAAAAAAAAGGAAACACATGAAAATACCCGATTCCCTCTATAGCGCGCGACTGCAGGGAATCACGGTAGTTGTATTCATGAAACCATGCGCGAGACGCAACAACGATGCACGTTGCTGAGTCTCGCGCATGGTTTGATGAATACAACTACCGTGATTCCCTGCAGGCGCGCGCTATAGAGGGAATCGGGTATTAACGCAAAGACTAGAGTAAATAGGAAAAACAGACAATTACTTGATCGAAGATGCATAGTTCTGTAGATCTTTTAGTTTTTATCTATCTTGTGTGAAAATATGTTATTTGCTCAGCTTCACAGTTGGTATTTGTCGCTGGTATCATTATTGCTAGTGACAAGTAAACATTAAATGAAAACACATTCAGTAAACAGTTACATGTACTAATAAATTCTGCCATTAACAAACAGCAAGAGTGACGGGTATAAAAACAATATTTATTATATAAACATCAGTGAAATACCAGGAAATCTTTCGCGCGAAAAAATCATATCTTCACACGTGAAAATAACATGTTATTTTCACATGTGAAGATATCGATTTCGAAACATTTTCTGACAAGTTTGCCCTGTTTCAATGCTGAATGAGCCAAAGTAAATCGATATTAAGTCGAAAAATCTTCGGATCTTCCTCGGCAATCTTCGGCAATCTTCGGATATCTTCGGAAATTTTCGGAAAAGTTCGGAAAATATTCGGAAACATTCGTACGACCTTCGAACAACATTTTGCACATCTTCGGAAATCTTCGGAAAATGGTCGGCAATCTTCGGAAAATCGTCAAAAACATCGTAATTAGTAGGTTTATATAATAAACAGAATATTACATGGTTGCTTGGAGATATGAAATTTATCTTCTCGTGTTCAAATCGATATCCCACTCGTGCGCTGCGCTCACTCGTGAGATATCGATTTGACCAATCAGCTTGCAGAGTTTGCCATGTTTCAATGCTCAATGGGCCAAAGTAAATCGATCTTAAGTCGAAACATCTTCGGATCTTCCTCGGCAATCTTCGGCAATCTGCGGAAAACTTCGGAAATTTTCGGAAAATGTTCGGAATCATTCGTACAACCTTCGGACAACATTTTGAAAATTTTCGGAAATCTTCGGAAAATGGTCGGAAATCTTCGGAAAATCGTCAAAAAACATCGTAATTAGTAGGTTTATGTAATAAAAAGAATAATACATGGTTGCTTGGAGATATGAAATTTATCTTCTCGTGTTCAAATCCGATATCTCACTCGTTCGATCGATTTGAACACTCAAAGATAAATTTCATATCTCCGCGCAACCATGTATTATCCTCTATATATCCTCTATTTATATTATACGATATCGTCTTATCCTTTCTTTCGTATCGAATTAAGGCTATATTCATTTTTGACATAAGTCTCTGAAATCTTGCATTGACTATTTGATAAACAAATGTATTTTGAACTTTGAACTTGTATTTAGAATGACCTTGGATGCTCATTTTAAGCCTTTATGTTTGTTTGTTTTGCTGTTTGCTTTTTTTGTTTGACCCTGCTATCGCTGAGACTAGCGATAGCGCATCGGAATATAAATGTCAAAGCTTATTTTACATGGCCTCTCGTGCCAAGAAGTTTTAAAAAGTTTTTTAGTGTTAAAAGGCTTAGCCTGCGAATACAGCCGCCTCTCATTCGCGTCCCGCAACGAAGAGCGAAACGCGAGAAATTCCATACTGATGACGTTAACCGCTAATTAGATTTCCCCACACCGGATGCAGTTGGTCCTGCATAATTATACTTTCGTTCTCAGCCGCTCATTACTTGCTTGATCACAAACACTTTCAAGGCAGTTAAGGACACGTTTACAGCTGACAACTTCATCGCGAAAATTAGGAATCCCTATACGAGTAGTAATATTAGGAAAAAATAAGCTGTGAAATCACTAAATGACATTGATATGTTTTGGAACATGAGCGCATCTCTCGGTAGTAATGGGCCATAAATATACTGCAACGATCATAACAATTCTACTGAAAGACACTTAGTTTCTTCTTTCCCTGTTCTTCGTCAAATTCTGTTTTTCTGTAGCATTTTTTCTTTAATTGAGAATGGTTCAGGTTATTTGTATTTCACATTTTTGTTGCTTGTTCGTTTTGCCGGCTGCCTTTATGTCAACATGAATGTTAGGTGTCAAAATTGATCTATTTTTAACGGCCGCAGTGGCGCATCCTTTCTGTACTTTGAGGTCGTTCGTCTGATTCATAAAGCAGTTTCTTTTGTTTCCCATTTACATATGAAGCGAGAAATTATAGAAAGTGTAAGGTATAGCTTCAGAGTAGCTCCACGATCCTTCCCCCAGTGTGGGTCAACTTTTAGTCTGCAATAACATCCGGTTTTTTCCGTTCGTATAATCACATGTGTGGTAATGAAGTGTTATATTTCGCATACATTATGTAAATTAGCTAGCTGACCAATCAGCGCTCCTGTCCGGATTCTTGACAGATTTACGTCATCAGTATGGAATTTCTGGCCGTGAATCGCAGACGTCTCTCTTCGCGTTTCGCTCTTCGTTGCGGGACGCGAATGAGAGGCGGCTGTATTCGCAGGCTATGAAAGGCTTGGCATCTTTATACTTTTTATTTTAATTTTGGCAACTGGTTTAACGTAACGCATTAACTTATGATCCACCTTACGAAAGACTCTTTTTGAAAATTCATGCTGAGGTATACTGCGGGAGGGATATTATGTAATTTTAAAAATGTTACAAAATGTCACTGGAAAATTACTAAAGTTTATCTAATATGTTCTTTATTTAACTTTTCCACGTAACAGTGATGTGTATTGAAAACAGCAAGCCTCAGACTACCAGTGGTCAGTTTAAGCAACTTCATAGTAACATCTCTTGGAACTGTACACGTGATTCTATACACATCTATTTAAGCTGCAAAGCATCCGAGCGAAGGAATGCAACATTACTTTCACACACAATGTGTTGTGAAGTTTCTGTCGAAAGGGAAAACAACAAGCTCACACGACCAGGTATTTCATCTTACAGCTAAAAAATTGTATTGATTCAGACGAAGTCAAGGGCGGCAAAACCATCTTGTCACGTTCCATACTTGATCGTGTTCAATGTGATTTACAGTTGCACAAGGTTTGGATAAATCCTGGCGACAGAATTTCGAGCAGAATAAGCGATTTTTATGAGCATTACTGGTAGGAAGAATAAGCCATCTTACAAGCAAAATTTATCCAATCCAATTATATAAATAAATGTTGGCATATGTTGGGTCAAACGTTTGACTGATTTCAAACTTCACGCAACATGTGCAACATTGCCAACCTGGTGTCAAACGTCGACATGTTGCGCCCAACAATGTTTAGGCGATGTTGTACTAACATCGTTGAGTTCGTTTGTGCGGGGCTTTAGCATTTTTCTGACTGTTTCAAATTAGAGTATTACTTTGTCTACGCATAACACTATACTTTGAAGATACCTAAGGGAGCACTCCGGTGTAATTAAGATACCAGTAAACTACCAGAGACTCCTAATACCATTTAGTAACAACAACAGGCTGTACGTAAACCACTGCAGCAACAAGCAAATCATATATTGAGCACAAAATCTGAAACTAGCCGTATTCAGATGAATTCTTAAATTAAACTTGGCAATAATCCTACATGTTAAAACATCACACTCTTGTTTATTATTTTAGCATCTTGCTTGGAGACAGTCATAACAAAGAAAGGCATTACAGACCACAACAACACGGTTCAAATCTTAAACTGTGAATGGGAACGGTCTGTTCTTAACATCTCACTAGAGACGGCCAGCCGTGACGTTTCATGGAAACATGGCATATATTATTACCCTTGCATCGTACCACGTAACAACACATATCTGCAGGGCTGTCACAGTAAGTTTTAAGGGAGCCTAAGCACAGGCGTTTTTGAGACACGGAACGGCAACCGGAAGACGAAAGTCGTCGTCTCTGGATCATATTACTGCCTTTTATCCGTAACGTTAAGTTTAAAATGCCTCAGTAAACGAGAACTTTTGAAGTCGTTTGTGAAGGTATCAGCGCGTCAACATTTTAAGCCTTCACCTTCCGGTTGTCATCCGTAGCTGAAAAAGGCCTGTGCTTAAACTCCCTTTTATTTTAGCTCCTTTTGACTATGCTTACTAATTTTTCAGACAATTTGTCAGAAGGGGTCAGTAAAAAGCTTCTATAGTCATCCGCGCATTGCGCTAACATGGGCACCCGAAGGAAGGAGAAGAGGGGGGGGCGGAAGGAAAGGGGGGGGAGAAGGGAGGGGGGGGGGGGGGGGAGGGGGCGGGGGGGGGGGAATGGGGGAGAGAGAGAGAGGGGAGGGGAAGGAAAAATCAAAAGAAGAAAAAAAAATAGTCGTAACCGTCCCATATTATCATAAAACTGCCTTTAATCAGAAAGCTATAATTCTCACTTCTTCTCTTTGTTTGTCTAATTTTTAGTGAAACCTAACACAACAGCAGCCCCCTTGCCATCCGGTAAGTATGCATGTCTGAATGTCACATGTCTTGTGACGCAAAATTGTCAGTACTTCTTCTCTGCATCTGATCTGCTGTCACTAACGTTATTTAGCCTACAGTAGTATTACATTTGTTAAACAAAAGTGTTTTTCCTTGATTGAGAAAGTAATAATGTACAGGTCTCGACCATCTGTGTGAACAACAATCTGTATCATCTTACTTCCAGTAACAACGAGCTCGAGCACTACAGTAAGGTCTTCTCCTCCAGGTAAGCACACAATTAACTTGTCCCTATGGTCAAGATTCGTCAGTTTCTTGCCTAACACCATATTGTCTTTTCTGCAAACGCATTAACAAGGTCGATGTCATTTGGGTGTGGTTGATAAATGAAATGACAGTAATACAGATTGTCATGACAACTCTCTTTTGACTCTTCAGCTAAGTGGAAGAATGGTTCGTCTACCATCAACGAGAGATTGAAAACTCTTGTAAGTCTATATTATCTTTATCCACAAGAAAACATGTTATAATCAAAGGATTGTAACGGTGACATTCGATAGCCTTGAATAGTCCACACATTTTGTTTAACTTCAAACTCACATAATTGTTTTGTGTAATTGTTGGTACGGTGGTGTTAACGTTTTTGAGGCTGTTGTTTCTGGTAAGTCTGAGAACAAAAATAGCAATATTTCCTGATGTAGTCATTCTTGCTCTAGCCATGGAGCTTTAAAAGTGGTTTAATATTTATATATAAAAAAAATTTTTTTTTTTTATTTTTTTTAAAAGTGGCATCATGTAAATAATGTCAGATGTACCTAAACAATAGGAATAAGAATAATATGATTGTTTTCACTTTAATTGATAAAATTTTTCTATTGATTTTTTTGACGCACCACAATTCAACAGTTGATTCCGTTTTATGTTTCAAAAAGAAAATGCAAATGCTTGTTGAGCGATGCTCCTATGGTCAAATGCTACACAACCACATTAATATTATCACGCGTCTTTGGGGTGCCTATGTAATCAAGGAACTCGAACGATATATGTTTCTTTTGAATGGAAGCCCCACTTACGTTATACTCAGCTGGTCCCTGCGACCACTCAGATAATCATCTAATTCAAGATAAACTCCCCAGACGCAAAAATTTAATCTTAATGGTTTTACCAGGCGATGCGCATAGTTTTAGAATCAAATTTTCTATTTATGGTTTCCAGCACAACACTCTGATCAGACACGTTCATTCAAACGGGAACTGTACAGCTTCTTTGGTAAGTTGCAACAGTATGAATTTTTTTATTCCCTTATTTCAGTTATTTTAACATTAAAACAATCTTCAAGTCATAAAATATTTGCCTTATCGAACCTTTCTGGTACGCTTAGACAATGGATCGGTGATATCAGCACAGTGATTTGATATCACTGATTAATTGTGAAGTAAGGTAGGGTAATTCATTAAACGAATCAACTCTTCGTGTTTTACTTCTCATCTTTTTTCACTGTTGAAGCGTAAACTTAGTTCAATTGGTTATTTTATTTGTTAGTTTATTTGTTAGTTTATTATTGAATTGGTTAGTTTATTTGTCATTTTTTAGATCTTTATAATTTAAAAATTCCTGCTTAAGAGGAAAACACAATTGCAACTTTGTTTACTTATCACCAGATTCAAGAACTTCTCATGAAAATAGAAGATACAGTTAGTCTATTCCTGGGTACAATTCTCGATAGTCCAGCTAATGTACTACCATCATTCTTCCACGATTTCATAGGTGCGAGTGGTCAATCATTTAATCTTTTGTTTAATTCACTACATCGCTTTATCAGCCTGTTAGTAAATACGTGTGTTATAGAAAAATTAAATAATCAAGCAGCCTCAGCTTTTACCTGCATGAGGCTACTCCCCCTTTACCATATATATTTGCCGAAGAAACTTTTACGTGCTACAACGGACGCAGAAGTCAATCTCCTCTTAACGTTCTTACCAAAAGCTCATAATCAAAAGGGAAACCTCATACTCCCTTTTCCGTGAGTTTTTTCCTTTTGTAATAATCAGTGTGATCGTTTTTTCAGTACTCGAGCATTCTAATCACAATTCGGGTTGTAAATTATCACAAAAACCCTTTTTGGAAATTCTAACAATGCAGCTCAGCAAATTAAAAACAACACTAAAAGATTTTTATGAACACTTGGAAAAGTAGTGAGAAACGATAGCTTTCATAACGAGTATGCATGGAAATTGCAAAGCTGCTTTAAAATAATGTATTTACCTCCGAATAGAATTACACGGTGTTATTACAAGTAACGCCAACACGACGTTAAAGGTTCCTGATCCACTGGTAGCGGACCAATCACAAGGAATACTCAGTTTATCGAGCGGCTCCATTGATATCAAAAAAGGTAAGTTAATTGAATTCAAGTGTTACATTACTCTTACACATTTCAATTTTGAAATATTGTTTTGTAAAATCTCTTTTTTATGTTTTTGGGCAGGTCGACTGGGAATAGTAACAGTCGTATTTAAATTCGGTGCACTATGCAATGAAACACCGGAATTGAAAATGGATTCGTCAGAGACAAAGAGGTACGTTTATGACACTGAATCAAGAAAAAAAACTTTCTTCAATGCAAACGTCTTTTCCACTGGTCTTAATACATTTCTTGTCACACTAGCGTGAGGAATTTTTCAGATGGTTGTCAGATCTTTAGTTCTCTTGCCATCTCTATTCTTTACTGCTTACTTTTCTGTAATGAAAGTAGAAACAATTTTACCACAAGGGCACCTGGCAAACCAATATTGGGAAAACTAAAGAGAGTCTCGCATTGTGATATGTTGAAGCACTTTCAATTCTACCCTTTGTCGCCTGTACTTTGAACTATGATGGGCATAGGATATTTTCCTTTGGTGAACGATCATGTGATTAAAATGAGCCAAGCGACATTATAATACAATGCTGCGAACTTTGCTGACTGGGTTATTTAACAAATTGACCACATTTTTCCATGTCTACACTCTTATAGACCATAGAAATGACGTCAGAAAATGTTCCAAACTCAAGTGGAACCACGAGCCTTTAGGCGAGTGGTTTCACTGCAAAGTGTTGGGCATTTTATGGCGTCATTTCTATGGTCTATAAGAGTGTAGACCATGGAAAAATGTGGTCTTTTTGTTTTTTAACATAACAAACTCGAACAAGTATTTATCAAAAGCGATGCCTGACCGTGAAGAAACTTTGCCGGTGGGACGTAAATATTACGGTCCGACACGTAAAAACGACAATGATACAATAGAAGATGAACAAGAATTCAAAGAATAACAATTTTAATTACCTTTTCCTCTCTCGTTGAGTTGTGCCTATCTCTTGAAGTGAGCAAGATTATTTTTCTTTCTGAAGATCTTGTTAGCGCTCGTTCACTGAAGATCGACAGTCCGCTGCCGGACTGCCGGTTCGCTAGCACCGTTCTTCTCAGTTAGACCAAAAATTCAAAAGCCTGGCCAATTTTCTTTCGACAGATCACCTAAGTAGAAGTCCAATCCTGAATTCCGAAAACAAATGCGTACTTGATTCAAACATAACCACGATGAAATTCGCTTTCATTCATGGAGACCAAACTTTCTAGCCCGCGCGTGTGCGTGGCGTGATCTGGCGTCACTTTCATGGTCTATACTCTCATCGACCATAACTTTGGACCAATCAGCGCGCGAGAATTCTCCCGGTTATGGCATAAACTCTTATACTATTATACTGTCTATAGCGCTATGGGTAATATTTTAAAGTTGCTGAGATTTAAGGTTAACTTTTTTTTCAGATCTTCATCCTTACTATCTCCGGTAGTCTCTGTGTTGGCAATGACTAAAGATGGCAACGTAAATGCGCTTCAGAAAAACGCCACCCTTAGTTTTAAAATCAAGGTAAATTCTCAATGTTTATGTTAACATAAATTTAAATTGTTTTTTGAGATCAAAAGGATGGAGACAAATTGAGCGAATGGAAAGATTTTCTTGTGAACCTGCCACAATGTCATAACATTCTACTTTTTGCTCTATGGTAAAAATGCAATATTTCTTTCTTCCTGGGATTCGTTGTGCCTTCTCTGCATGCCACTTTTTCGCTATAAGATTGCTTCATCCAAAAGGACCTTTCACATATGCCAGCCTGGTTCAAACAAGTTATTAGAATCACTGAATCGTCGCGTTATTATTCTCAGAGGGCGAAAGGATCATCTATACGATGTATTTTCCTCAACCGCACTTTTGGGTAAGTGTCTTATTTTAATAATCTATCTTTCATAAAAAAACGTGTTGGGTTTTCATTATCACTAATAAGGAAGGAATAACATGCAAAGACAAAGTATTTAGTAATCAATTTAATTTCTTAATCAATCAGAAGATTTGCCTTCAAAATTTATTATATCATAAAATTTGCACCTCTTATATACAAACTTTATTTATTTGACGTAACTATAAAGACTTCCTTATGAGAGTTTTGTTGAGATTATTCTACCAACCAAAGTTTCCATGTTAAACGTTTTAAAATTGTCAAACGTCCTTGCTTTCGATTTTTGTTTTCCGCTGTAGCTCCAACAAACCTTTCTGGTCTGATGACGGGATGACATTTGCAGATAACTATGAAGACGACTTAACTACTACATGTTTAACGGATCACCTCACCAGTTTCGCTGTTCTTATTAATTACAACAACGACCAATCAAAATTACAGGTATGGAATTTACTCGAAAAAAAAACATTTCAACTTGAAACAATTGTGTGTGTATTTTTACCACAGCTTTATTTTTCTTCTTCTACTTCTAATTGAATAGCGTCAGAAGTTGGAATACGTTTTGGACCCATTTTTAGCTGGAGTGGTGTAGACTATTTAAATAGTTTAAAAACTGTTAAAATTATTTGTTGTTTGAATAATTTGTTGTTGTCTTATCGTTGTTATTGTTTTTTCTGTTGCTTTTGTTGTTGGTGATGGTAGTGGTGGGGTTGGTGGTTCTGGCGATAGTGTTCTGTATTATCTTCGCTGACTTTTCTCTAGATCAGCAGTTTGATTTTCAAATGATGCAGTACTGGCTTCATTTTTCTCTACGAAAAAATATTCATCTTTAAGTTCGGTTGCTTAAAATTTGCCTGCAAGGGACGGAGTTGAAAATGAAAAAAATTTTATAGCGTTTGTTCGCTTGAAGAAGTGGAGTGCATTAAATTGTAGGACTTGATCATTTTTTATTGCCAAACAAGGGGTAAATAATCGATATTGATTGCAGTTAATTTTGTTTCTCTTAGCTCACTGAAACGGAGAAGCTAGTGTTGGATCTAATCACAAAAATTGGTTGTGGATTTGCTATTCTCTGTCTCATTGCTTGTATTTTTACTTTCGCTCGTGTCAGGTTTGTAACATTTTTGTTTGTAACATATTTCCATTTTTTCGGATGATTGGTCGTTTCCATTGTTTACCATTAGTTTTATATTTTAGAACAAAGAAGCAAAAAATGAACGATGAGTCCACTTTTCTCATATCGACTCCTAATTCTTGTTTACAGAAGCTTATCAGCTTTGCGATACCGAATTCATCTCAATCTTTGTGTTGCCCTTGCCGCTTCACAGTTGGTATTTGTAGCTGGTATTGGTGCCACCGAGATTAAAGTGAGTGAACGTTTTACGCTTAAAATGATACTTAAACACTAAAAGACGCATTTGTTTGGGTAGTCTTAATTTATTTCATCATTGCTGATTGCATTTGATAAGTTTTAGCGAACTAGGACTAAAAACGGATGCAAAATCACATTTCAAAGTATGACACTTGCGCGCTCCACATCATATGTGATTACAGTATGGAGCCACATTAAAGGACGACACAAAGATAAAATGACTTGAAACAAGCTAACTGTTGTTAATTCAATTGGGTTTGCGAACATAAAAGTGTTCTATGTGGGTTGAGGGCTTTCTGGAGACCTGAAAGGATTAAGTACCCAAGGGACGATACGCTGTACTCTACAAATTGAAAAATTCAATAAAGTTTGTAAAATACACTTTCTTGTTATATTTCTTTACAGGGTGTCTGCGTAGCTGTAGCTGTTATGCTCCATTACTTTTTTACAGCATCATTTACTTGGATGAGTGTCGAAGCCATTCACATGTTCTCAAAAATTGTCTCAGTGTTCAACGTACAAACAATTCGCTTGCGTTATTATGTGGCAATAGGATGGGGTATGTGTTATGAAATAATTGTGTTCTGGTGTCCTTATACAACCAAATTACTTGAAAAACACAAAACAACAGAGAACGCTGGTGTCGTATTTAGAGTAAATGCCTTATACCAGTGATGTAACATACTCATGTAACTGATAGGACAATTAACATGCCAAGGACAACTTCTTTGGCATTTCATTTAAGATACGTAAAAAAACCCATAATCATCGTAAATTCGTTAACTTTTTCACCTCGTGTGCATTGTTCTGATTCAACAACATGATAAAACCTTCAATTATAGCTAATTAAAATTCAATAGTCAACTAATCTGACAAGAATCATTTTGACTCTGACTTGTCTCTTGACGGATCAGTTGGTGTTTGAGCAAGCTAATGTTTTGCGTAGTCCCTCTATTCCATCTTTGTGCTATCTTCTTCTTATAATACCTTTTGTTATGCCAGGAATACCAGTCCTTATAGTTGCAATTTCAGTGAGTGTATATTATGAAGGATACAGCACATCAAAGCTGTAAGTAAGATGAGATTTACAGGTCAACAATCATGCCATATTTTGTAACCATCCATTTTGTTTTATTGGTCTATTTTAGTTACCTTGTTAGTATAATACGTTTTAATTTTCCATTTAAAATAAAATATTACAGTTATATTATTACATCTCGTGTGTGTCATTACTTCCAATCTCACATTCATTTTCACATTCATTGTTGGTTTAAATTGATTTTGTTGTCTTTTTAACGTTTATTAATTGTTTGTCGTATTTGTCATTTTACAGTTGTTGGCTAAGTCTTGAAGGAGGCTTTATTTGGGCATTTCTCGCCCCAGTTGGAATTATAGTATCGGTAAGCAGAGTCTCAATACAAATACAAAGTTCCTGTTACAAAACAATTCTAAAACTAAAAACCGTGACTCGTACGGAAGGTGTATATTGTTTGGAGCAGGGAGGGAAGTTATTTGGTTCGCCGATTCCCTGTCGACATGAAAGCAGGTTTGCTTATATCTCGGAACACAAAATGACATTTTTAGATAATAAAACATACATAACCTATGCCATGGTTAGTAACAGTGTTCGTTAGATTTCAATTTACATTTTATAGCTACAGACGTGTTATATAATAACCTTACAATGAATAATTAAGTTAAAATATCAGTGGACGTTACAGTGATAGCAGTGAGCATAACAAAAAGGGAACAATAAAGAAATAATACAGTGAAACAACAACATAATCAGCGAAAAAGGTATATTACAAAGATAAGGAAAAAATGAACTAACATGCAGGTTGAAAGTTGGCTTTTTCTGCTTAATATGCATTGCTTGATTTAGCTTAATTTGGAAAGCTGTGTTGGCAGAGTCTATGATAGAAAACAATCCGCAGAACATGCGTTATAGCAAACCTCTGAAGTTTGTATATTTATAAGGCTACCCTCTAAAAATGACTAATTAAGTTTTTCTCCCTTTTCCTCTTTTAGATAAACGCTGTTGTTTTGGTAACAATCATAGTTGTTCGTGTCTCCTTAAAAGGAAATCCTTTGTCACCGAGTGACAATAAAAAATTCACGTAAGTACACAAAACAAAGCGAGGATACATTCTTGCGGAACGTGGGAATGCTTCATGAACATTGATTTCCTTGCTTCCGACTTAGAAAATTTGCTTCCGAACAGTTTTGCAACAACGTTCCCTTGCTTAGACAGCCTATGAACTTGAACGGCCTTCTTTTAATTGCTTGTCTTATTTATAATAACACTATTATTATTTCTAATGAAACTCTTCATTTCAGTATATACGCTATGAAATATGTGACGGGATTCATATGGGCGACGCTTGGCGCAAATTTTATGTTCAAGCCTTGCACCAACTTCAAGCTTTAAATTTCAGACAACACTTTTAATGCTCAGACGTAAAACGCAAAACAGTGTACCCATCGCCTCCCGAACTATTAGCTCAATGTTGTATTTAATCCTCAACCACTGTTAACCGGCTGGGAAAGCTTCCGTGAAGCAACAACAACTTTCAAGAACACAACACTTTATTCTCAGCCGACACACGGCCATGCTTTCTTCTTGCAGAAAAAATAAAAGGCAAACTGATCCTGACGGCAGAAGCGGTCAAACATAAACAAAATGAATAAAACAACTAAAATCTATTGAAAAGAAAAACTTTTCCCAAAGTTTTTTCAATACATTTTAGTTGTTTTATCCATTTTAGGTTTGTTTATTTTTGACCGCTTACGCTCTCAGGATTAGTTTGCCGTCCATATTTTTCGTTTTAACTAATTTACTGATCCAGGTATCAAGAGATCCGGCATCACTTATCGGTTTGTCGCTGTGATATTGCGCGGAATACCGCTGACCCCAAAGTTAGTGCAAAGAGGATTGACTCCTATCAACCCAAAAAGTCTGTAGCATTTCAAAGTGAGAATGACAGACATCGGGTGGGAAAGACGAAGAACTTCAATTTATAACCGACAGCAATAAAATCAAAAGTGTAGCTTGCCAATTTTGTAGTAAAAAGCCTAATATTATTGCACTTTCTCTAGCACTGGGGTTTGTTATTTTTTGTTTCGCTTTATTTTGTTAAGTTTAAGTTGCTTCATGCTTCATTCATTGTTTTTCTTATGTTTGTTTCAGTGCCGCATTGAGGACGGTTGTAGTATTGTTTCCACTCCTTGGCCTTTGCTGGTTCTTTGGTTTTGTCGGAGTGATGACAAATAGCCGGCCATTCCTGTACGCCTTTGTAGTGCTGTCTTCTCTTCAGGTTTGTGGCTCTGCTTACCTTCAATCATATCAAACTAGATCACCAAGGCTGGAAAGTATAGAGAAGTAAAATAACCCAGGACTTTCTTTCTGAGTAGTTAGCCCTAGAAAGAAAATTGGGGAGCACACGAAGCAAAGAAAAATTGTTTGACCTTGGAGGTCGAATAGTCGAAGTAGTGAGACTTGCGGCTCCTTTTTACTTCCTAAAAGTTAATAATTGGTAACAGAGTTAGTGTCCGCGGGCATTGATATGTATTATATTCACTTCGCCGTCTGGATTCTTATTTAAAGTTTCTGTAAGAAAGTGTCCGGTTAGGAAAGGTGTCCGCTTATGGGAAGTTGAACTGATGTAGGTGGGTAAAAAGGAACTGGGGCAATGACTAAGTGTCCTTATGTAAGTACAGTTGGTTCAAACCTTGAAACTTCAAACTCATTAACCTAACTAAATTGTAAATCGCACGTAGTGTGAGACTAGTTTCATGTGCATTGTTTTCGTTTATCACGAACAGGGATTTTTCATTCTTGTGTTTCACTGCATCGGCAACACCGAGGTGAGAATTTTTTCTAACGCCATTGTTATTAAAATGTCCTCACTCTCCTATGAAGTTCAAATGTAAACGGTAACAACTGTCATGTTCACTCGGTATGTTTGTAGTAGTTACTACTCGTTATCTACCAGCAGTGGAACTAATAATAATAATAATAATAATAATAATAATAATTTTAACCAACATTTTGTATCGAAAGCAAAGTAAAAATAATCTTCCAGCTTTATTTGAGTAGAGGTAATATGTCAAAAACGAGGGCGAGTGCTTCATTACGGCTTCCAAACACCGAGAAAAAGATGAAAGCACGAGTGCTTTTGTTGCCCGAGTTTTTGACATGTTTTCTGAAATGGAAAAATAAGAATAATGTAGTGTAAAATTTTTGCTCTTTCCTATAAGAACACGTTTGCGTGCATCATTTTTAAAATCAGAACCGGGAAGGAGGTTTGGACAGCCGGTCTAAATCAACAAAGATTTTTTTTTCCGTTTACCGTTCCGATTGAGAAAATATATCAAACACTTGAGAAAGAGTTTCATCAGCAATACAAACACCTCGAATTTCTTCAAAAATACTCTGCTGCGCGTCGAACACTGCCTCTCGTGTTTGATATATTACATGAAAAGATAGGATCCATAGGACTGTCGTTTTCAGCGCCCCTGTTCCGGGCAGCCTTTGCAGCTGACTGGGCTACCCTGATTAAATAAGGTGTCTATCTTTATACAAATTCTTCAAAGTCTTGAAAACGCACGCCAATAAAATGTATGTATCTTATAATTTCTTAATTCCAGGTACGTGGCTCAATAAAGGCGCTCAAAGATCGTCATTCACTGGAGTCAAGTATAAGACACGAACAGGTACGATGTCTGGTGCGAGTAGTTCATTGAATAACCAAATGATGTCAAAGGAACTACTTCACGGGGATTTCGCAGATTTTTTGACTAAACTGTTCTGAAATTAGTGGTAGGCAACTTAAACCATGAAAAACTTTATTTTTGAACATCTTAAGTAAGATGCAACCTTAATGTGCGGATAGAAATCAACTTCGGCTCTAAATATTGATTTTTTTCGAAGACGGGCGGAAAAGTTTTAATTTTCAAGTTGCAATCCATTTCCATCCTAGCCATCCGCAGCCAAAGACGCCTGCTAACAGTTCCAGTGCTCCAATATAGCATTAATAAAAATGGACCGTTATTTTTAGGTTTTCTACGACACAATGTTAATTTTGACTGTTCAAAAATCTTTTAAATTCCGTGACAAAGCCCCTCCAGTATAACAAGGCTTTACTTCAATTAGAATACTCAGTATCCATGATAAATAAGTAGATCACTTTAATATGTCCTACACTTATCTTCTAGAAAAAGAGATTGCAGGAATCCCGGAAAATGCACAAGAACGGAAGTTTCACGGCAGCCACTTCCGCCGAGAAAAAGAGTTTAATGAGAACAGTTCCAGGACTAGAGCTTAACAGAATGCAACGGGAGAAAGCAGTTAACGTCTAACACAAACAGCAAAGCAACGATTAAATCAACGTGGTGAAGGTTGAAAAATACCTTTCTTGCACCGTATGTTTGGGATGCGTGTCCTAATATTTTTTCAAGGGGATTATGAGGCATCAAAAGTGAACATTTAAAACAGTTGTTATTTTTTTCCGATATAAACGTATGTTCGTGGTACGCTCATTTAAAATTGAAAGGCCAAGAATGTTCAGTGGTCTGAAACAGAATGAGTCCTCCTTACCTGTTTGAAATGTGATTATAATATTGGCTCTATTTTAAGTTCTGAAGTTAGAAAAAAATCGGAAATGAAACTTGTTTTAATTCTTCATTATTAAAAATGGAATTTTCATTCAACAAGTCTGATAAATCATAAGACGTGTTTGGGATTCTAATGTGGCCTCTTACGAAAACTAGGCACTTAATGTAGCACATGCAATTAACGAATTATCAAACGTTGAAATACAGTATGACCCTATTCTAACGAAAATTGCAAACTAAAGCAAACGTAATCAAATACAGGCTGGAGTAATCATGTAAATTTATCACAATCAAAGTTTTTTTTATTTTTTTTTAATCGTTCGTGTTAGCTCGTTAAGTCGTCCCACCGGGGCCCGTTATCTAGTAGCAGGTGTGAAGCGGCTCTAAACCAGTTTTGTCTCTTTATACAGTTTATAAAACAAATGTGGATATCTTAATCTATCAATCAATCAATTAATTGAATAATTAATTAATAGTTTATACGTCCAGAGGATAATTTTTTGTAAGGTTTTAAATTTTTTTGTAGGATTACGGCTGCTTTTATTTACAATTGTTAAGCCCAAAATTTATGTTTTCAGTAGCAGTAACTAAAATTACTTAATATAAATTTAAGATATCTAATACAATGTAATTAAGTAGTAATACCATGTATACATACGGGAAAACTTAAATAAATTGTTTTTTTTATGCTGTAGACTTATTTATTCCCACTTTATATTTCTAAAGTAAATAAAGAGCTGTGCTTAGCCCCCCCCCCCCCCTCCCCCACTGATAAGCAACCCTCTTGAAGTTCAATTTGTTATAAACCCCTTTGTATTAAGCCCTTCCCCTGCTTTCCTAGATGGTAGATCGTGACAATTTACGAACAAGTATACCAGGTAAGTTTAGGCATTAAAAGTAATTGATCCTTCACACTTACTTTTTATGGTACCTTTTAAGCCCCCCCCCCCCCCCCCCCCCCTCCCTCAAAAGTCTCGAGAAGAAATGAGCCCTTGATAAAGCTTTTACGATACATGTATTTAAAAGTACCCAGAAGCACGCCAGTTTTGCAAACGTTAATCAAAAAGCCAGTTGTGGATAACAAAGTTATCGATAACTAAACTACTTTCAAAAGGAAAACTGTCGTAGTCAGATGTTGACATTTACAGTGCCTGCTGCCAGCAGCGTTTGGAAAAGCTCAGTCAAGAACTTAAAATGGCGGCTAATTATTGTCGTCGAACTCTCTTGAAAGTCGAGGCCTTAATTAGAACTGAGTGTTTTTAGTACTCAAGATTTTTGAATGCCAACAGATAAGTGTTAACGGTTTGTAGCTTGGCAGAGAACAGTCAAATACTGCGTCCTTGTGTGAAAATATTAGAAGGATAGTAAACAGGGGCATCCAGCAGATCATTTCGGTGAATATTTGTTCGGAAGGCCCGTTATCCGCCTCAGATTTTCTTTAGTGAAATGTCACCTCGGACATTCGTGATATGGGAAATATAATACCAGAGTTTTCGGAGAGGAAAACAGGCCAACTACAATTTTTGAAAAGGCAACAACATAATGAGATTTGTTCCCTAAAAGTTTCTGCCACTTTAATTTTTAGCTAGAAAATTCGAAAGATTTTATTGTGTTAGATTATACAAACGTCCCTTTAAAAGGCCCTAAACTATGCGAGAAAACAGTTCAAAGACATTCCCATACTTATGACTGAATTTCCTCTTTGGTTGCTCCTGAATAAACACAAGAGGCTTTCATATATTTGGCCTGCGAAGGCATTATCTCTTTTCGAATTCTGGTTCCGTTACCGACGCTTCTTGGAACCGAAAACTTCAGCGGAGAAGTATTCCTTCGTATTTTGACCGATTATTTATGTAACTCCCCATGGGGACTTTAAGCTTTTCAGAGAAAATGGAAACAAAATAAATAAAAATACAATATAAATATAATAAATAGGGTTCGATGACGTTGTCAATCATTTAACATTAGTATAGCACATAATGTAAATATTTGCATTTTCAGATGGACGTTTGGGTCTACAAATGTAAAGCTATTATTTATTTTGAATGTTTGTTTAATGTTTTCTTAGAAAAGATTAGTTGATTTTCCGGCCAATTATCTGCTGCTGTATCCTTGACGCAAACTGTTGAAAAGACAGAGTCCCTAAAGAACAGACAACATTCTCGAAAAAGACATATGTTGAAAAGCATTTTTCTGCCGCAGGGAAATAATCATTAGCGCCCGCACTCTGTCAAACCGAGCGAGTTAGAAGTCACGAAATAAAGAAAACCAGTTAGTTTTCGCTGAAATTCCTCGTTATTTTCAGCAAAAGTAACCTCTCTATCGCAAATGTATTTGACTAATGACAAAACTTCAGCTCTGACCCAGCAGTGAAAGTTAAATGCGTGTTAAAATGTATAAACACATGTTATGAAATGTTGTAAAAAATTAATTACACTCTTGGAATTAAAATGAATAAAGATCGCCTGAAGTAAGCTACGCGTTTATCCTTTTAATAAGACGAATATTTTGTAACATTTCGAAAAGCATTACATGTACTATATTTGTTTACCTTTTCCAGAAAGTGAATATCTAGCTAGTGTTAAATCGTAGTTTGTCTCACGACCTGGGTTTCGGTGAGATTAATATTCATAAAATGCCTCCTTCTAAATTAACAATTCTGGGATAATAACTAGTTTTAAACACTTTTTTGCCATTAAAATATCTGATATTCAATTTTGTCTTCTTTTTTCAATTAAAAATTAATAATTTAGTATCGTTTGGCCTTTATGAAAAGAACTGAAATGCGAATTTACAATTCAAGCAAAGCTGAACCTTACAACAACATAGGAAATGTTTACGTAGACACTAAATATTTACTTGCCTATTATTTGACCTAAAACAGGTAAAGTAAAGATTGTATGGCATTGTTCTGCGTTCCAAGGATAGACTCTTTTTCCACTTAACTATTCAGTAATAATTTACAAGCGTTTTCTGCAAATTCCCTTGAATTTTTTTTTCTCACTCAAAATGCTGCTCATATGACAGGTCATATCGTGTTTGACAAACGTTTCTTAATTAGGCAAAACATACTCTGCTAACATTAGCGGCAGTACGTCATGAAGTCATCTACTGCATATGGCATATGCAAATTACGAAAACGAAATGACTGTCCAATAACTCTGTTATAAACAGTGGATCCGTATATCCTTCTTCTGTTTAAACAGGCAGGTCTAATTAATAACACTTTGCGCGTCGACTACAAAGTGCGAATGTGTCTTCGACAGGAAAGTCCGTCTGCTTGGAAAATGGCTTCATCGAATGGTTTTTGTTTAATTCTTATGTTTATGGAGGTTAGAAACATATTATAAATTATTTTGATCTGTATCTTTTACCTTGTTTACAATATCCGTGCCAGAAATTCAGTTAATGTATTTTCTTCCACATTTTTTAACGCTGAATGTTTTTTTTCTGCTCGGCTAGGCTTCTGTTTCCTTTCGTTTGTCAGGCGCCTGTCCTGTTTCAAGTGGTAAGAAATACGAAGTTGATGTGCGCTCTGATTCAGTTCATTGACATTAACATTTTCTTTTCAGCGTCTAAAGCGTAATTTAATTACTGCGTTGTGTTAAAAATGAAACATATAATTTATTTAACCGCTACACAAATTCTCCATGATGGTTTTGTGTTCTAGCTAGGAGCCTGTAGAAAAGAACCCTGTGAAATTGATATGATTTTTTTTTTTTAGTTATTTAATATTTAAATCTGTACAACGTACTACGTGATTGCAAAACACGTACCCTTGGATTTTAATTTATTAATTTTAAATTTTGTCAATCGCCTTTTTAAATTGTTACTTTTAAATTTCTTGTGTCCTGACTGATTGAATCTTGTCTAGTTGTCTAAGTCTTGACGTGTTTGTGTTTGTGTTTTTGTTAGATATAATGAAATTCTATGTCATGGGGGATGCTGGCAAACTGAAAGCAAGGTCGAAACTGAAACTTCTTCCTCGGGCTTCATGCCAGAGTTTTGATGCTTTTTTAGCCATAGCGTCCCCTTGTGAGTTTCAGGAAAAGCCGAGCAAAAAAGATATCTTCTCTTTTACTAAAGACAGTAGTTTGATCTATCCCCCCATTTTGTCTGTCTTCAGTCTACTCAGACTCATCTGTTCGTTTCAAATTTTGCCACATATCATATATTGTTTCGTAGTGTGTTTTGTGGTCTTAACCAGCAACCTACTGCTAGATTGGTTAAGACTGACGTTTAGTGTAGCTTTATTTCTTCACTAATAAAATCTTAACGTTCATAAAAATGAAAAATCATCTGAAATTCGAAAATTATTTTTTTTAATAAAATTAAAAGAAATGATTATGCATACAGTTGCTATCAAACCACTCTACGTCAGAAACATTCATTTCCGCAAGTCGGGCTAATTTTATTTTTCTCCCTAAGTAAATCAGCTGTGATGGCTTAATTAGCACAAAACAAAGCAGCTCTCGATCATTTTAGACATGTCTTGACGGTGTATTTAAGTTTAACGAGGACTTACTTATTGTGTTAACAGCAACATAAGGACAATTCCAGCATTGTCATTAGCGAGTAGAAAACTTTCAAACACGTAACGATGAACACTCCGGGACCTCCTGGGTTATCGGCCAGTAGAAATTCAGTCAGCCTCGAAAAAAGGTAAAAAAAAGACTTGGACACCGGATAAATCCGGCTGTTACAGTTGAAACTATAAATTCATTTTCCATTTAACCTTGTCTTTTGCGCAGTCTCCGACCTGACTGCCGAAGTAACACTTAACAAGATTGTTGTATTAAACTCATAAAACCGCTCCCGAACGCTTAAAATCGCCCAAACAATAACACATAAAACAAAAATTAAACAACGCGAAAATATTTTACTTCTTTTTATAACAAATACACGGCTTGGCGGGCTGTGACTACACAAACAGAAGATGGTAAGCCTGTGCCGAGATTGATAATTTCTTAAACCCCTGCAGCAGACTTTTTCCAAGAACTAAAAACCTGCAATTAAAAAAGTGCATGCCAATTTGCCCACCAAGATGGTCCTTTGCTATTCTATAACTGTACTGAAGCATACTTTTTTCCCTAAAACTTAAAACCTACTATAAAAACAGAACATACCAATTTGTCCCCTTAGATGGTTCTGTACTATTCAGCATATCTAGGTTAACATGCATTTCTTTTTATACATGTATTTGTGCGTTTATTTCTTTATTTATATCGAACGTTTTCTTCAATTTGGCTCATCAGTCACCTCGCTAGATTAGCTTCTGTAGTTACGCTATGTGGAATTTTACCAGCTGCTACGGTCATGTAATTAGTGCTATTGTTGTCACGGTTGTTGTTGTTGTTGTTGTTGTTGTTGTTGTTGTTGTTGTTGTTGAAGATATTCCGAAATTTTTTCAAGAAGTTGTAGACCGAAAGATCCAGCGGAACTCCAGTGAGGACCTCAAAATTCATCAAAGACGTATTCAGAGCAACAGAAGTGGTCCAATTGTGTCAGTCATTGGAAAGCTATTTAATGTATTATAATCTGTTTTATTTAATAAAGGATTTAAATTGTTAGTATCTTAAAATTTATATCGCATCACCTCTTATGTACTCATTAAATTCTGCTCAAAAGGAAACTTCAACTACGATCCAGGATTCGACTTTTTAACAGTCGATACAGGAAACAAAACAAGAACACCATCTATTATGGTAACTGCGGGTGGTTACCAAGGAAGCTTAGTAAGGAAACATATTGGCTGCTCAACCAATCATGAATACAAGCACAATGGCTCACTTTGGTCCTACCAGGTCGCCCGCTTCAAGTTTGAGAGCAACGTTTATATACGAAGTCGCATTCGGCTGATAGGAACCAACGCTCTCTCGTTAATTGGAGAGAACATTTCCATAGATACAAATGGAATGCTTCAAACTGAATCAAGCGGCATGCTTTCGCCTTACAGTGAACCAAGATTTGTTGGAGGCTTCGTCGCCAACAGTGGTGTAGATGGTTAGTATAGCAACACGTTCCGGTGTCTTTTTTAATGCCCAGTCACACTGTCTTGAGCTGGAGTTTGGCACAACCCATAAAACATTTTTTTGGTTATGCAGCTTACCTTAATTAGTTCGTGATTGTCTTGTTCCAGAATACAGTCTATAAAAAGATTTAAAAACCCTTAATTGTTTCACGTTTTGCTTGGGAGTACTAAAATCAACGACAATTGACAACAACAATATTCCAACATTTGGATTTATGGCTACCTGTCAAGAGACGAGGCTCGAATTAGTTTTGAAACAAAAATAGCATTCCAGCTATCGGGCCGCAAAATTTCTGTAGAAACAGAAAACTTAATTATTTTCACTAAGCTTCAAGATCTAACACGCGAATAGACCATTTTGGTACGCAGTCGAACCTTTCCTTGGTTATATTTAATCTAATGCTGTATTGAATTGTTATGCAGGAGTTCCTTACGGTGGACCTGGTCGGGGTAAGTATGTCAATGGAGAGGTTGGAGGGGCTGGTCATGGCGGTCGTGGAGGAGGAGACAGCAACCTATCTTATGGCAGCCCATACGGTCTTACCGATACAGATCTTTATCTGGGTGGAAGCACAGGTAGTGTGGAAAGTTTCGATGTGGCTTTCACCTTGAAGGGGATTCGTATTTCCGGGAAACAGCGATTCTTACATTTCATACTTTATTAAGCAGTCTCGTCTTGCTGTGATCCAATGGGAGACCACTTGATAGCCACAATTTCGGGGTATTGCGTGGTATCAAATATTAACATAGATGTGATTTATTGATTTACTAATTGTTTCAAGGAGCCTTCACGGGATCAAAACTACCTGGTGTAGGGGGACCAGCAATAGAGCTAGAAGCAAGTGGGAACATCGAGATACGTAAGTAGAGTCGAACCCTATAGTACGAACACTGTGTGCAATTAATTAACAATTATTCCCAATTATTACAATGTATTTTGCATGCGGTGTTCTTCCCCTTATTCAATGCGTTCAGTCTTAGATCTTTTATCCCACGTTAGGTGGTTCCATAAATGCAAATGCCATATCCGGGCCAAGCGCATTGGACGGCAACATGATGACAGCAGGGAATTCGGGTGGTTTAGTAAGACTTCTGGCTCAAAGGGTAAGAACACGAGGGTATAACCTTCTCTAACAGTAACAGAATTCATAATATATAAATGATGGAATTCATGACCTACTTGTCCAAGCACATGTGTAAGATGTATGCAAAATGCACCAATTATCCTCAAATAATCGTTTTCAACTGTTTATAGGTAAACATTTCTCAAGGAGCAGAAATATACGTCAAGGGAAGTATAGAGTTATGTGGAAATTCCAGCAACTGTAAGGCCGGTGGTGGAAGTGGAGGGATTGTCCAAATAATATCAAGATCTGGTTTTATCGCCCCGCACGCCATCATTTTATCCGGTATAGACGATGGTTACAGAGGCGCACCAGAGGATGGTTTCTTATACATAAAGGGTCAGAATACATCTCAAACTAGAATTTGTAGCTGAATTAATTGCCTAGCATAAGAATTATCCAGCTTATAAACACAGTTCATTTGCTTGCTGGCCAATACTAAAGCATTGCTTGCCAATACAATAGAAAACTTTAAGATTTTTCCACTCTGGCGATTTTAAACGAATGCAAGAGGGAACCGGAAAATTTTCGCCGTCATTTCTTTTTTTTACAATATTGACTGCTATGACCAACAAATTTTTAACTCTTTAAAGAGGGTCGAATCTTCCAAAATCCTTTTCTAATACTGTTATATTGAAGACAAGTTAGTTTTTCTCTGATGTTTCATCAGTGTCAAAGAAAGAAAATTCCACTACCTTTTATTTGCAGGTGTCAAAGATGGGCATTTTCAAACATTTCCTAATACACCGTTCTCCTGGGGCCAAAGTCCTTTTTCAAAAACGTTGCTACCTTCCACTACCAGGGCAACCACCCAGCAAAGTACATTTCAAGGCCAGTTATCCACTCATCCTTCTCCAACAACAGCACCAGATACTGCTACTCCGACAGTCATTTTGATTTCAATGTCAAGGCCTTCTTACCAAGGTACAACGTTAAACATGACCACAAGTGTCGTCCCAGATAGCTCCGGAATCCGCTCACAATGGTTTCCCCCGTCAAGTGAAGTCAGCAGTCCAACACTACACCGTCCGCATGTTACAACGTCAAGCACTAAAGGTATGAAGCTAGGTGAAAACTACGCTGAACTTAACGACTTATCAGCTCATCCACTGAACCCAAGACGAGCGGCGTCACTTTTTTGTATTCGCTTCTTAAAACACCTTTGCATAGTATCTGATAGTATTCGTTATTTTATTTACCGAAATAAGCTAAAATTTAACCCCAGGCTACAAGTTCTGTTGTATATATTTTTTATTTTGTAAATAAGGGTTGTTTATGTCTAATCTTTTCAGCTCCACCTTCAGAGAAGGACAATGTTGAGAGTTTACGTCAACTTCTTGATCAAGTAAAGTTACTCAAGGTAAGTGTAACCGGTTCATTTTTAGCTGTAAGAATGATTACTGTTTTCAAACAAATCCATGGTATCAATCTTGACAATTTTATCTATATTGTTACCAAAAAAATATTTTTTTCCGCTGCTTTCTTATTTATATGTGTAAACAACTACATTTTGACTTTTTCAAAAATACATTCGCCCTTAAGACAATGCATGTTACTTTTGATTGATTGACGAGTTGCTACTTTATTGCAACATTTACATGTATGAATCTCAAGAAACTTTCAGTCATGTCTTTACATGTAGGCACATAATCTCAAGTTTGTTTCTTTTTTGAATTTTGTTTTAATTAGAATAAGGGCAACATCTCCATTAAGGCTACAGTCATAACAGATTTCATGGAATCGTTTGAGGGTTTAACGGTCGTAGGAAATCTAACAACAGAAATTATCAACATCAGTATTTCGTTGATACAAGAGCTTAATGGATTGATGATTTCCGAGGGATTGTCAGTCAACCAGTCAGAACTGCAGGTATTTCGGCTTAGAAACGTTGGAATAAACTCTTTTTAAAACTGTAAATAAAACATGGTGTGCCAACAGGCTGGTTCACATTAGCGACAAAACGACATAACGGCAAGGTCTCGCAAATGCAAAAACACCTCAGATTGATGTTTTATGTCACCAGTGTGAACAACATAACATAACGACATAGTTGGAACATAATAACATAAGCATTACAACATAAGAAAAGAATTTAAACGTTTGTTTATGTCATTATGTCCACGTCGTTATGTCGTTAAGTCGCTAGTGTGAACCAGGCCTAACTTAGCAGATATTAAGAAAAGTCTTGTGTAGCTTCTTCTCAAAGTGAACCTATTTTTCGCTTTTTAATTAAAACAAGGAATGAAGTTTTATCTTAATCTTGTTATAACTTATTAGTCTGTCTTACTTTTAATCAAGTTTTGTAGACCAAACAGATAAAATCGGATAACAAAAAGTTATTTAAAATTTAATAATAAATTGTGTTAGCTTGTGTTCGTCGTTGAAACAAACTTCAAGTACCATTAACATATTGCCTTTGTTTCCAAGAAGTCATGTACTGCCATAATTTTTGGACCACTTTTGTCTTATCTTTCTAGCATCAGATCTCCACGTTAGTCACTACTGTTGATGGCCTTTTGGATGACAGAGACGCTGCAGCATGGCGCGATAGTGGGATGGTAAGAATTGAGATACCGATGAAGATCTAAATGACAGCGTGAGATAATTACGTTAAGACACCCAGGTCATAAACATTTCTTATAATTCGCTCTCCCTCAAAATTTCATCAAAACAAAGAAGGCACAAACGTTTTCCCTTTGTTTTCAATGATTTGTAACCTTTCTACACTTTTATCGATAATTGGTTTCCAATGCGAAGTTTCCCTTTCTAACACTGTAAAACTGTATAACAAAAATTTATAGGAAAACATGTGGCTGTCAGTTATACTGAAAAAAATTTTAAATGTTGTTTGTTTTATTCTTGTATTGCCGGTTTATAGGTCATGAATCTTGTTGAAGCTCTAGAGAAGACCTCGTCCTTAGCTTTGAATTCTACCTCTGCAACTAATCAAAGCATCTTTTTAAGCAAGAAAAATATAGGTAAGACCGTTAGATCGAAAAGGAATTTTCACTGATTTTTACTGATATTTTGTGGTCTATAACACTACCAAGACCAAAGAGAGTCCAGATTGTAAGAAAACCTTAGCTATGTATAATGTGTATAAACACGACTGGTTGCTTACACCGCAAGCACTGAGCCAAGTCATTGCAAAGAAGAGGGCGGTGATAATTCTAGAAATTTAGAGTGCTTTTTCTGCATTTTCTTTTATAACGATTTTTCGGATGGCTTTCTTGAGACAGAAGAAAAACCCGATTCGTGACAAGAACCGATTTGTCTACTGCGGTTCTACCACTTCATATGTTACACTAACATCTCAAACATTAGTGGATTTATTTATTGGTTTGTCTTTTAGAGATGATCACCACTGTAGAATACTTCGATTCAAGCAGCAATTTAACAGTCCCTAACCCTAACAAACAATTTCGGCCAACTGGTTCAATAACCTTTCAAGCAAGTGGGTTTTCCGGCGGCACTGGTAACGATACACTTAGAGGTAAGACTATTGTATCCACGGACAAGTCATACCGGTTGCAAACTTATCGGCAAAGAACAAAGATGAAATTTCTCAAGGTACAACAGCAGAAAGAACTAAAAAAACAATTACTGAGCGATTGATAGTTTATGTTGTCAGGGTGTTTTGCGGGTGGTGAAATCGCTCAACTCTGGGTTGTAAGTAGTCCTACCAACTCACCAACCTACAACTTGATCGTTTGTGCTGTGCCTCTCGTTGTGACACAGATATTTTTCCAATCGTTATTGTTATATGACAATTGTTGCACTCTAAATAATAATATAATTACTTTCCGCCTATAAATCAACTTGACGGTTTCGTTTTAAATGAAAAATATATGAAATATAAATTAGATTAAGTTAATAAAATAAACAATGACTTAATTAATACGATTACATTTAAAGCCGCAATAAATATAAAAAAGGTGTATTTTTTATAGCTTATTTTTATCTATCAAATACATCTACCAAGTTACCAGCAACAATCTGCCCGTCAAAATGACTCGATTCCCAATTCATGTTCAGCCCTTTATACACGTGGTCAGGCTAACTTCTCGTTTCTTGCATTTGAGTCAAAGGAAAAGTTTTATGCTTTGAATGACTCTTTCAAGTGACTCTTAGTTATTTGATCAGTATTCGTTGGAGCACTTTTCGATGTTACTTATATTTAATCGTTAGGTCGACTTGTTGTGAGCATGGTTGTTTACAGAAACTTAACGTCACACTTCGCAAACATCAAACAGTCTTCTAGCGACAGGTAAATGCGGGCTTTCTTTTGGCTGTTCTGAAAAAGTGCCTTTTGTATTTAATAAAACACTATAAAACAGTCTTCAATAAGAGTGAAGCAAGGGTGAAAGAGGTAAAAGATAGATCAAGACAGTAAACATGGGACCAGAAGACTGTAAGGATAGAGATTCAGCATACTGGAAGCTCTTAACAGAACATGCTGGGATATAGTGGATACATAGTAATGCCGGCTATAAGATACTTTGCAGACAAAACATATTGGTGCTTGATTAATAGCTGTAAATATAACACATTAACCTAAAAATTACACGTCTTTTGTTATCTCCATTTGATAAAGATCGGATTTACCACAAGCTGTTCTCGACTCGGAAATAATCTCAGTTATAGCATCTTATGACGGAAGACCTGTCCATTCACTTGACAAAGAAGCTTTTTTGACATTTGGAAACAAGGTTTGTACACGGAGTAGCTAGCAAATTATTCTACAATTAAGGATTAATTTATTTTAGTAAACGATTATTTAAGAAATTAATTTGTTAATTTATACTCGTTCATTAAATTTATTCAAAATTTATTTGCCATTGCTCTCATCCCATTTATGGGAAAAGCCTCAATTATAATTTTACTTAACAATTAGACTACGAGCCCAAGTTTTCTATGACGCGAATAGTCAACAAGGCGCAACCGAGTTGACTATCGCTCATAGAAAACGGAGGTTTCGCGAGTAGTCTAATTGTTTTAAACATTTGTAGAGGTAACTCTAAAGGATTGCAGTCCAAAACTCTACAATAATTACGGGGTGCAGTTTGAAGACAAAAATAAAGAAAAGATTTTACCGCTTAAAGAGATACTAAGTGCGCGCGCGACTGATTTTTGGACAATCTGACTGTTTTCTATCGGACCGTTAATTAGTAAAACAGTGGTTCATGAGAACCAATCAGATTCGCGGATTTCCAATAGAACACAGCTGAGTTTCTACTAATTTTATTTTTAATTATCGTCATTTCCTTTGACAGAAACAAGATGGAATAGATCCACGCTGTCTTTATTGGAAATCTCTACCTGGGTAAGCATCATTATTTTAATCAAGATGTATTTATGCAGTTAGCCGGTAGCGAGCTCTAAAATCAGCCGAATGCGCTTAATAAATATTTTGAGCAACGAGCTTCAAACGAAATAAGAGTCTACACGAACCTCGATTTTCTCGTTGAATAGTTTTTTTCTCATTACCACTTTGAAGGTGAAATAGAACTAAAAAAAACGAAGTCGATGTTTACAACAAAAAACTACTCAAATCTAAAAGAAAGGAAATTAACTACTCCAATATTGTCACTGGTTGTGTAGTTCATACCTCTTCCGTTCAGTATTTACCAGCGACACTCAATATAGATAACTAAATATTCCTGTAAAAAGATTGGCAAAAATAACATTTATTCTTTTCTTCCAGTAAAATGGAATGGTTATCCAACGGGGTCTCCATGGTTATGAGTGACAGCAAGCAGACTGTGTGTTCAACAAATCATTTAACAAGCTTTGCTGTGATAATGCGTTTAACTGACATTGAGGTGAGTAGCTATTTTGCTCAGTTACTAACTACAGTAATCACCACTCACACTTCAGTTTATGTTGTTTGCATATAACGAGAGTGCGATCTGATGCTATTTTCATAAACTCGGCTAAGACTACATTATGGTGATATGAGGCCAGTCAAACATTCTCCTTATGGTTGGAAATTTTTAGTGTTGTTTTATTCCTTCGAATTCATGTGAACAAACTAGCCAAGACTCTCTTCTCTGTGAAACTGTAAACAATTTTAAACAGCTATTAAAATACTATTTTTAACTGGAGTCTGCTTAATAAGATTCACTTTTTTAGGTTTCACCAGAAGATCAGTTTGCACTGCAGATTATAACGTACATTGGCTGTGGAATATCACTCGTGGCTCTTTCATTTGCCATTATAATATTTTTATGTCTGAGGTTCGTACAGGTCACATTTTATTACTTTTTGTCATGTGTTAGTAGAAAATAAACCTACAAAAAGCATCTTGCAAGTTGTTGTCTTAAAGTTCAATATACTAATAACATGTTTTCAAGAGCTTATAAAAAAGTGTATGTTATTATTACATTCTCCCTTAGATCTTTGACCGACATCAAGTATCAAATTCATCTTCATTTATGTATCGCTTTGGCGCTGGCTCAAGTTTTGTTCCTTACAGGCATCACAGCAACAGAAAAACCAGTGAGTAGGAATTTATATAATCATACGTTATACTTCATACTTGGTCTATCCACTTTGACTGTTCCATTTATTTTTTTGAAACTCACATCTTCTGAAGTAATTTTTGTCAGGTCACATAGCTTTAGAATCCATAATATTTTCAGACGTAACCTGTTAGCTTGTGATTTTGAACACCGCTTACCAACTCAATGAATGAATGATTAATGATTAAGCTGTCATCTCCAAAGATTCTCACTGAACTGTTAGGCCCGGTTCAGACGCCGAACTTTTCATGAGCCGAACTCAATTCGAATTTGGACCGACCCAAATTGACGAAAGTACGCCTCTTGATTCAGACGCCGTACCTTTTGGCCGTTCCGAGGCCGTTCCTAATACAGTTCCAATAAAACCAGTCAAAATACATTATAATAATTTATGAATTAGGATCGGCACATGAAAAGTACGGCGTCTGAATCAAAGCCGTTCCAAAGGCGTTCCACAGGCGAAATTCTCGGCCAAGCCAGGCGGGAAGAACGGGTGAGCCGTTCCAAATTGAAATAGCCGTTCTAATTTGATTCAGACGCCGATCTTTTCATGTACTTAATTCAAGGAATTAGGTTCGGCTCATGAAAAGTTCGGCGTCTGAACCGGGCCTTATTTACTTGCGACCTGGATTTAAAGTAGAGGATTTATTTACGGACTGCGCTTGACGTCACCGACTAATATTTAACGAAACTGAAGTAAGCCTTTGTTCATAATAATAAAAATGATCTTGTGAGAGACTGAGAGTATCAGACTAATATTACACTTTCATTTTGTGTCTTGCAGTGGTTATGTAAATTAGTAGCTATTCTGCTTCATTACTTGTACACTGCCAGCTTCACCTGGATGAGTGCAGAGGGATTGCATCTTTATTTTAAGATCGTTACTGTGTTTAACCTGGAAGGAATAAAAATGAAATACTACCTCATTTATTGTTGGGGTGAGTACGTCACACTTTTACCTGTTCATTGTGTGTAAAAGAAGAAAATGGTTGACTTTACTCGAAAGACATTAAAATAATTATGTAGCGTCTTAATCCTAAGAAAACAATTACCTTACCTATCATAAAGATTTGACTAGGATTGGCAATCTGGATAGGCAGTACGATGCTAAACATAATCCATAACTAATACAATATAAGCATCCCAGATCTGCGGCGATAAGTCAGTAAATTATGGTTAATAGTGTAAGTAACAGTCATTTATAGGACATTTTCAAAATAAAAATTGGAATTGGTAAAAAAATCAGAATAAAAATGGGAATATATTACATTTTGAAGTACTTCACAAAACTTGTTGCAGTGTTGCATCCCAAATTGTCACAATTTCTTTTCAAAGGCGTATCCGTTTTCATTTTCAGGGTCACCCATCATTGTTGTTGGAATATCCGCCGTTGCCCAGATGGAAGGATATGGTGGACAAGACACGTATGTAATACTTCGACTTAAATAAAAACTTGTAACGCAGGTGACTTATTGAAAAGTATGTCACGCTACATAAAAATGGAATCAGCTTATTTAGTGTTCATTTAAGCCGATGAATAATTCACTACTAGCCGAAAACTGTAAGTTTGATTTAAACGTTTTTATTGCAAGTTGTAGTTATGTATACCAATGCCAGAAATGGTTTTAGTAATTATTAGGTCTCCTTTTCTGTCCACCATCGTTTGCCTCAAGGAACGCGTTTTAGTAAACTTAAGTCTGACATACGCTAAGGCTTATTCAATCTTCCTACTATCAACAACATCAGTTACTACTGAGCTAATCTAAGGCAAAGAGTCCAATAGTCCAATAAGCGATTTAAAATCACATCCAATATCGAATAATAATATATCACGACTATCAATTTGACATAGCTTTCTTACGTCTCAAGGTGCTGGCTGTCTTTTGGTAACGGATTCATTTGGGCTTTTGTTGGACCAGTTTTAGCTATAATCTTGGTAAGAGATTTGTTTGTTTGCAGAGATCTTTAATCGATTTTATTTTAACTGATTCAATACTTACGTTGTCTTCTCTTTAGTTCAACACTGCTATGCTTGGAATGACAATAAAAGTTTTGGTCTCCTTGAGGAACGTCGCGGAAAGTAACGCACACCTGCACTCTGTAAGGTAAAAAAAAATTATGTGGAGTGCTACGATAAAAACAGATTTAAATGCTGTCGGAAAAAATGTGGATGTAAAACTCCTTAAGGATGATTGCCTGACCTTGTATAGTGACGTGGTGCTTAAAGTACTCCTTATTTTTTTACAATTCTCATAATGGTTTTTTAAGGTTTTAAAAGAGAAAATTTAAATAAACCTTGCCAACCATACAGAAAAAAATTTTGGTCTTCTGTCGCCATCCTCCAATTTATATTGTTTTGTGTAGCTATTTTAAGTACTCAGTCTCGTCTCGTCTCATCTCATCTCATCTATCTTATCTTTTCTTATCTTATCTTATCTTATCAACACGGCTGATACAAATAGAACATGGTAAACTATCTTTATGTAAGGTTATAGTCGTCATATTCGGTGCATAGAAGTACATTGTTGGTTCTGCAAACGCAGGGCTTAATTTTTCGAAGTAAAGTCTAGAACTTTTTCATTCAATATCCCTTACTCAAGCAGCTGATTCTTTGCTTGATTTTTTTCTCGCCCCAGATCTGGTGTCAAAGCTGCTTTGGTTCTGATGCCCTTGCTTGGCATAACTTGGGTTTTTGGCCTTTTTAGTGTTAACTCCAAGACAGTTGCGTTTCAATACTTGTTCGCTATAATCAACTCATTGCAGGTACGTTATGTGTGAATCCAGCAGACATAACTGGATTAATTACAAAAAAGCATGGGATTGTTTCACGTCCGAGTAGTTGAAAACCAGTTACCGATTGCAAAATTCAAAGGTTTACCAAAGCTTTCCAATATGATGAATTAAATAAATTAAAAGAGGTATGCGTTTCATTTCTTACTTGCCTAACAGACAACTATCGCTGTTTAATGCCCTGTTGCCTCCCTAATATCGATGTTATCAAATGGTTTAAGCATAAAGTTTTATTTTTGTCCAGAATAAAACAAACGTGCAAAATCGGGGAACATGTAAAGTAATTTGTAAAAGTCAATCTTGTGAGAAGAAAAGTTACTAAGTTATGGATAATTCGTGAGTGATAAACCTGTTTATCAAGATTAAATACATATTACGGAAATGCCGAGCCAAGCCCATGTATATAAGCTGCAGGCCACGTGTAACCTCATCATTGCATACTCTAGCGAGCTAGCGCGTGTGTTACAATTGTACAAAATTTTTCTTTTCTAAATGACAACTTTCGACTTTAACGCGTGGTGTACGACCACTCAATTGAAAGAAGCTACCGTAGAAGCTCTGAAAAAAGAGGATATCGATAGCGAAGCGGCTTTAAAACTTCTGACTGAAAAAGACGTGGAAGAGTTGGGGCTCAGTGTAGGACAAAAACGCGTCCTTGAAGCGGCCCTGAAGAAGTTAAAGCTTGAAGAGCAAGCAAAAACCGAACCAGGAGACGTGACCGACCCAGTGACCACGAAGTCCTTGGCAAAAGACGGCGGGCTGGAGGAGATCCTCAAGAAAATTGAAGGAGCTGGCTCACTGGAGGACTCTCTTCTGGCCTTAGGAACGACAGACCTATTCCCCGGGAAAACGCCAGCCGCGCAAAACTCGTCCACGCTAAATAGTACTCTTCCTAGATTGGACAATGATCCGCACGTGTTTCTTGGCCGACAGCAGCAAAAGGCAATAGGAACGAAACAAGGTGAGAAACCATTGTTAATTCCAGACTTTATAAACCTGGGAACTTATGACAGTAGCGAGGAAGAGCAAGAGATCGGAAACAATTCAAGCGGGGCAAAAATAATTTTCCGTGCAACAAAGGCAAAACCTAAACTGGAACAAATCACCCTTTCTATGTGGGTCGCCGCAAACTCGCGAATTATGTATGAGCTTCTTAAAAAAGGAAAACTGTCCGCGACCACTTCCGACATCGCGGATTACTTGGCCTACACAGTCAAATTCGCAGAGCTCCTCGAGAGTCACACTCTCGCCTCGGCACTCATGTACGATAATGAGTACCGTAAATTGCAGTGCGAGTATGGATTTCGCTGGGGGAGTGATTCACAGCACCTTCATACCAGGTTTCTCGTTAAACGTCGTTCTTCTGTACTACCCACAAACGCACCAAACTCGCAAAAACTTCCCCCACGCCCTAACCGCCAACCGCAAGCCTCCCACGTAACCCCTATTTGCCGCCAGTTTAACTCTCTCACAGGATGTCAGTGGCCCAACTGTCGTTTTCAGCACGTTTGTTTGGTGCCCAGTTGTAACCAGGGACACCCACAGCATGAGCATCACACGATCTCTCCTGCATGACGTCCAATCACCTCACCGGCTATTAACTCCCCTTTGAACAAACAGGCCTGGATACGGAACCTCGGAAATGATCCTGACAGAAACTTTATCATTGATGGACTCACAAACGGCTTTGAGATTATTCCTAGCGAAACTGTCTTAGAGAAAGCGGAAACTAGCAACTACAAATCCGCCACCGCAGGCCAGTTCCGCTATAAAGTAGAAATACAAATTCGCGAAGAGATTAGCAAAGGCAATTATGTTGTAACACAAGCAAAACCTACTATTGTTAGCGCTCTTGGGGCCATCCCTAAACCACAATCTGATAAAATCCGACTCATACACGATTGTAGCAGACCACAGCACTCTAATGTTAATTCCTATGCAACGACGCAACATTTTTCTTACGTGACTGTCGAACAAGCTGTATCAATGATTAAACCCAATGCCTATCTTGCAAAAATTGACCTAAAGAGTGCTTATCGCCACGTCCCAATACACCCCTCGAACTATTCTGCAACTGGACTAGCATGGCAGTTTCACGGGGAAAACCACATTACGTATCTGTACGACAGCAAATTACCCTTTGGAGCTTCCAAATCACCAGAAATCTTTCACCGATTAACTCAAGCAGTCACGCGCATGATGGCCAAGCGAGGATTTCACACAATCCTAGCGTATCTCGATGATTTCCTTATTATTGGCGATAGCAAGTATGAGTGCGAATTAGCTTACCAGGAACTTATCCAACTTTTAAGCGAACTTGGTTTTAGCATCAACTGGGAGAAAGCAGTTTCTCCTACCCAGCGATTAACATTCCTAGGAATAGAGATTGATACAGCGCTTAGGCAACTTTGTTTGCCCGAAAGCAAGCTATGCGAACTGCGACAACTATCGCTGTTTAATGCCCTGTTGCCTCCCTAATATCGATGTTATCAAATGGTTTAAGCATAAAGTTTTATTTTTGTCCAGAATAAAACAAACGTGCAAAATCGGGGAACATGTAAAGTAATTTGTAAAAGTCAATCTTGTGAGAAGAAAAGTTACTAAGTTATGGATAATTCTGTAGGATAAAAATAAAATAATAATAATACATAATATTTTAAGAGGAGGCCTCCAATCACCCAGGGGTGGTTTTCAGGAGGGTCCTCTGAAAAAATAAATGTTTAACCTTAAAATACATTAAAATCTAAAATATAATAAAAAGATAAAACCTATGCGGTACGCTAACTAAGATTAAAAATTAGAGCAAGGATATAGTCGTTATATTATATGGCTTTTCTGACTTTCCCATACTGTGGCATAAAAATGTTAAATACGCTCAAGAAGGGACCAGCAGTGATTTCCGATTAATTGGACTGTAATTGCTATAAACTTGGAGCTATATAAGAGTCACTTTAACAGTCTTAACTACTTGCTTTTTTTTCGTTTGTCTTACAATCTTCGTCCTCATTGCAGGGCCTCTTCATTTTTGCTTTCCATTGTATTGGAAATACTGAGGTAAGCTTTGGTCAGCCTATTCAGCATTTGTACATGATCTAAGGTTAAATGTTAACGAAGAAAAATCGATTAAAAAACGAAGAAAAATCGATTATCCAATTTCTTGGCAGAAATTGGATAATCGATTTTTCTTCGTTTTTTGCTCATTATTAGCTTTAAGGTAGATAAGAAACCTGATGTAGTTTGTTTCCCCTAGAGGTCTTCTAATTTTGAGAAAACAAAGAAAATCCATTTCGGTGGACGAAGTCACAAATTTCCTAACTTTTAAACCCGAAATTAGCTATTATGAAGACTCCTCGCGTTCGCTTACAAAACCGCGCAGAGAAATTTGGTCACTTTCTATCTACATAAAAACTCTTTTTCTTTCGCTGGAATATAATTTCAGGGCTTTATCGCAACTCTTCCAACTGAAAAAAATGAACTGACGAGGAATGCTTTTTACGATAACAAAAATTTGAATGAAATAGTAATTTTCAACGGCAGTATTTAGCATGTGGTATAACATTAAATTTTTTCAATTCTCGCTCAAACATGCATACAGATATTCTTATTAAACATACCTGAGAATTGGCTCGGGTTATTGGAAAGATTCTCACTTAGAGGGCATCAAACTTCGGCAAATTTTCACAGCATGACCGTAAACTGTGTAAATACTTCTAATTGCCAAACGCCACGATAATGAATGTTTTAACCCCAAATGCTCGTCTTTCCTTCTTCTTGCCGAATGTTCCATTGCAAAATTCCCTTTTCAACGAAAGAGTGAGATAAAAAAGCCAACCTGGGTCAATTAAGGTCCATTTTGATCGCAAAACCTCTTCCATTTTGCTACAAGATTAGATTTGTGACTTACGTGACATAATACACGTGACATGAAACACGATATTGTGACGTAAGTGAGTCTGCGCAGTAAGAGCTCTGGGGTCAAGAATGTCACGGAGTTAAAATAACGCAAAACAATTCTCCAGCACCGACAACGCAGTTTGAGGAAGCAAATTGAGCGTTCTGGCGTTCTGTACACACTTTCGTCAAGAGAAAAGAACCACGATAAAGGACAATTGCTAAGGATGAAGATGCAAAAGGAATTTCGCGCTTAACAGTTGCTTTGTTGCATTTTGGAGCCAAGAAATGTTTAGCTGTAAGTTAGGCTATTTTGATCGATATCACAACATTTTGTGGGACTACGATGCATTGATAAATATGCTGCCTTCAACAACCCAAGCAAATTCTCAGGTATGTCTTAGATAAACATTTACATGTGTGTTTAAACGACAATTGAGGAAATTTGGAGTTATACCACATAATAAATAATTCCGTTGAAAACTGCCGTTTAATTCGACTTTCTAGTATCGTGAAAAGTATTCCCCACCTTTTTAATTATTTCAGTTCGAAGAGTTTTGCTTAAGCCCTGAAATTATATTTTAGCGAATGGAAAAGAGTTTCTCTGTTGATAGAAAGCATCCAAAGTTTTCAATGTGGCTTTGTTTGTGAACGCGACGAGAGTTAACGATAGCGAATTTCGGGTTGAAAATTGTGTCACTTTGAGGCTCCGATCACGAAAACTGACTTTGGTTTTTTTCTCGAAATTAGAAGACTTCTGGGGGGAACAAAATACATCAGGTTTCTTATCTACCTAAAAGCTATTAATGAGCAAAATAATGAAGGAATTTGATTTTTCAATTTTCTGCCAGTGCAAGCGCGGTTTTTATTTAAAGTCCTTCTTAATTTACTTTTATATATAGATTGATACTACATTTCTATACAAGCTGTCACTTCTGGGCAATAGACAAAGCATGTGTACATAAATCCCCAAAAAGTGCTGAAACAAATGCTATCTATGTTTTATTTAATAATGGGACTAAACTTTTGCTTTGTCACCAGGTTCGCGCGGCTTTGAATAGGGTGAAGAAAAGGCATTCCATGAAAATTGTCTCCTCGCAAGATGTAAGTTTACAAGGCGGATATCGCACTTTGTGGGATGTGATAGCCTAGCACTAGCCTAAACGTCAATAGGATAGTTTGCCAATTTAGTGATACTGTGTGGGCGGGAGGTGTCCGGTGCAAAAATAAATTTTTTTTGCGAAAATTTTTTTAAAGTACGATCACTGCAGAGTAGTCGAGATGTAATAACCGCAATCTGATTAGGTCAAGGAAGTTTAGTTCTTCTGAAGGACAAATTGAAATGTTTACTGTTTACACGAGATGCAGTGCAAAATATCGCAGTTAATCATTACTTATATCAAATTTATGCATGTACATTTTATCTAATTTATGCATGTACATTTTGTTTTTATTTTGTATCTATTCTTACAGTTGATGTGATGTCTTAAACGATTTTTATCAACTCAATAAATGTAGATGTAGAACTTGAAACAAGCTGTTCGGAAACCCGTAAAGCATTCAACTTACATGAACTCTTTAGGCCCCATTGTATGACTAGATAGTACTAGAAGGAAGTTTCTGATGGCTTATACGTGATTTAAAGTATTAATTTTGAGCTCCGTTAACACTAAGTAATTGAAATTGTTATTTTACATCGCTATTAACATCGGTATGAACCTATTAACCTTGATCCCTGTTAACTTTGCATACTTCTAACTCCTTTTCACAGTTTAACCCTAATTAGAATTTTCTTTTTTTTCTTCATCAGTTCTACCATTGATATTTTTTAAGAAAATCCTCAGTTCTCACTTAACTGATAATCTAGCTCTGTAGTATTAACTTCCTCAACCTGCTATAGACATGGCAGGGGAATAGGGGGTCTTCTTTTATTCACATTTTTTTGTATTTTTTCTTGGCAGGTATCTTTAGATAAAATAAAGAGTAAATCTAAAGGTAAGCATTATGTGACAAGAAATTGTTGATTTCATTGATATAAAATTAGCTTTATCTCATTGATATGCGACATTAGACATTTTTTTTATTTTAGTCACTTCTTTTCAGCATTGAAACCATCGAATGGCACAGACGATCCAAAAGATAACACAGTTAAGGTAATTCAGTGGAATGCAGATCAGCAGATGTTATGTTGCCTCTCTGAATTTACTTATTGCGTTATTTATATCGTCATGGTCATTATCATACTTATTGATCCTCTTTTTATGACCTTTTCGTCCAGGTTGTGGACCCAGCAGACTTAAACTTCAAACCCATCGACTGACTGTTTCATTAAGCTTTATAACAATGAGCGACCATATCTAAAAAATAGATAAATTAACCAATTTAAAAATCAGTAATTTGATTACTTTGAGTCGTTTAAAGTTTATTAAATGCTCTGCAGAATCGGGGTCGCTCAGGAACAGTATATGGTGTAAACTGAACGAAAGATAACTATGTCACAGTTAGATTCAATTATTTTCTGATCTGCATAACAGTAATTAAAATTACTCTGTTACAAATAAAGCAATAGTAAAGAACGAAAAACGATTCTTCCTTAACTAAAAACACAAAAAGCAAATGTTGAGTTTATCTGAACAATTTTGTAGTTGCAAGAGCTTGTCGGCTTCTTTTTTTAAAATACACGTGGCATAAAAATGAACACGATGGTGAGCATCCGAGGATGAACGTGTAGATTTTTAGGCCATGGTACTTAATCAGCATTATTTAATACAAATGTGACCGCTATTGAGCCAGTAGGTACCAGGAGTACATCTTTAGAGCAGTTTGACGATTTTTTTGTTTACGTACGCTCTTATAGTTCTAATAACGTACAATTTAAACAATTCAAATGTTACTTAATTAAAACTGGAAAAGGGTAAGGAATTGAAATAACAAATGTTTGAACTATTTCTGACACTGACTTAGTGAAACGTGAAACAGCGGAACGCAAGAATTACCGTACTTTGTTTGAAAATGTAATTGTACAGACCTTACTTATATATTTACAGCGGAATAAAAAAATTAATAAAGGAAATTATAATTATTGATTGATCAGAGTTATTAGGAGAAAATAAGGGAGCTATTAGTTTATAAGTGTATTATACATCAGTAAGAATGTCAAAATTCCAAAATTTCTTTTGCTGTAACTTATTATAATGCTGTCGTTGATTGGCAAATAATTGGCAAATAATTGGCAAATAATTTTGGAAGCATCTTATTACTACTGCAGACGTTTACATGACCACGTTTTGTTTTCGGTAACTCGATCTTAAGTAAATTAAGTGAAAAGAAGATGACTGACAATTCTTAATACATCAATAGGACATATTATGAGCTACTGAGCAACTAATTTCTTAAGAAACTGAGGAAAACGAAAGTCCGTTTTCCAAATCGTGTTCTTGGTGAACACACGCATTAATGTACTTAGTCGTATGTGGTATAGCTTCCTTCGCAGAGATTGTCTGTGTATGAGGCTATCTGTAGAGAAAATGTGTTAAGGAGGCTCACCACGGTTTCCAACACTTTCAAGCTCTTATATTTTGATGGGTCAACAACAGTTACTGCTATAATAGTGAGAACCAAAAATGTGCAAAGGTGGCTCTGAAACCGCTCTGGATTTGTTTTTATATTGCAAAAAGTTTTAACTTTACTTTCTGATCATTACTCAATAATAAAAAAGGGGGTCACCGTGCTTGTTTTTGAGTTATAAGCACTTAAAGCTTAAATTAAAAGTGTTTTTAACTGGTTATACTGTTGCCACGGTAACCAGGGACGTCATAAAAATGACCACAACTTGTTCAGCAGTGATTGGACATTTGTTTGATAACATTACATAGCAGCAACTGTTAAAGATTTGTAGTACTAACCCATCAAATACAAGTGCTGGAAAGTGCTGGGAACCGTTGTCAGCCTGCTTAAACGTAAAAGAAGATGAAATTGATTAGAATTTCAATGGCAATTCCCGACTAATTCGATTTCTAGTTTTAGTTTCCAATCGACTCGGAAGAGAAGATCCTATTGAAAATAATCCCCATTTACCTAGGTAACTGTTTTTCAGCAATGATATGAAGATAAGAAAATTGAAAAATAGAGACAAAGAGCATTTTTAAGTGACAACGTCGTTGCAGATTAACGGGTTTTAAACATCGAACTTTACCAATATGTTGCTTACTTTCTTATCAACATTCGAAGTGAAAATAAACAAAGATAATAAAATTGGATAACAATCAGCAATTTTGTTGTAACGTCTTGAAACAATCTGGACTTACCTTAGCAGTGAGCGGCAAAAAGCGACCAAACGGATGGATCGCAAGAAATTAAATTGCGAAAAGTTGTCGTGGACATCACAGGCGAGGCTAGAAAAGTCCAGAACATACAGTTCACAGTTTTCTTAAAAAATTACATTAGAGAGTTATGCGTGTGTTGACTCTGGTTGTCGTTATGCTAGCAAAATGAAGTTAAGTCACATTCACGTGAAATTGTCTTTTACCTATTGTACAACACAAAAGTATGTCTTAATTCAAAGAGAAAACCGTCTGCACTACGTCTTAGCTAACCGTACCGCCTGAAGTGGCCAAATTTGTAGTAAATAGAGTGGGTCTTCTGATTTGACACTACGCACCGCATACTTTGGGAACAGTTACTGTTGCGTGACAAGCGCCGCAATTAATGACGTCATGCTAATGTTTGGGGGACTGTTGTGGCTACTGTTCAATGATGTGTAAATACGTAGATAAAGTGCGCCCCTCATTGCTTTGCAATCTACTTTGTCTTAATCATACTTTTCTATTGTTTCCACTCTCTTTGGCTTGCTTTTGTAGTCTAATGAACTTACTTTACCCTTATTATCGTTGCATAGTATTTCGATATTCAATCGCCACTCCATTCTCAACTGAACCAAAGGGATCCAACGAGATCATCAGGTACGCGATAATAACACAAAAATAATGATGATTTTGCTACCTATTTTTCCTTGTTGCGAAAAACATTAAGAGTCAACAACAAAACATGGCTTTCCTGAACTACTAAAACTGAAACATCATGTGGTTTCAGCCCTTGGCGTGCCTCAATCATCAATTAGCAAGCTTGCTAGCTCTTGTCGCTGTACTCGCAGTCTCGAGGACACGACTGCAGAGTTGAGCATACTTCGATTTGTAGTAATCCCTTTCGTTGAGAATCGTTGTAAGTTCTTTTTTCGTTGCTGACAACTCCTTTTCTAGTGACACATTTTCATCCGCCATCTTTACTCTCTTCTGATTGCTTTTCAATCGACACTTTAAAGCATATGTTCGGTTTTTGAGAATTCTTCGTCTTCTCTTGAGCATTTGGGCCTGGTGTTTTGGAATCGCTCGAGTATACTCATTGAGCTCCTTGATTGTCATCTTTTCCAGTTTCTTGTCACTCAGTGTAATAAAAGATCCTGGATCAAAGACACTGGCCTCCTGCTTGCAACTATGTCTGGAAACCACTTTTCGCTTTGGTTTGCTTCCGCTTGATTTTGCATCGCGTTTGTAGTTATCGAGGTCGCCCATTATGGCCAAGCTACAAGGTTGTCTTTTGCTAAGTTACATGTACGTTATACTATGATAGGAATTAAGGGAAGAAGGACTTGCTTGATAACAGACTGAGTCGCTTTTTGATGAAAATGATCTCCAAGCCCTGAGCCCAAAAGCTTCCGGGCATGTTGTTTTGAAACCGAAAGCATAAACTTTGAATATATTAGGTCACGATCTGTGACGTTGAAAAAGGGGAACCCCCTTTTTTTAGTTCAACTGATTGATTCCAGAAGTTTCTTTTGTTCTTCATCTCAACAACAGATAAATAACAAACTTTGTTCAAAACGCAATGCTGGTCTTCTTTAGCAGCTGCTGTTTCTGAGTGTTTTTCTGAAAAAGCCCCAAACGTTTTGTAGATATTTAATCTTCTCTTAAGCTGACGGGCAGATTCTGTGACTAGTAATTATAGTAGAACTGCGTAATTTAAAACTTCTTCGTAATATTGGCACCATAGTGAAGTCCATTTTGTTGTTTGTTTTATGTGCATCAAATCAGGACAAAACGTAGGGTTTTAAGATGTAAATCATTTATGCAAAGTACCAAGGAAACGTTCTCAGAAACAGGTCAGTTCGAAAATATAAAGCTCATTTATTTTTGAAAAGAAACTTCTTAAATGTGAAGTACCTCCAGAATTATCACACTATTTCGTCCCGGCTGAGGCGAACGCCCGTATATATTTTAAACGTTTCTCCCTCTCCAGCCTCTTTTAGAGACAGTCACACGACTGTTCCCTGAATCCTTTGCAATTTCAGGATTTTGGGGCATATCAGTGGAAAACCAAAATGACACTCTGATCACTAAATGTATTTTATATGACAATGTTTAGTCCATCCAAACGGACAGTTTTTATGTGATAAAACACTACTATAAAACTGTTTTGTTTTAATAGCTTCGGGGAAATCATCAGCTACTTACCTTGACGCGATCTGGTATATAAACTGAATGCACAAACTGACGAGCAATATTTTTGCACATTTGGAGCGTGACCAAGCGTCCGAGAAAAACAAAACTTGGGGCAATTTAACAGTTCGACAGGTTATTGATGAAATATTTTGTTGAAGCAACTTGATCTTTGGCCTTATACTGAGTGTTCTATTCTGGAGTTGTGGTTCTAAATGCAGATCAGACGAATTAGATTTTGCAGTTTCCTAAAAATCCTATCTCAAGATGTGAAAGTGGGGCATTTGGAACAAAAAGTCAAATAGCGTATCCTCTATTCAAAAAAATAAAACTGTCAGCTGAATTGTCTGGTTATATTTGTCTGGTTTCACTTTCGAATAGGTGTGACATCTTTCCGGTTTCAAAACGTTTTATACAGCAACTGGAGTCATCGGAATGGAATTTACATCAATTGCACCTCAGAAGCAAGACCTAACAAGCGAGCAAAGTTGTCTCATGGATATTACTTTTTACAGCAAAAATAATTGGTGGATAGTAGGAAGTTTACAGTATCATTCATACATTGCAAAGCATCTATTATGCCGTCTTCTGAAAACCTAGTTTGGTTGTTTTTATATTTAAGATGGGCACAGCCAGTATCATAATGATGTTCATATGTACATAAGAATGAGCGTTTTTACAGGATAAGCTAAAAATCAAGCTACATCAATAACTTAATGCAGTAAATAAACTATGGTTAAGCTTCTCCTCAATCTCTCGTTAAAGAACATTCCGGAATTCCGGGTTTGTGAAATAATTGATCCTTGAAACGAGTTTCTGCAGGGTTCAGCCTTTGAGATTATTTCATCTAGATTCATTTGCAATGGAACTATCTGAACTGTTCGTTTTCTTTCGAATTACTGTAATCTCCATTCTTTGGAGATCCAAAGTATTGAGAATACTTGTTCATGCCAAGCTTCCCGCTTCCAGAGGGAGGTTTGGGGGAACGAAATGCTGCATTATGAATTCTTTTTTGCAAGCTGACTGTAGCTGCAGCAATTTTCCCTTGTATATATTTCTCTCCTTCAACACCTTGCGGAGCTTTTCTTTGTCATCCGCCAACTGCCTCTTTAAGATTTGATTCTCGTTGAAGAGATCCTCCTGAAACTGTTGTCGCCGCATACGGCACGTCAAAGCATAATCTCGGTTTTTGAGGTTACGACGCTTTCGTCGTATTTTTGCAGCCTCGTCTCTCGGCATGCCACGAAGAAGCTTATTCAGCTGCTGAACTCGAAGATTCTTTATTTCTTCGTCGCTAATTTCTTCAATGTTTCTTGGGGTTCCCGGATTAGAGATCGTATCTTCTTCGTCGAAACCTTCATCCATCCATCCGCCGTTAAACAAGTCTGCTATATCGTTGTCTGAGTCACTCTTCAAGTTTTCTTCAAACAGAAAATTGTCAACTGACCATGGTGTATCGGCGATATTCACAGGCCCTGAGAAAACTTGATCATACAAGCTATCATCCATTTCCTTTTATCTCAAAAGAAATTATTGTATTCAATATACTAAACCACTTCTAGAAGAACAAGACGAAGATGGGCCAAAATTTGTATTTTCTGTTGTTAAAATAATTACACTCCACCCGTAAACCAATCACAAGCCCTTGATGCAAGGGAAAATTCCCTCACTGAGGGGAATACCCCACTTAATCAAAACATTATCGGGTTCTTGGAATCTGCGTCGCTTTCCGAGAAAATCAGGCGCACAAACCGTGACGTTCTTTCTTTTTATTATTAACATTATTTATTCAATCGGATCTAGTTTACTAGCCAGCTCGTAGCTGTTATTAATTTTCATCAATCTTTGAGCAAATAACAACTGGGGGATAAAATCAAACATGTTGCGTTACAGTAGATTTTAATTTTCATCAATTTTCATCAGTATTTCAGCAAATTACACTGTTGCGTTATTGTCAAGACAAGGCGCGGTTACCCAGCCCTATTATAGCTGCCCAAATGGGTAAAAGGTTGGCACTGAGTGGTGAAAGCGCTCGCCTCCCACCAATGTGGCCCGGGACCCGGTTGAGATTGCTAGTGGTCAGGAATTTTTTCAGGAGCCCACTATGGGCTCCTGAAAAAATTCCTGACCACTAGCATAACACGACCGTCATTAGCAGCACTGATATCAAACGCCGACTGTCGCAATATGTCTTCTCCAAACGAGGGAATATTCAGTGAACAGGGCGACTATCTTGCATAGTGGGCTCCTGAAAAAATTCCTGACCACTAGCATAACACGACCGTCATTAGCAGCACTGATATCAAACGCAGACTGTCGCAATATGTCTTCTCCAAACGAGGGAATATTCAGTGAACAGGGTGACTATCTTGCATGTTTTATACTCCCAGAATGTTATAAGTCTTATGACTTTCCTAGGACTGCATTTCACCGACCAAGTGAGCATTTCGTCATCGCTAGTTATGAAAGAGGGGAAGGTCTCCTGCAGGTGGAAATACACACCAATTATGGTGCGTTTGTGCGGAGCACTCAAATCCATGACGAATGGATTGCTTACTTAGGAGGGATAACAGTGACAACATAGGGACGCATTGCTGTGGCTTGTGATCAAAAGGTACTCGTTATTTGAAAAATATGATGCCGGGGTCCACAGCTGATATTTTAAAACAATGTAAAATGATGTAATGAAACAAGTATCATAACGCAATCCTACTTAGTTTTTGTTTCTTTTGATCTTTACAAAAAGGATCGCATTCGCTTACTCATGCTGCATTGTACCCAGCCACTGCAGTGATTGGAATCAAAATCTACAGAAATGACGACATGCAGTAATTGGACCAATCACAGCTCATCAGAGCGTGGACGCAATGTGTGCAATCGTAAACCGTCAGTTTTAGCACAACGTTTAATTAGCTACAAAGTTATCTAGCTGTACAGTCAGGAGCTTAATAATAAAGTGTCTGTTGATCCAAAACAGGAGAGTTCTCTTTCCTTTCTCAAGACTCCTCCACAACAAGCACGTTAACTTCATTTTGGCTTTGTTCTGGTGTTTGTCTCTCCTCCTCGAAATGGTTGTTAGGCAAACGTTAATACAAGTTCAAAGCATGGTCAGTGTTTTGTTCTGTCCTAAAATAAATTAACTTGGAAACGCGTAAGTTGTTTGACTTTGCAACGTCTACATTATGCACCAAATTAAGAAAAAAAGCTTGCAAACCGGCTCCTTCAATTTTTCTTTTTTTTTTACTTTGAAGATTATTCCATAAATGTTAAAGCAAGATTAAGCTGGCGTGAAGTGTGAGAAATACATACAGAGCAGTTCTACCTTTGTTGCCAACTGAATATTTCTTTCATTTCTTTAAGACGATTTATTTACGTTTCGAGGAAGCATAACAAAATCAATGCAACTGCAGTTAAGGCCAACACCACTTCGAAAATAATTTTTCTAGTCAAGGGCCAATGTTAACACTGTTAAGAATTTTAATGTTAAAAATTTATATAAATTATTTGCCATGCTAATGGAATTTTTATGTCTTTCTTCCCGTTGAATTTGGTTTCTTTTTATAGTGCAACACTGCAGGCACGTGTGTGCACTTCTTATGCAACAGACATTGTATGTAACAGCATAGGACACGTGCGGGGCCTGGACAGGGGGGTATTGTTTTTCAATGTATTGAGCCCCCCGCTTGTAATGTTTTGACTCGTGGCCTGGCTACAAAGCAGTCATTCATTCATTCATTCATTCATTCATTCATTCATTCATTCATTCATTCATTCATTCACTCTTGCTTTTCCTTCGCTGGATGACACGTTCGTTTTTCAAGTCCCGCCTCCTCTCCTTGTCCTGTCCGCTTTGTTTCCTGTGGTATTGTTAGTTTGGTTTTCTCGGCGTTTTTGTGCCCTCACCTTTACTGGGCTGAACACAATTTCTAGAACCAATTGTTTTTGTAATTAATTCAAGAATGTTTTAATGATTAAATCGGCTTTGGGTCTTTGCCCTTAGCCATTTTACTCCATCTGAAATTGTCTGTCTTTATTCGAGTGCCCAGTAACCGAGCGCGGGTATGCAGCCCACTAGTTTGTAAATCCCTAGCCTGGGGAGGGAGGAAAGGCATTAATAGCACTTTCCGAATACTCAAAAGCGCTTTACCGTGCATTCGAGTACATGTAATAAAAACGAAAATTAAGGAAATCGCCATAAATTTAAAAGCGGCGAAAAGACAAAGCGAAAGCGGCGTCGTGAAAGTGTACAGACTTCAGTGTTCTAATGAATTTTACAAATTTGTTATACAAACTATACAAACAGTCTTGAATGGCGAGTCGGCAGTCAGGTGCATTTTATGGCTACAATTGACATAATAGTAATTACAACATCAAAGAAATTTGTCTTCGTGCGAGGAGGAAATAAAATATCAGACTATATGTTTATACTAATGAGGTAGCTTTATCTGGAAACCGAGAAAACAGATGATCTGTTTTCAAAGCAATCGTCCGATAAATTTCTTTTATTTTCCATGGAATATTGTGTAGAGATTTTTTTAGATGATTGATTTCGAAGTATCAGTCGCCAAAAACAATCTTCCAAAAACTATTTTTTTTTTCATCCAAAAAGTTAATGTCATGCCTTGCTTTAAACGGTTTACTTAGGCAACGTAAGTTACTAAGACTCGTTGATCAACTTCTGCTTACAAAAATCATACGGTTTACAGTCATAAAAAAGCTCTAATTTGTGAAATTTACAAGTTAAAAACGTGTTCGCATTCTTCTTTAGATAAAAAAAAAACAGAAAGCAAGTTTACGTGTACGTGCGAAAATGTAAATATCATGGATTTTCATAGAACATAAATATTATTTTTTTTATCATGGATTTAGTCCCAGGACAAATATGTTTGGCAGATCATTTTAAAAGAACCTTATAAGGCAAAAAGGTAACAAAACGCCTCTATAGATAATTAAACGGAAAAACATCGCAACATGGAAGCCTGCATGCCTTGAAAATAATTAGAGTTCCGTTCTAAAAGTGTTAATAAGTTTCTTTCCTTCGCGCTACAGAATACTAAAAAGGAAATTGAACATTTTTATTCAAAAGCCGATTGGATCAATAATGGACTCAAATCTGTGAAACAGTTATACACGCCGACTTTCATAGTAATGTGCTAAAATAATCCGAAGAATAATTAAGTTAATTGCTCTCAAAACAGAACCTTTATAGAGTTAAGCTCATCAGTACATCTTCAGTTTAGCTTTACTGCAAGTAAGACTTACAATCCACAATGAAGTTCGTGTATCTTGTTCTTTTTCTGGTGCTCTTTAGCTGTACTAGGAACGAAGCAGCGCCGAATGGTAAGGCCTTTTTTACTGTTATTTTTAAAAGACTAAAAGGTAACCCATACCCAGAATGAAAGAAATAATGCTTTATGTGGAAACGCAAAAGTTCTGTAAAGATAAGTTAAATAACGAAAGTTCGATTAACCATCTTACAAGAAGGCTGTTTAGATGTTTCTTCAAATTTACTTTTAAATCTTAGAAGCGGGACATATTTTCATTTCGAATGATTTTATCAGTTTATTTTAAACAAATAGCGGTTAAGCTATAGAGTGGTCAGAAAAATAATATTTCACGGAAATTCTCCAAAACCAGTTTAAAATCTCTGGGAACAACGCTTCATGATCAAAAGGGACCTTATGTTGTCATTACCACAGTGCAAATTCAGATCAGTAAGACTTCAATTACTGGAACGCTTGTAGTTTTTCAACGTTAAATTTTCAAAGAATTATTCTTAAAACAAGATATTGCCCCACAACGATTAGTTTCGTTGCATAACCTCTCAGTGCAAATAACAATTATATAGAATAAAATATTCTTTACCAAATAACAAACCATAGTTAGTAGAGGAACAAACTCCATGAACCAAACAAAAGAATTAAAAGTGAGAGTATGTCAAATTACCTCCAACGATAGCAGCAAGACTTGAGTCGCTGTATAAGTGTTGGATTACGCCTTGAAGTCTCGCCGCATACACATATTGAATACGCTTCCTAATAAAGGAAGAAGGTAAAACAAAATGCATTGTTTACTCAGTCACGCAAGAAAAGCGAGGACATGGAAAGAAAGCGATGTCCCCCTAAAAAAATTTGACAGCGGCTATTTATCATTTTTACATTTCAACTTGCCCTTTAAGGCAAAACACGTTATGCAGCGCATAAATGTAGACATACTTCAGAGTAGAAAATTAAACCTGAAAATGAATTTCAAGGTGTTTACCATCTGAATTTGAAAGCCGATATTCCGGTCCGTAAAATTTCATATAACGTTTATACATGGTTATTTGAGAATTTCCAGGCTACAAACATCCTCCTCTGATTGTCCCACAGAAACGCCTGCATTGTACAGAAGACATTTCAGGCAATGTTTCGTTTGCTGTCATCTCGCTAGGAGGTAAGAATTGCCATGGCAACAACATTTTTACATGGAACGTATACGTAACCAGCGAAAGGGCTTAAATTAAGAAATTTTAGTTTTTCAAATAATAAACCAAACGAGGAAATAAGTAACGGTTTATTGCTACACAAACTGGCTTTATATGATAATTCCCATTTGGTAAGAGATTGACCTTTCTGGCGACGGTTTTTATTACGTGGTGGATCGTCACTGTCAGTTACTGTTTATCAAAAATAGAGACGTTAAATTCTCTTTAATGAATATTTGACTATGCATAAAGGTTATGTATCATGTTCCACATTAAAAAACACAGTCGGGGGGGGGGGGAAGTTTCATTTTGGCAAATGTTCGTGGAAACTCTGATTTTCCAAACAAAGAATAGTACGAACACTTAAAAGTTTCTCCCCTCTCCGGCAAAATCAAGCTCTCAATTGATTTTGTTTGTTTGTTTTTTTCTTTATTGCAGCTGTAAGAAGCGTATTCGTCAGCAGTGCTCCTGCCGAATTTACAAATGATATCACCTGATGGTCACTGATCTTCAGTAAATTCACTTCAGAAACAGATGCAAAAAGCGACAATACTTTGACTATCAAAATCGAATAAATGAAGCTGACAGAAAGATAATGGCGTGATCCTCATGGCTTTAAAAAAAAATAATCACTTCATCTGCTTCCTTTAAATTGTATATCTGGTTTCTGGGATTTTCTTCCACGTGAAACGTTTCCTCTATTAAATAACCCCCATATAAAGTTCATCTTCACGCTCTAAACGTCATCTGTTTCAGTTGAAAAACGTGACAGGTTGGCTAGACAAACTTGAATGTTTTACCCGTGTAATAACGCGGAAAAACGTTGGCCTTTCACGGTCGCTCGAAAATGGTAGTATTCCTTCGTCGTTCGTCTTCACTAAAATTTCAAATAAACCACCTTTATACACTGAGTCGACAAACAAACCCTGGTTTAGGAGGTGGAAGCTTAATCACTGGACTTTGGATATTCATGATTCCTGTCTTGTTTTAGCTCATTGATTCATGATTCATTTAAAATTTTATTTGATAGTCATGATTCATTTTTTCATTCTCTTCATCCAGTTTTCAAAATAACGTGTTACCAGTTTCTGTTGCTTTTCGCTTACAGGCTGGATGCGCATTCCGGTACCCTGTTAGCAGGGTCTCCTTTTCCAAATGGAGACTCTTCTGAACGGAATTATGTCAAGAACCGATGAAAAATATTTTCAGTCGTCAAATTATTTCTAAATATTACTGTGTGTAAAATACTTCAGTCAATTTAGTAAGGAATGAAGCTGTGAAGCCACTTAGCCAAGGAAACATTCGTGTTTCCATTGGGGGCCTGGGGGCATGCTCTTCCAGAGAATTTTAAAATTTAGACGCTTAGCAATGCGATTGTAGGCCATTTATAGAATATATTTGTTAAGAATTTAGTAAAAGGACCCATCAGTTTAATTTTTGTTACATTCTATATTCAGAAGCATCCAATATCGTTAGAAGCATTCATTTGTTATTCATGATTCTTTTAGCCATCTCCGTTATTCATGATTCCCAAGTTTTAAACTTATTCCTGATGCCTACCAATTTTACAGCTATGATTCACCCCCGAACCTGGTTTATCCACCCAGTTTTCTTTTCTCCCACTTTGTTACGAACCTTTGCGCGGGAGTTCAGTAAGTACCCAACTTAATTTACTTATATATGATGGGGCAAATGACTTTGAAACAGTTCAGTTCAACTTTTAAAAATTTTATTGACTGAATTCAAATTTCAATTCAGTTGTTCAAAAACACAAACAATGCAAGGTACACTTATATTCTTGGCCCCGCTTTGTTTGAATGAACTCTATATACAATCATATTTACATCAGTTATATTCTTCACAATTATTTAACTTATTATTAAACAACAAAACTGAAAAAGGGAAACATCTTGAAATATACATGATTTCCATTACGACTTATAAGAGTGAGAACAACAAAGCACGCTTTAAAATGGAATGTTAGACAATTGTTGAAAAACCCGGTAACATGAAATAACATCCGTTACAGAAAACAGATTTAGTTTCAGAAAAAAATTTCAATCTGAAAGAAAAAAAAATGAAATAGTTAAAATCAATTCATGTCCAAACTAACTCGACAATGACATAAACAGGTTGTCATAGCAACAAGAAAGAAATGGTAGACTGGTTAGCATATACAGATAATAAAGTCCAATACTCCAAACGCTAACAACTAACAAGAGTTTTTGTCGAAGCTCCTCACAGCGGTAGGAGTTCACGTGGTACGAAGTTTCAGTCTTGGTAGCCATTGGTCGATCGCTACAAGTGGTTAGCTTTCTCTATGTATCAACAAAAACCAAATTCTAAAAACAAAATACAAGGAAATCATACCAAGGCTGTTTTTGTTATAAGGATTTTGTAAGTGACAGATCAAGTACTAACAAGCTAGTAGTACATTGGTCACATAGGCATTTTAACTGATCCAGGATCTTAGAATCTTATATCGGTATGTCTAAACAAATGATTACATAACGTGGATACAGGCAAGTAGTCTGAGACTCACCTCATAATCACGTAACAGGAGGCGTGTTGACAGCTTGAGAGCTGCTGGATGAGCCAACAGGTGACTAAAAGAAATAAGAAGAAATAACAAATGCTCACCAGGCCTTTACATAAACATTAACATAGTTTAAGTCTTTCCAAGACGTTTTAGAGAACTGAGCTACTAGCGCCAGTGCATCAGTACTCGATTTTCTCCTTTATTGGTTAGAAAAAGTGTAATTAACGTCGAAAGTTCTTTATCTTCGTACTGGGTGATGAAATGTTGTTTTCTTTGGGAAATCGTCATTTTTAAATAAAGAACCTTCTTTAGATCTAGGTAGAATATGAACGTTCTACATCCTCTATCCAAAACGTCTGCTTTGTTATGCAATGCAAACAACCATCTTACCCTATTATACATGGTCATTAAAACTACTGGATGCATCATCAGCAATCTCCTGTCGTATTCTGGGAAATCATAACCGCCTGGGAAAAGAATTTACATGTATCAATGACGTCATGTCTGATCATACTCATATCGGAAATCAACCAATCAGAAGCTCTATGTACTATTCTGAGGGAGCCAACTCTATATAGATTAAACTAAGGGTTTTTAACAGAAAATGAAATTTCAGTTTCAAACCAAAGCCATCAAAGTTGACGTTTGGTACATGTTGACTAGAGAAAATCTTGTTCTTGTTGGATACTATGGGCGAATTTAGGAGGAGGAGGGGGATACTTTTTTTCTAGATTTTTTTAAGCAAATATTGCGACCAACTTCTTTCGAGTAGTATTGTGCAATCATTGGGATGAGACTTTTCTTGTTCCCCCCTGGGTACGGTTAACCCATAGTAGTGTAATTTTGATACGCTTCAACTACAAATTCAGACTCGCTTAGTCTCGAATCGTAGAAAAAACGAACCTGATATTTCGCCAGAAAAGAACTCATAAAATTACACAATTAAGCAAATACACGCGACAGAGAATGCAAACGCAATATTACGACACAGGAAAAAATAAAAACTGTTTCAAAATGATACAACTACTCACAGTTTGGATGGCCTTTGTTCTTCATTAGCTCATCATAAAGCCTGAAAAGAACAAAACCATTGATTTTGTCAATATTTAACGTTAACGTTTTATCAATCAATTGAGGTCTGTCCGTTGCTAATTAATAAATAATTTATCAAAATAAAAATAAAAAATCTCATTCTTTACCTGTGCTGCAAATTTACAGTAAAATATGAAAGGTCCATTGTTTGTCTCTGTAGATGAAAGATGAATTGTAAACATGGAGATAAAAATGATTACAGTCATACACGTACACTGCTATTGTAAACAAAGACTGAAAATAAATAAAATATTTGCCTACCGCAAAAAGGACATTTATGTCTTTTCTCCGCTTGCACGTGGGAAGAGGATGTAATGGGAATTGTATTACTATCTCCCCCCCCCCCCCCCCACCATTCCCCATTGATATGATCATTCATTCCAAATAACTTTCATTTGTGTCGCGTCCACCGTAAGCGTCTCTTTTCATGCCGTAGCCTTAGTTGGACCAGACTTAATAACAATAGTTTTTCAGTAAAAGGCGACATTTTAATAAAATCGGCTTTGGACTTTGTCGAAAGTCATACAAGGATACATTTCAATAATTCCTTCATTGCCTTAACCGAAGCTTAAACAAAGCAGCCTTGGCGATCAGTTATATAGAGCCTAACAAATTATTACGCGATGTAGCAAAATTTATCGAATGTTCTTACTCTAAAAACGTAAGATATACAGAACAACCTTTAATAATTTACACACATACCAAATAAAAATCTCTTTGGGCTTTCATTTCTTCCATCTGCAGCAAACAAAAACAGTAAGTCGGCATCGAAAAAAAAAATTAAAAACTTAAAGGACTGGATAAACAGTGCAACGTTGCGTGCAGTAACTTATTTTGCACCAAGTTTTAAGCTTGGTTATTTTCCGAAGTAAATCTACATTTAAAGTTTGACTAATGAAAACAGAGTGCAATGCGTCAGCGTGTTTTCACCGTTTACTAATGCTTCGCACGACGTGTCCGTACCATTTTCGCAAATAATTATTTGCAAATAGTTTCTACAAATTTCTCCCAAAAAAATTACACCCGTACAATGTACCTTTTTGTTCGAACCGTCCTTTTTTCCTGCCGCGTCACTATTTTTCTTTTCATGCCAACCCTGGAATAAAAAAACGTAGATTAATGAAAATTTCAATTTCTTACGGTGTCCTTTAAACTTGGTGGTGTTTAATGCAGTTACACTGAAGTGCATTAGCAAAGAATGTAATAGTAAAAACAGATTTTCCATTGGCGTGTGTTGGATATGTGATTTGTAGACCTTAACCCATGCAGAATGCGTAGCTTGAAGTCTAAGATACAATGGGAAGTACTTCGGAAGCCTGCGTCTTGTTTCCATAATCTCCGGAAGCCCTTGAGTAACTGTCTGAAGTGACATGGTATCACTTTGCTTATGGTATGAATTTTATTGATGGTTTTATCCACCCTTAATATGTAATAAAAAAAATATTTTTTGGGAAGGGGCCGGGAGTACCACATATACAACGTTACAAACACGAATTGGTTTTGGTCATTTTTGTCGATCAGACATAATTAACAACTATATATTGCATCGTACATAGTCTGTGATGTGCTTTTAGTTGGTACAGTAGCTTGACACGTGTGACTTTATCTTTAGGGATTGTAATTTATCTCTTTCCTCTTTGTTTAAAATCGTAATCACTTAAGGTTAGTAGAACAACAAACGAAACACTTGTTGCAAGTTTTGCAAACCTCGCATTTCAATGCAGTAACCTCTTCCTTGATTGCTGACTTGACCTGTCGAAGCATTTCTTCATTCTCTTTCTCTCTCTTTTTATTCATACTCGTTTCAAGTTCACTTATTCTCTTTTCACATTTTAATTGTTCTTCGCGGTGCTCAGTCACTTCATGCTACAAGAAAGATTCAATACGATTTATTTTTATATAATAATACATTATTAAAACACTTCCGTAGTATGACTAAGCTTCAATGAATCAAATATTGGCAAAAATGTTCTGACGTCAAGGGCCTGAGAGACACTTTCTAACGTGCTTTAACATAAAAAGGTTGTCTTAACTCTTGTTGTCACTATCACATACCTTGCATTTCAATGCAGCAATCTCTTCCTTAATTGCTGACTTCAACTGTTTCAGCATTTCCTTATTTTCTTTTTCACTCTTTTTATCCATAGTCGTCATTTCCAGCTCTCTTAATTTCTTCTCGGCTATCAGTCGTTTTTCACGGTGTTCAGACACCTCTTTCTACAAAAAGAGAAACACGAAAGTTACATCCCAAAGATCTCTTTTTTTTCTTCTTTTAGTGTTAATAGTACGTTTTTCTCATGAATGATACAAAGAACACTGATATCTTTCGTCTAACGAACCAAGCTAAGCTTGCTTGAATGAATCAAACATTGGAACAATGTTCTCTCATGTACGGGACAAAGTAATACTGTTTAACTGAGATGGTTCTTTTGCGTAACAATGGCTGCGGTCACATCTACGACGTAACTAAAGTTTTACTATAGTTAGTCTCAAGTTACGTGACGTCATACCTAACTACAGTTAGTGCTTTCGGTCGTCTTTGCGGTCACACCAATGCAGTTAACTATAGTTAGTTCTGATTAGGTTGTGAATAATTAGGTATTTAAATTAGTTCATGACAGCCCTTGTTGTTTATTTGTGTCCAGTTGTTCCTCTATTTTTTCAATTTTTGCACGGTATTTCGGCGTTGAAGAGAATAAAATGAAGTAAGGATGCTAGAAACGAGCTTAATTTTTGCTAACATTGATGATATGTAATTTCTTGTCATGTTGTTTTTCTTGTTTTCCTTCCCTTGACGCTTTGTTTTGCAAATTTATGTTCATCTCGCACGTGCGAAAAGAATTGTCGCATTCTGATTGGCTTTTCGTTTGCAAACTTAAGACTAACCCATGAACCTTGCTTGGGTATAACTATAGTTAGTGTGTATTGTTTTGGATCAGCGAGGCGTAAATTTTCTAACTATAGTTAGGGCGAACAGAGAAGCGGTCACATTACCGAAATAGCTAACTATAGTTAACGCCGTCCTAACTATAGTTAGTAGTCTAGATGTGACCGCAGCCAATGTTGTCAAAATGTGATTGAAGCCTCTGGACCGCAGAAAAAATGTTTCGTCATATTATCGATGGATCGTGCATTGGAAAACTTAGCAAATTCCTTGTCATAATTATTCGTCAAAAATTTCACAACGAATTAAAAAAAAAATGTTTTCATGTCAAATCGCCGAGTAGCTTGTGCCACCTACCCGTGACCACCCTGATCATCCTATCACATCTTACATGTAACGGACAAAACTAATGCTAAAAGTATGAGGAAAGTTTTACTCTTATGAGCCCAGTCCTATGGCCTAGCTTCACGAGTTTCCTTGTTACTAAGGGCCTGATTACATGAGCCGGGCTGGCTCGGTTTGCCGAGATGACTTTCAGCCCGGTATTACATGAGCCCGGTTAGCCGGGCTGGCCCGGTTTGCCGAGATGACTTTCAGCCCGGTTTTAGCATAAATGATCAGAGCACGAATGATCTTAATCATCTTTTTTCGGCAATAAAAAAAATATTTGGTGGTTAATTTTTTGCACTTATGCATCTGGATGGGTTACTTTACCTCTACATCCTATTTAGAAGGAGTTGCATTGATTTTTTCGTCGGATATTGTGCTAGGAAGAGAAATTTAATGCTGGCCTGCTTAGCCGGGCTGGCCCGGTAAACGCGATTACATGGAAAATTTTCATCCCGGCTAGCCGAGATCCCGGCATCGCGATACCGGGATCTTGGCTAACCGGGCTGGCCCGGTTGTCATGTAATCGCGATGTTGATTTTTGTTGCGTTTAACAGACGTGCCGAGATCTCGGCAAACCGAGCCAGCCCGGCTCATGTAATCAGGCCCTAAGTCAGTTTAAAAGTTCGGGGAATCTTACCTCCATGTCCACAATCTTTTTCTTAAGACGTTTATTTTGTGCAATTATTTCTTCCTGCTCGGTTTCAGTTGCTAGGTGAGCACAAGTGAAAGTAAAAACATAGACCGGCTGATTGTTTCTTTATTTACGTACGAGTATTATATTAGAACATGTTGTAGATTCGTTTTGACATGAGACGGGATAAGTACTGTATTATTATCATAACGAGGCTTAGTAACAAATCAGCGCAATGGTTTGGTTTTAGAAGTTAAATGAACCACTCGGGATTTGACTGACGCAATTATTCCAAAACACATCAACTCTTTTCTGGTTCTGATAAAACGTTCTTATTCTTTTCAAAATCAATTAATATCGGTTGATAAATACCAACATTTTTCTTTCAATACAGACGCAAATAAGATTTCTGAAAGGTTTACCAGAATAAAAACAGTGATGAGGAATTAGAAATTAATACCAGTAGGGGGAAATAGATTGAGTGAATAAACAACAAGTTTAAAACAAAAATCAGATCCTGAACCGTTGCGGAGGTTAAGTCATGTTCAATGAAATAAAAAGAAACACCAATCTAAAGAACTAGCGAATGAAAGGAGAACATTACTTACCTTTTCCCTTTTTTCGCCCTAGTATGAACCACATCTGTCAAGTGTTAGAACAAGAAGAAACTATTAGTATGAGTTTTCAAACTGAATACAACAGGCCATACAGGTTTAACTTGCACGGTTCTTAGTTTTCCAATTTGCGTTTTAAGTTTTACTTCATCAATACATTGCAAAAACATTGAAAGGATTGGTTTTAAATTTTTCGACGAAGAAAAGCATGTACTCTAAACTTACCAGTGAGATGAGGAAAAATCCCGCACTGGTATGCGAAATAAAAGGGAGTGACGACAACGATACATCAGTTATCTGAAAAAGCCAATATTAAAATAAAATGATTTGATCTTAACTGTACGCGGGATGAACAGTGGCTTAAAAATATTAAAAAAGTACGGCCGGCTTTCAATTGATTTAAAGAACAAATGCACTTGGTGTTCATACCTTTGCAAAATTAAAGTTGCTCATATCGTTTAATTTCATCCCACTAGGTAGATAAAATTTTATCTGATTCCACAAACTCTTTACAGCCTACAAGATATTAAAAGGACAATTGTCTAAAGGATAATTTATCTGTGATAGAAACATAAATTGTTTTCTTGGCAAATCAAAGCTCAGTACAACTGGCTAACGATTGTCACCACCGGCATACCTATGATGTTGAAGTCAGATCAACTTGGCAGGTTTGCCGTTGGTTAGTACTTGGGACAAATCGAATGTAATGAGGGTGAGAAAAACTTACATGCATTTACACTTACTTTAATAGACTTGGCTACGAAACGTGTTTTTCTAAACCATAACTCGGTACATTTCGTTAAAGATGGTCACGACAAAAGCATGCGCTAATTGTAAATTGGCCGCAATTATGCCACGCGCCTCAACCGTACCGTTTAAGCAGAATATTGAGCGGGTTTATTGATTGTTATTTTAACATAATACAATATGCAATCATACCATATTTTTGATTTAAGTTCCAAAAAAATAGTTCCACAACAATGCGACCAATTACATGACTTTTGTCCCGACGGTAAAAGCAAGGCCTGCTATCTTAATCTAACTTTGTTGCGAAGCACAACAGAAATTAAAGGCTAACCTCAGGCAGTGGGTATTCCATAACACTCTTCAAAACTGTATTGACACCAAAAAGTTCATTTTCGTAACCTGGATAACAAAGTAAGGTTAGAAACATCATTTAAAAAAGGAAGAGCGTAACACTGTGCAAACCGACAAGTTACTTGACAAATAAAGGAAACGGTATTTTTTTAAATAAGCTTAAATGCAGTTATTAAGTACAAAGACACCTTCATCATTTTCATCATTAACAGAATCGCTCACTTCGTGAAATGGGAAATAGTAAGATTTTACAATCTGTTTGAGCAAAACGAAATAAACACAGCGAAAACACAAACTCAAAATTTAAGCTTAACTAAAACCAGATTGCAGTTTTACGAAGCGTTTACATGATTAAAATACTCAGGTTACTTACCTGAATAGCTGGTCACAGCAAAACTTAGAAAAATGACAATCGAAATACTGAAAACGATTTTCAAAATCATGTTTGTTGTATTATTCGACTATCCACCTCAATCTCCAACTTTTTTTGCTGTAGAATACCTGACGCGCGCTAAGTTCATTGTTACGTAGCCACGAGGGTGACCGCTGACGCGACTCGTTAACCGCATTTTGATTTTGTGTCTTTTTAAAGCAAAGGTTTTGCAATGTTATGATCAGCTACTACGACACACTAAAACTTTGTTTTGCATTGACAGACAACTGACGATAGAAAAAGTAATTGAGAGATAAATGCAACTTACCGTTAAAGTGAAATATTCCGCGCGCCGTTTATCTTTTAACTGCTCGCGTATTCTAAAGAGCGAAGATGACTGCGCGCGCGTGAATACCTTCTCTTTGATAAGGCGTTCTTCCCCTGCAGTTCTTTCTGCTGTCCCGCCTTTTTGTTTGGTCAAAGAAACTTACGTATCTATGATAAGGTTCTGTAGGGGACGTTGAAATGGTCCCTAACGAGGAGTTCTCCGCTCAGAGTTAAATCTTGTCGAAAGCTTTTTTCTCCAATTTTGTATCTCTCAGATAGCACGCACGTTGGGATTAAACAATTTCTACAGCACGGCCCGCGACAAAAAAATTTCAGCTACAGTATTTATTCGCGCAGTCAATATATTAAAAACGAAAGGTAAACTCTTTCTATTATATAAGAACGCTTAAAAATTGGCTGAGTTTGATGATGTTTGTAGTTTAACCCATACATTTTCTTAAATTGTGGGGCAAATCTCAGCCTCAACGTTCTTAAAAAAATGGTTCTTATAAAAAAGAGGTCTCAGGTCCAACTAGAGTAACAATAAACGGTAAAAAGCAATTATTGTGATCCCTATCCAAGGAGCTAAAAATCTGTTCCCTAATCAAAAGAATATTGCTCTTCCAATATTCCTTGTACAGTGGATGCCCGCTCTACCGACACCCGCTTAATACGTACATCTCGGTATTACGGACAGTTTCGTTTGTCCTGACGAAAACCTCATACATTTTCTCTTAAATTAACCCGCTTAATACGGACACCCGTTAATACGGACAACGGAGACTTTTCCGTGTTCCGAGTAGCAAACTGTCATACATTGTGCACTGTTAATTTTCACGACTATTTTCAGCTTCACCCTGGTCAAATGATGACAGAATTCGACGGGTTAAAACTGACGATTTTATTGCGAAAAGTAGCTTAATACTTGAAAATGTTTTGTCGAAACTTCAGTCTGCCTGGTTGTTACCTACTTTTTCAAATGAGGACGGTTATTAATACGATCAGAGTTACAGTTGCAAAGGAAACTTTATAGAAAATGTTCTGTTGAAATACAGTAAAGCTCGATTGTCTGACTAGATCGTAAGTTTTCGTAAAAACTCTTTAAAAGTTTCGTCAGAGTCCACACTTTGCATTTGTTACAGTCACAGTACAATTACGGTATACAACGTTTCGTAGCCGTAAAACGTTTGCCTTCGTCTTTGGGGCGATAAAACATGTATCCGTGACTTTTTTCAGAGACCCCGCTTAATACGGACAATTTGGCGTGTCCCTTAGGTGTCTGTATTAACGGGGTTACACTGTATAGGTATATTTATATGACAGGGGCTTTTTCTCATTTTTTACATCTCAACTTGCCCGTTAAGCCGAAACACGTTATACATTTTATGGAATTTTCTCAAATAAACGCCCCGGCGTTTATTTCAAACTTGGCTTCGTGAACCCAGCGTTTATTTGAGGCCGGCGTTAAATCGGGGCCCGGCGTTCATTAACGGACTGCAATTTTCTACCAATTTTTCAGATTGATTTTTTGTTTCCGATCTTCGAGACCAAGGGGCAGTTTGTCAAGGCGGGACGATTTTTCTCTTCGTTCTGCCCCGAAAAACTGTACCTGGGTATCCAAAGGTGATTATTTCCCAAAGGTGCACTATTACGGATTGGATAGTTAATGTTGCAATCGAGATTTGTGACAAACAGAATATATTTACTTGTTTGCTTGACCTCAAATAAACGCCGGGACCTCGAACAAACGCCCCCGGCGTTTATACGAGGCCGGCGTTTAATTGGGGTCCGGCGTTTAATCGAGAAAATGCAACGCTTTCGAGTGGTATACTATGGAATATCCCACGATCGAGTCACTTGTATTTTCTCGGTATACACACGAGCCTTTAGGCGACTGTGTATACAAAGAAAATTTAAGTGGCAAGTGGGATATTCCATAATATACCACGACAAAGTGTTGTGTAACTATTTTATACCATGCCAAAGAAAATACCCTTACTAAATTTCGTCAAGAATAAGACCGCAGCGCACGATGGGAAGGTTGGGTTTAATACCGTCAAATATACAACGGCTTTCCTGTATTCTGATTGGCTGTATTTCCTATGGCATGGTATAAATGTAGATATACTTCAGAGTTGTAAATTAAACCTGAAAAATGAACTTCAAGGTGTTTACCATCTGGATTTGAAAGCCTATATTTTTTCCGGTCCGTAAAATTTCATATAACGTTTACACATGGTTATTAGGGATGAAAAATGTCTTTAGACATATTTGAGAATTTCCCGGCTACAAACATCCCCCTCTGATTGTCCCACAGAAATGCCTGCATTGTACAGAAGACATTTCAGGTATTGTTTCGTTTGCTGTCATCTCACTAGGAGGTAAGAATTGTCATGGCAACTACATGTTTACAGTGAACGTATACGTAGCCAGCGAAAGGGCTTAAATTCAGAAATTTTAGTTTTCAACTATATGAACCGCACTGGGAAATGAATAACTGGTTTTATATGATAATTTTCATTTGGTAAGAAATGGACCTTTCTGACGACGGTTTTAACTATTCAAGCTTCTTCCTAGCTGGTAAACAGAAGCCGGTTTTCTAGATTCGCGACCATTAATTGAAAACTACTGGACGAGGTCGAATTAAATCTCGTTACTGTGTTAGACCGCCACTGAAAAATCACGACATTTTGCGATGACCGAGTTCAATAACTGTTTTGTCATTCGACCAAGGAGCTTATTTATGAGCGAGTAGAATTGCATACTGCTCTACCACAGCACTAGATCAAAGATCTCTTCGAGATACCGACTATTTTACACAAGTATGAGTAGAAGGTTTATCCTGGGCATTGTTGTTCGAACATATCATGAAAGAATTCAAACGTCTTTTAAAGAATTTTAACTAAACGTTTCTTTGTAGTTCATCTCAAGCATTTGTTTTTGTTTTCGCGGAGGAAATGATGTATTTTTCAGTCGTGACGGCTGGGCGCTTTGCGCCTCATATACTGTGGCTTGGTTAAAAATAGTAAACTTTGTCGTTTGCCTTTAATCGAAATATTTGTTTCCTTTCGAGTTAGAAAGATTTCTACTCGGCTTAATGCAGGGTTCTCGATAAAGTTACGCACGACAGAGTTACCTTTTGTCTCGTAACGCAATCTTTACCCCACATTGAGAAGTAACTTTTTGTTTGGATGTTGCCAAAAGCCGCGTCTCCTCGCGTTATTTACTTATTGTCCATGTGTCTCTTATGAACTCGGAGTTTGATAGTGAAAGTAAGTTTATTTTATCTCCTTTCAATTACGATTCAATTCAAGTATTAATTACATTAGTGTATTGACCATCATCCACAAATGAGACTGTTAACTGTCACAAATGAATATGATATTTTTATAATTCACTTCTACATAATAAAAAAGGGTTAATTTAGTTTCAGTCTAACTTAACTGCCATTTTGTCTTTCACTCAGTTGTAGACAAAACTCTCCGAATGAAGACTTAATAATGCACGTCATGCAACCAACTGTTTCATCAGCTAGGATGGTAGTTGGAAACATTGTATCAGGTAGATGTAGTAAACTGAAATGACCAATCAATTATTAAACAACAGGTACTTTTTCGACACTAACGAATTGCAAAACATGATACCATCATTGCAATGTAGAAATTAATGGACGTGGACGGTTTATTGAAGTACAAGTGTCAATGTGACCAGAACAGAGACGCCATCTCGACGGCCCTGTACGGCCAATGGCCCAAGTTCGGCAGTACACAGTGATTGATTATAATGTTCAAAAAATTCGTTTTACTGGCGACTACATAATGTGGACAATTACTGGCTGTATCTAAGACAATCTACAAAATAATTTTTCAAAGTAACGTTTGGACATAGATAGCCTTTTTTCATTGGGCTTAAATTCTAGGAATTCTAAAACCCAGCCTTTTGTGGGCTTCTGCACTGATGACGATGGTAGTTGTGAGCAATGCAACAGTCATCAGAGTTGGTTGGAGCCAATTCAAGAGCTTTGTTTTTTTTTTGAGTAGTTAAGTGTTTTTTTTTTCTGTATATATGAGTATGTTAGATGTAAGTAAAATGACTTGTGCGTTGCTATTGCATGTTTCCAGTTTTTCATTCCTTTCTTTTAGATTTCAGATATCTTTAACAAAAGCATTTGAAAGGAAACAGCAGTTTATGAGAATCCACGTTTGCAGGGTCTTGCCTCAAGACTACTATTCGATTTCAGAAAAGATAGAGGTTTGTTTTGTTAAGAAGGGCACAAGCCACTACAGACATTGTGGGGCCTTCAAGAACTGGAAGAACTTTTTGTTGTAAAGGAAGGAGAGTCTGCGATGTTTGGGTATTCATCATCATACCCACCAAGGGTATTTCCAGTCCATGCAAAGACGGAATGCATCATGTCCAGTATGGTAATGCATAGTGATGATTGAATGTTGCTGCCCTTAGAGTTGCGGTACATCCCGCCATTTTGTCGACCCAAGAACAACTATCCAAACCCTGGAGATTGAATCTTGTTGGAGTAAGCTCTAACTAGGACAAAAGCATAGGAAAGGTTTTTAAATAAAGGACTTACAATCATTCCTCGATGAGAGAATGTGGCATCAGTGGAGAGGAGTATTTAATCGATACATAATGCAAAAGTTGCAGGTACATTTGAAAGATGGAGAATAAAAGTATATTGAAAGTGCCAAAAGTTCATTATAGACCAAACGTTTCGGACGTAGCCCTTCTTCAGTGGTAAATTGGCCCTTCTTCAGTGGTAAATTGGCCCTTCATCAGTGGTAAATTGGTCGTTTTACGACCATCGAAGGCATCAGAAGCGCAAAAAGGTACCTTTCTTGCACTTTGGAAGCCTTGCTGATTGACAGATGTCAACAGTTGATGCCATTTGATATCCTCACTGGTTTAATCCGCCCCTCGACACTTTCTAAATACGAGTATGAATGAATATCTGAAAAGTAACATTAGCTAGGCAAATCGTTCTGCAATAATAAAATTTAGCGACGATTATTCATTTAAGATTTTAACAGGAAGATACTTTCTCTGAGAGAAACTTACGGCTCCACAGGCACTCAATCGGCTTTTGATTGACACCAGTCATTCACTAGTATCCACGTGCAAAACACGTTTCGATTTCAGAAAAGATAGCGCCCTGCATGTGTGCCGTCCATTTGTTTCGAGCTTCCTTTGGAGATAGCTCACGCGTATGTAAAAGTAAAACTTCAGAAAAAGGTTCTAAAACTACGACCAGAAACGGTCATTCTGGCAAATCTTGCAATGATCTTTCAATTAGAGGTCAACCAAGGAATTTACATCCACTCAAAAGAAGAGGGAGAGATTATTTTACCCTCTAACAGCGGAGCCTTTACTGTGGAGGAATATGGCAAAACGTACGTCGTGAATTGCGAGCCAGTAAGTTCTTCAGCATCAGCGGAGCCAATATCCAGCACATCACTTGGTATTCCTCTTCCGTATCAGGCGAGAACCAACAGCAACCCACCGCCTGGCCAGTTACATCCTGAAAGGCCAAAGTTTACGGTTAAAAAGTCTCAGGGATCGGATGGAAGAAATCGTTCATACTTGACCCATGCTTGTAGAAAAAGCGTCCTCTGGCCACGTGTATGAGAAATATCAAGTTCATTTAACTTTAATATCAAGTTCATTTAACTTTAAAGGAGGAGCGAGCGTCAGTGGAAATCATTGAAGAAATGCTGAGGCAACAGCTCGGTTTTGGTGTTTGTCTCTTTGACTCCAAGCATCTGCCAATTATGGCAGGCGAGACAACCAAAGGTAAGCTGCGCATAAGTTAGCCCATTATGGTTTATTTGCATTCCAAATAACAATATTGGCTCTCCTATGCAATGAGATGATCAGATCAAATTCTAAAGGGTAATTAAACAGAATTAGAAAGAAACAAGTAATTTCAGGATACCTGCAAATTTAAAGCACATTTTCTTCTCTAACCCAACTGCAAAGAGGCCATGTCTTGTCGCAAGATGCCATGTGAAATCAAGATTTTTGGCATTAGTCCAGATTTGCCTAAGAACTTGGTGGGTATCAGGAAGCCGCTTATCCCAAAACTAATTAAAGCCAGGGAAGTAGGAAAGACTGCATTTTTCAGCTGGGCGCAGCCCCACAAGTTGTATCAAAGGTAAACTTGTTTAAATGAATTAGAATGACTTTATACTATTTTCTCGACTACACATGGACTCTGCATACCTGAAGTTACTAGATCTACTGTAAGACCGAAAAACATTTTATGTCGAATTGTAGACAAGAATTTTAGATTCTTGCGCAGATACATGGATCACCGGGTAAAAAACTTCTCTAAGGCCGCCATCTTGCCTGCCATATTGAAATCAGAGAGTTGATGCAGTACATTTTGAGCTATCATGAAGCCATGAGGTCCATGAGAAGTTTGCTGATTCCTCACAAGAATCCACACTGCAATCGGGTACATCCAATTATCTGTTTACATATTATCAGAAGTAAATACTTCAGGTATTATTAAAAACTGATTACATCTTTTTTTTCTGAACGAAAACCGTCAAGCACAGCTAAATAGTAACAGTGGTTTTAAATACCAAAGAATGAAAAGTGGATTTTTGGGATGTGTTATATCTTTCAATTTTCATATTTATCATGGCTGGTAACTGTTGCTTAATTCCCTTTTCTTGAGGATCGGCTTAATTAAAAGTTGTTGATGCCATTTGTAGATGAAAATAACCTCACTGATGCAAAAGTCTCCAGCTGTTAGTGATTCCAATTTGCTGGCTGTGGGAAATAAAAAGGAAAAAAACCTGGAATTTGGAACGATATCTCTTCTTTGTTCAAAGCAAGTTATCCCGAAAGCCAAAGAACCCTTCAGCAGGACAAGAAGCGAGCTTGTGGTTGCAAAATTACAAATGCTGCTGAACTGTTAAGTTTTTATCGAGAATGCTGTAGCTTACACAAAACTTAAGGAAGATTTAAACTGCGATGAAGGTCAAAGCAAACAACAGCTTTCGATCACCACAAAGGAGAGAAGCAACATGAAAAAACAGCTTACCCAAATTGAACGGCCTTTTTTAGAAAGGCCTTGTTTTCAGAAAGCTGAACAAGCAATAACAATTCAGAAACAGAATCGAATAGTGGTGTCTGTGCATTGAACCAGATGAATCAAAGGAAACACTCACTGCTATACAATCTAAACAAGATGCCGAAATCCTAGCAAATTATTGTAACATTGAAGATATTACGGGTAAATCTAGCGCACAGCTCAAGGTATTAATCGTAAAAACAAACAGATCCTTTATTATATACAAATCCTTTTTTTGTCATTGAACTGCACACTCCAAAGGCGTCTGTATTTTATTGAACCCGAATTCAACTTTTAACTTCGATGTTGTTCAAACGGATTTTCAAGGAAGAATTATGATTTCAAGACTTAAAGTCTTGGAGGAAACGTTTTTCATCGTGAATATTTACGCACCCACTGATTATCTAGATCAAGATGAATTCCTTAAAAATTTAAGTGAATCTCTCGTGAGAAAAACGGACACCTCCCGGCTAATTATTGTTGGTGATTGGAACTGTGTGGTTTACCCTGGAAAAATACGAATTACAGAGACGCTGTTGTCAATCTTATGGACGAATTAAACCTTCTCGACATATATCGAAAAATGCATCCAAAGATAAAGTCTTTCACTTATGAATCCAAAACTAATAACTTGAAATCGAGAATAGACTTTATCCTTGTCTCTCACCCAATCTCCGTGGATGCTCAAAAGGCTGAGATTCGTACTTCAGTAGCTCCAGACCATAAAGCTACCTTCTTGAGTGTTATCATTAGAGACGAGTTTAAGAGAGGTCCCGGAACGTGGAAATTTAATAATTCCCTTCTTAAAAATGATGAATTTAAGGAACGGATTGCATTCTTTTATCCACAAATACATGTAAAATATTCCGACGTCACCGATAAGCAACTATTGTGGGAATTGATTAAAATGGAAATACGTATGAAAACAATTAATTTTTCAAAACAAAAAAAATCTGAACTCAGAAAAAGAGAAATAACACTTCAAAACGAGCTACAAGAACTTGATTATAAAATTTGTAATACTGATTTCGAAGTCTTAGACCGGAAAGTTTTAACGGAATATGAAACTGCAAAAGAAGAATTAAAAAATATATATGAACAGAGAGGGAAAGAGGCTATGTTTAGATCAAAGGCGAAATGGCTTGAACAGAGGGAAAAACCGACTAAATATTTTTTTCACCTGGAGAGGACGAATTATGAAAAAAGCTCATACGCGAAGTAAAATTAGAAAATGGCGAGGTGACATCAAATTCAAAACAGGTCGAGAAAGAACTGGAGAGCTTCTATAGCAACATGTATGCATTGAGAATGAGCCATAACAGAGAGTCACAAGGTACCGGAAAACAGAGTTTTGAGTTGTTTGTTGAAGATATTGAAATTCCACGACTTAACGCCGAGGAACAAGATTCGCTAGAGCACGATTTTACCTACGAGGAGTTAAAAGAGGTTGTAATTTCTTTCTCGGACAATAAAACACCAGGTGAAGATGGGTTTACTAAAGAATTTTATGTGGCCTTTTATGATCTTATCTGGAGAGATCTGCTGAACTCTTTCAATGCAGCTTTTGAAAGTGGGTCCCTTTCCATTTCCGAAAGGAGGGGAATAATAACCTTAATACCCAAAACTGACGAAGCCCTTTCTGAACTTTCTAATTGGCGTCCCATATCTCTTCTCAATCTAGATTATAAAATTCTGTCAAAAGCTCTCGCAAAGAGAATAGAGAAGTGTTTACCAAAACTAATTAACTCCGATCAAACCGGTTTTGTCAAGGGAAGGTATATAGGTCAAAACATAAGACTTTTAAGCGATTTAATGGAGCATTTAGATGCGAAAAGGACCGCTGGTCTGCTCCTCTTTATAGACTTTGAAAAAGCTTTTGATAGCCTTGAATGGGATTTTGTTGCTAAAACTTTGAAAGTGTTTAATTTTGGCCCAAATGTTATCAGATGGATTTCAATCCTTTACAATGGTGTACAAAGTGCAATCATAAACGGAGGCTTTTTAACGAATTACGTATTTGAATATATCAAGAGGGGTCCGCCAAGGCTGCCCTTTGAGTCCGTTTCTCTTTATCCTTGCTGTTGAACTGCTAGCTTTAAAAATACGCCAAGACTCAAACTGCAAAGGTATCTCTCTTCCAGACGAACAGGAGGTTAAGATTTCACAGTTTGCCGACGATACTACTTTAATAACAAAAAATGCTACATCTCTTAAACCATACTTAAATATTTTGGATTGTTTTGGAACTATTTCAGGACTGAAATTAAACAAGAAAAAAACGAAAGCAATGTGGATAGGCTCTATGAAAGACAGCAACCAGAAGATACTTGATTTTAAAGCCACAAAAGAACCTATTAAAATTCTTGGAGTCCACTTATCCTATAACACAAACATATGTATCGAAGAAAACTTTTATTCAAAGGTGAATAAAATGAAAATGAAATTAAATTTATGGCTCTCAAGAGATCTCACAATTTATTGCAAATCTTTGCTGGCGAAAGCTTTAGGTGTGTCACAGTTGGTGTATGCAGCATCGTCATTAAAACTGTTCAGGAGAATCGTTTCGCTTTTCTGTGGAAAAATAGGAAGGATAAAATAAAAAGACTTGTAATGTACCAATCAGTTGTAGAAGGGGGAATTAACTTCGTCAACTTCAATATGTTAGTTAAATCTTTGCGCCTGGCCTGGATTGGTAGGCTCCTAGGAAATTCTTGTGATAAATGGACGGCAATACCGAACTACTACTTCCGAAATTATGGTGGCCTTCCGCTTCTCCTCAAATGCAATTATAATGTGGCACTGTCAGATAAAGGTCTGCCCCTCTTCTATCGAGAACTTCTTCAATACTTTCAAGAACTCAAGAACATAACCAACATTTTCCCAAATGGTGAATTTATTATCTGGAACAACAAGTCGATAACTATAGAAAATGCTACTTTATTTTGGAAATCATGGCTTGAACGTGGAGTTGTTTTTGTGCAGGATGTGTTAAATCCTAATGGCAATTTCTTATCTTACGAAGAGTTGAGTAATAAATTCAACATTACAACAAATTACATGTATTATTTCCAGCTTATTGCAGCCATCTCATCTCATCTTAAAATGAAAGCTGCACAAACATTAATACCTTCACGCGATCTCTCATCAAACTCCGCTTTCATCTCCACAACTGAAACCTCGATTAACCTAGCTGTAGCACGCTGCAAAAATTATTACCAACTAGTAACCAATCACAGTTTTATTATCCCAAGTGGTGTACAAAAGTGGCAGGAAAGATTTCCTGAAAATTTTACTAACTGGAGTGAAAAGTTCCAAGCAATATACCGATCAACTAAAGATAACAAACTGCGTCAATTCGGGTTTCGTTTCTTGCATAGAATAACTGTTACGAAGAAAGAACTCAAACGTTACCAGCTAGCCAACGACGACAAATGTACTTTTTGTTCTAGTTCGGACTCAATTGAACATACCTTTATTGACTGTAATGATTCTGCAATCTTTTATTCACAAATTTTATCTTGGTTTAATCATTGTCAAGATACTGCGATCATTTTATCCAATAAACAAATTGCTCTTCATGACATATCGCATCTGTCTGAAGGGCTTTCCAGTCCCATAAAGCGCAGATTAGACTTCCTCATCATCTTGGCCAAACAATATATCTATGCTTCTAAATGTCTTGAGAAAAAACTCTCTGTCAATGAATTCGTGAGCAAAGTCACTGTTCAATGGAAATTAGAAAACTGCTCTCATTTTCAAACAATGACTGAATAACTTTCTCCGGGTATCTTATTGCACAATTAATAAAAAATAGATAACTTTGCTCGCACTATAAAATAAAAAATAAAAAAAAAAATTAAGAATAATAATAAAGTTGTAATATGTACAAATATTAATCTAATGCATAGCCCTCATATTACTTTATTTCCTGCGTATATTTCCCTTTATTTGTCTTTGTATTACTTTGTATATATTACATGACAAGTGTAAAATAAGTGTAAGTTATTTTATCTTAAGTTTTCTATGCAATTGGTCTGTAAGTAGCTGTATTGTTTTACTTTTTTGTGATGTATTTTTGTGTGTTTGTGTGTTGCAATAATAATAATAATAATAAAAAAATAAAAATAAAAAAAATAAAAATAAAAATATACAAATCCTTTATTATAATTCTGGCCTTGAAGAATTGGACAACTGGAACTGATCACGCATTAAGGTTTTGTATTGGCCACCATTTTGTGTTTTTACTTCACAAGCACATCGAACCACTTATCAAACCGACTGCAGAAATGAATCCAGGGATGAGAGCAGGAGTTTTGTACAATGCTACAATTCAATGAAAGAAATATTCACAAGCACATTCCTGTAAATTTATTATTCAAAACAAACATTTTTTATATTATTTATTTTAACTGTAAAAAGCACAGCACATACATACATACAGCTCTAAGCAAATAAAGCAGACAAGTTTAGGCTCTCTTAATAAAACGGCAACCTAAACATATTTTTGCACCAGGAAGAAGGAAGAATTGAAAATGTGGAAATTAGCCAAAGTAGCTCGTCAGCATAAAATGAGTTGGGCGCAGCTAAATCGTCGTTTAATTTCAATACCATTCGACTATCGTAGTCTTTTCCCAGACGATGTGGCCAAGTTTATTGAAAGAAAAGCGCAATCTGTGAGTTCGTGCAGTGGATATTTCGTGCCATGCTTGCTGACGACAACCGCGTTTTTATTGGGAGAAAATAATTTAATACAGAATTGTGGTCAGGAAATCCCTACCAATTTGTACATGGTATTTGTGGGTCATCCGACGACCGGTTAATCTCCTGCTCTCAAGGAAGCTGCGTTAAAACCTGTAATGAACGTACGGTTAAAAAGAGAGTTGCCTTATTTCATTATTGAAAAGTGTACGTCATCTGCATTAATCAAGACCATCGCAGACGTAGAAAGTGGCTTTATAATATCTTCAGAAGTTTACGAAGTTATTGACAAATTACTAAAGTCTGACGAGGAGAACGCCACAGGAGATGCGCAGATGCTGTTGCCAGCTTTTTTCCGGTTCGTGAACATCTTCTTGATATGCGACCGAGAGAGTGAGAGAAATTCCTGGAAATGTACCATTTTCGATTGTTGGCACCACACAAGTTCCTTACGCAGCAGTGGCTTTTCTGTAGAATGGATCAAGGTCATGGCTTTCTAGACAGGTTTCTTTTTATTGCTCATAACTGTTTACGCCCAACAACTGCAAAAACCGAGGGTGCACGTGCATGGAATCACCCAAATGAAGTACATCTGAAAGAAATCCACATACAAATTTGAACGCGACACCCTCGACTTACTGAAAGGGATGATTTCAGCAAGCAAGTAAATGACGCCATCAAAGGTGGAAATGTGCCACCAAAATCCAAGAGGATTAATCTAATACAACGCAGTTTCCTTTCATGTATTCAACCATGTTTCCAAAGCGCTTTTGCAACGGCAGAAGCAAGAGGTCCATGCGCAAGAAATAGGCAAGGGAACTTAGGGCGGCAATCAAGTTCACTGAATACGCAGAAAACCAAAAGGATATTGTAGAGGAGGTAAATGTATTTTATTATTTTTAAGATGTTTGGTTAATTTATGTTGTGTACCATTTACGTTTAGCTTTCAATGGTCAGTGAGAATGGAAACACAGTATTTACTTGTTTTGATAGTCACTTTACTGCAGTTAGGGTTAGGGTTACAATTAGAGTAAGAATTAGGGTAAGTATTAGGGCTAGGGCTAGGGTAAGCCTTAGGGTTATGGTAAAGTGTTTTCTGGGGGGCCGAACATTTGCTTTGAGTTGTAAGTTATAAAAGAAATTCCAGGACATTTATTTGTTGTTGTTGTTTCCGCAGGTAATCACTGGTAAATGCCAGTTTTACTTCCGAGTCGGTTGATGAAGAAGAATTACAGCCAACTTCAAATGATATGCAAGGTTCTGTGTTAACCTTCCCAAGCCGAATAGTGTCATTCAGAGGTTTTGGGCAGATGGCACCTAGAAAACAAAGCAAGATTACTGCTGTAGAATTTAAAGCTGCTGTTGATGGTCTAAAACCTGATTTTGGAAATGTACAGTAGTTAGTATTCGTCTTCCACGGCAGAGCAAGAAATCCGTTATGTTTATCAAAAAGAAGCCTGATCTCATTTGTTAATTGGCAATCAACAGTTTGTACCTTTGAGAGATACCGAGAAAGATTTGAGTGTGCACTTCATTTCTCTATTACTAGTAGTATGAAAACAATTTTAATAAGCCAAGGACACGTTTCGGAAGACTATTTCGAGTAGACATTAATTGCTGTTGTGAAAAAGTTGATGGTAATCAACTGCGCTGTTTCATATCGTTACGGATGGAAAATAAATGAATAAGGAAAGGTAATCTAAAATATTTATGGAAGCCTTATCTTAACGTTATATTAAGTAATGAAAATAGGAATATATAAGTAGGTGAACATTGAAGAAGAATTAAAAAACGGTCACTTTTCAAATTATTTTTAGAAGCTATGATTAAATTAGGAAGGCGTGGACGCGTAGCCACTTTCCAAGTAGACTTCCAGGGCTTGGAATAAATAAGGACGGCGTAGACGCGTAGCCACTTTCAAGTAAACTTTGAGTGCTTGGAATAAATTTTGACACATAGCCACTTTCCCAGTAAACTTACAGGGCAGCACCATGTCGCTAGAGATGGAGGTATTCTGCAATTGCTCCGAGTTTTATTCAAGTTGTTGTGATTTTGTTCATTGTCCGATGCCGCGCAGCGGAAATGTGCCTTTTGAGCTTGAGCCCATTGCGAGTTGTAAGTTTTCGACGCTTGTTTTAGAGGAAATAAAGACAGGTACTACGGTACTGACAGTTTTCAAACTTAGGGCTTTGTTTCGTCGAGCAAAATATTTGTGTAAATATGTCAACCCATTCAAGTCCCGAGGCGGGTAAATGAGCTCAATCGAAGATGTAATCAAGGAAAAACGAAAAAGAGGATAATGCTTAGAGGGCCGAGCACTTAAAGCGATCAAAGGCTGGATTAATTGGAGCATGGAAGAAGCTGAGAGGTGTAATTTGGCCTTGTACAAGCATCTCACCCCACACTTCAAGAATACTCTCATCATTTTGCAGCTTCGCTGAACAGCTAAGCTATTGCAAAAGAAGGGAGACGTGGACCAGCCAAAGAAACAGGAGCAGTTGCAAACCCTTAAACCCTTAATCGCCCACACTTCAAGAATGCTCCCATCATTTTGCAGCTTCGCTGAACAGCTACGCTATTGCAAAAGAAGGGATACGTGGACCAGCCAAAGAAACAGGAGCAGTTGCAAACCCTTAATCGCTGGCTGGACTGGTAGGCGCAACAGACCTTGTCACAGTTACTGAAGAGTGTCAAATAATCAATTAGCTAACAACAATAATAATGGAAAAAATAATATAATGAGAAGGAATGGAAACAACTTATTCCAGCAGAAAATCACAAGAGCCTGTTATGAGAACAAACTTCAGTTCATTAAGAATCAGTTTTAAAGTAGGGAAAATGCGACAGTTCCAATTTAAAGACCAACTTAGGCCACAACGAACATGTGCAGCAGATTGCCAAGTGATCTAAACTCGGGGTCCAGTGTAAATCGCCTTTCGAAGCCCTAAGTAAACACTTAACATCTTACTAGTGACACCTACGGACAGTGAATGGCAACCTGCTACTGTTGTCGCTATACGTGCACATACTACCGTCCTGAGGTCTGAAAATATGTGCCCTGGAGATCGCATAAGAAAAGGAGCTGGCCAGTGCCTTTAGCCCCGCCGAATTTCGCAACTTCAATGTCCCCTACTGAAGCGGTGTGGTATCATAACCATCCATGTTCAGTTGTACAAGACAAGCCGCCTCACAGGGCATGACCTGATCAAGCTTCGGGTATATGCGGAGAAGCAATTTCATTGTGTACTTCAAATATTCCTAGCTGAAGTGAGGCTTTCTTTTGGGTTCTTCTTTTGGTCCAATTTTTAAACCTTTTCTTTTTTCTTTTCTTCTTTTTTTTTTTTTTTTGGGGGGGGGGGGGGAGAAACTGCCACTGTTTTAATAATGCATCATTTTGGCCTTGTTTTAAAATTGAAATGGTTTCATTTTTTACAGTGTTTAATTAATGTCCAGTATTACTCAAAACTAAAATATATTTTCTGCTTTGGTTTCCATGACTATCAGAGTTTTTTAGAACAAAGACTAGGTTCTTTTTTATAAATTTAAATCCCTGAATGATTGAAATATATTTTTATAGCTATTTATTAAACAAAAAATGTTTTTAGGGTTTCGATTCATACATTTGTCTGGCTTGAGTCCAGAAGTTTAAAATATAAAATCATTAATATATGCAACAAATCTTATTTCCTTTTCCTTTTCTCTTTAAACAAAGTAAATTTAGCTGGCATATTTCACGCCGTTTTCACCTATTTCCATGTGAGCTTTGTTCAATAGTCGTATGTATCAGTCATGAAGAATTATATTTATGTTCAGTGTGAAAAAACTCTGAAGGTAAAGGTAAACAACAGCACAATCACAGTCTTGTTAAAAAAAAATTCAATTTGCCGCCAGAGACAATCTACCTGATCAGAGATGACAAGTAGTTGAGATCAGAGATGATCAAGAGGGAGTAGTGTTTGTTTTGTTTGGGGTGAGATGATAGAGCAATACACAAGAAGGATTAGCTTGGAAACCCACATAATACCCAAAAGCGCCTACAGCTTGACAGAATCAGAAACAGTCCTATCCCAGTAACACCAATTACCAGTCAGAGTGCCATTCCAGTAACACCAGTTACCAATCAGAGTGACATGCCAGCAACAGCAATTACCAATCAGAGTGCCATCCTATTAACACCAATTACCACTCAGAGTGACATCCCAGTAACATCAATTACCAGTCAGAGTGCCATCCCAGTAACACCAATTACCAGTCAGAGTGCCATCCCAGAAACATCATTTTTTTCTGTGCCATTGTTTACACCTTCAAACGATGTGGAAAAATAAGAGGAAGGTTTCCAAGCAAGAGTTCATGAACTCATTAGTGAACTTCCAGACCCCATCACCTCAAACTCAGTCAATCACCTCTCAAATCCTCTTTTTAACCCAATTACCGCAAACCCCCTCAACTTTCTCCGGGCTTGGTTTGGGTGAATCCAAACTCGCCACTCTTGTTTAAAACTTCTTTCAAACAAATCAGCTACTTTTCCAAATTATAAACCTACTCCAGACTGCGCTCTTGAAAATGGGTACCAGTGCGACCTCTGCTTTTTCCACCACTGGGACAAATCTAAATGATCAGGCCATTGCAAATCTCCCGTCATCAGTTACCCAAGAGTATAAACCTGCTGTTGTGGAACCTGAACAAGTCAATGAAGAAGCCACAGATGCTAGTAACACAACTCCCACCACAAAAGACCATCTAACAGCATCCTGATGCGCCTGACTAGCAAGTCAAAAACAAAAGGACAGTTTTGTTGCTCTGTTTTGAAAACATTATTTAATGCCTCTGAACTTATGGGTAAACGTGTAATGGATCAAGATCAAAGCAGCCCCTTGATCGCCAACGGGTGGAAAAAATATAGCAGTCTGCCATTGTGGTGTATGGGGAAACAAATAACGGACAAAGTGTGGGCTGTATGCGTAAGCTCTATGAATGCACACTTGCGCAAGTATCACAAAGAGTGATACAGTTGACAGTTAAGACGGAAACATTTGGTGTTTTTAGCGGAGCTCCTTAGCGGCCCGTAAGGGCCGCAGAGCGGAGCACCATACCCATAAAAAAAAAAAACATGAAAAAAAAAAAAAACACATGAAATAAAATAGGAAACCTCTGCATCCGAGTTTTCATGGTCATCATGGCTAGCGGCATGCCTCGCGGGCGCGTACGGCGGCGTACGTACGTACGGTGTTGCGCACATCCGGGATCTTGAAAGGTCTTGACAACTCGCGCAGTACTGGCGCGAAATAATTTTGCAGTGTGAGGTCTAAACAGCTAGTCTGAAAGTTAGAACTTGAGACAAACACATTTATTTTGGCTCCTTGTTATGCCGATGACTACAAACAAGAGCAGGGTAAACTTAACTTCGAGGAAACAGGGTTTAAGCGATTTGCGACGGGAAAGAGATCGCGAGAGATCCAGAAAACCCGGACAGAAAGCAGGCGAAAAAGTATAGCAAAGCGCCTGTCGAACCTGGTAGCAAAGTAGCGAAGAAAAGCGACTAAAATAGCAAGAGAGGTGCCGAGGAAACAGGCAAAGAAATAGCGGAGAACAAGGGAACGGAGATAAAACGAGCAGACGAGTGTACCTACTGTGGCCAACTGGTGAAGGTGAGTACAAAACTGCAGTGTTTCCGTCATTTAATATCTCTACGTTTTGTCTTAAGCTTACTTTATACGCAAAGTAAGCTTATATTGACGGCACATTTTACTTGCTTTCGCCACTAAGCATTTGCTTGTGACATGAACAATGTTGAAAAATACTATTCGTTAAAATTCAGTTTTACCAGGTTTTACTGATCAAATAGGAGGATTTGATTATGTAAACAAATAATTGCTGGGCCTTCGAGGAACGAATTCACAAAGAATATCACTTCAACACATCTCGAAGAAAATTAAGCTTACGATTTTTAAATGCTTGTGATATGATTATTTTGTTTTACAGTGCTGGAAGAGCAGTTGAGATGAGAATGAAAGTGATGTCAGTTTGCACGAAGCACCTGGAATTTCGTTAACTCCGAGTGAAATAGATCGATTCAGTGTATGCAGTTTATTGATATTCATGATGGAGGTAAAATTACTGTTCATTTAGTCAGACTAAATAAACTTCAGCTTCATTACTTAGCTCTTTCGTTCCCAAATATATTAAATAATCCACTTGTCATGTAGTTCTGTTCACTATTGAGCGTTCATGTGGATTACATAACAATGTCAACAATTTTGAGATTTTGAGGTCTGTTTTGCTGGTTTCATTCAGAATGTCAACAGTAAATGTTATATTTGTCATAAAAAAATCACAATCTTGTTGTGGAATTTGGAAAATGCACACAACAAAGGTTAATGACTACTGGAAAACTGGAATCTTTGTGAGTAAATTCATGCCATTTTAGACACTGTATGCAGCTGTGCATGCAAACTTATTATTAATTAAATGTGTATCTTTAAAAATCTTAGTATTACTGTTAAGAGAAAAGCTTTTAAGATGTGGCAATGTTTTTCCTATGCATGTACATGTATATATAGGGGTAGAGGGGAGGGGGAGTATTTAAAGGTCAAACCTTTTAAAGAGGGGGTGTAAGGGTTTGCAGTGATGCTTTGAGTTTATTAAAATATCAGGACCTGAACAATCGATGGAATCGATAATCAATGGCAATCGATAACAATCGATGACAATCGATATCAATTAATCGATTGATATTGATAATCGATGAACAATCGATCGCTAAAGTTTTTGTGATTATCGATTGTCATCGATTATCAATTTCATCGATAATCGATGACAATCGATCAATTAACTAACATCGATTTTCATCGATTATCAATATCATCGATTACCAATTCAATCGATCATTTAACTGCCATCGTTTTTTATTTGACTAGTATTTGATAAATATGTTTACTTTAAAACACACGGTCTCTCTTGTATGTTATATTTTATTAGCAACAACAATGATAACCTTTCCAAAAAATGTCAATACAACGAGAAACTTACTAACTTAACAGTAATAAGGCAATAATTATTTAAAACAAACGTTTTGAGCTTAAGTCTTATTCGCCTCCATCAACGAAGCGTACGCTTTTCGGTCTGGTTTGCTTTCGAACCAACTCCTGGCAAAGTAAATAGAAATCGCAACTTACAGAATTCCTCGCTGTCTAAGTACAATGTAATTTTTCTAAAACTCTGTCTTGTAGTCCATAAACATTTTCTCGCTCGTCCGAAATATTTCAAATCAAACAGTAGCAGAGAGAACTCAAAAATACGTCGTCCGTACGTCGGAACGAAAACGAGACAACAGTGGGAGTCTGGGGATGAGTTTCGCCTGTCACGTCCGCCATTTTTGACTTGGTCACGAATAACGAAGTGTCTTTGGAATTCTAGCGCTAGCAAACAGTAGGAAACTCGAATGAAAAACAGAAACATTAAAGCTTATGATGTAAACTTCATCTCAATGGAAAGGAGCTTTATTTTTTTTTTTTACAAAACAACATATGTAAGTATTTACTTCATGCTTCGGATTGATTGTGTGTTTAATGCCAATCGATGGCAATCGATGAAGTTCGCGACCACCAAAGTGTGATTATCGATTGATCATCGATTGGCCGATGCCAATCGATGCCAATCAACAGTAATTAATCGATTGTCATCGATTGATCGATTGATTTTCCGATCATCGATTTTCATCGATTGTTCAGGTCCTGAAATATTTACAGTAGAACCCTGCTAACTCGAACTCTGAAGGGAAACGAAAATGAGTTCGAGTTAGCGGGGTTGATTGAATATTTTATTTGCCAAGTTAATAATTGATAGTTTACTGATTTTTAAGCACTTCAGTATACAGTACTGTGCAAATTGAACTTATCTTGCCAGAAACTCTAAAGCGACCACACATTCTTTTGTTAAGAGTGGAAAATGACTGTCAAATACATGATCTGTTCATTGCTATAATCAATGGGCAACCGTTGCGAGTTGCAAGTTCTGGAATTCGAGTTATCAGGGTAAAAAGTTTGACCCAAATTTTGTTCAAGGGAAACAAAATTTAGTTCGAGTTAGCGGGGTTTTCGAGTTATCAGAGTTCGAATTTAACCGAGTAAAAATGACTGAAAAGTGGGGTCAAATCCAAGGGAAATGGAAGTGAGTTTGAGTTAGCAAGGTTGTTCGAGAGTTATCCGAGTTCGAGTTACCGGGGTTTTTTTCTGTAGTTGACTTCGCAGTTATCAGTAAAAAAAAATAGTCTGTGCTGATACATCTCTGTTAAATATATAAGGTATCCTTTCGCATCCAGTAGTTTTGCTTCACTTTATACAAGCTTGCGTTAAGTGTTTTGTTTTATAAATTATTGATTTTCATACCAATTAATCAATTTTAATTTAATCTGTGGCATTTGACTTTTTTCAGGGTTAACATGAATTTCAGAATTTGCAGAGCCACAGACACAAAAACAGAATGTGGACAAGGACATCAAAAGAAAACAGGAAGGATTAAGATTATCCAGCTTGATGTTTGGGTGTCTTCATGATGCCATTTTCAAGAGACTAGTAAATTACATGTAAATTGAAATCAAGAAAAGCTGCAAATGAGCAAAGTTTATATTTTAAATGTTAACGTATTTACAGTGTACTTCATAAAACAACTTCTTGATTGACCTGTCTCTTTCACATCTTTTTAGATGTAACAAGGGCATTATGAAGTGATCTTTTTAAGAATAATTTATGCAGCCAAAACAGTAACAGCAGAAATGAATGGGAGTTTAAAATTGCTATTTTCAATGTTTTGGCTGGTAAGAAACCACATGTGACCAAGCTAAAATCTCTTTGGCCGGTTAACATGACCTGTAAGTGTCCAAATATTTTGAGCCCTCGACTACACAGGACTTACATGTAGTTGTCTAATTACTGTATATCATAAGATCTTTGGTTGACCTTGGGGGAGGTAGTGGAGTTAAAAAGCAATGTAATAATTTGAATTTGGATTGGTAATGCTGAAACTGGTGGTACTGTAATTCTTAAGTATAGACGTTAAAATCGTGATTGCAAGCAATATGCAATACCAATTTCATTCTTATGTGTTGTATGCTGCGTACAATTTATAAGAACAGCTATAATGTTAAAATTAGTGAAATATTCTAAAGCCAGATTAAATTTGCAGTATCCATTAGGTACCATGAAGCAACCAAATTGTGACTCATTTGCTTACTTTGTGAACTTCATGACGAATGGGCAACATGACTCCACAAAAATGTGTACAATAAAGCATACAAATTTTTAAAAGAGCAGTCAAAGTATTGATGCTTTTTTTCTTGCATAGTTTTATACACAAGCAAACATGATTCTATTTTTTCTGCGTAATCAAAGAACTAAACTGAGTTTGAGACACACAAACAATATTCTATCTTCCCAGAATTTTTGTTTTTTTATTTCTGTAAGTGAAGTGAAACCCCTTAAGAGGAAGGGGACTCAAAAAGACATGTAAAATTAAAAAAGGTGCTATCATCCTTTTTTTTTGGGGGGGGAGGGGGGTGGGATGGGGTTACAGAATGTCCCTTCTTTGCTTCCAGTTAGTTTCACTCCGGTTTGCTTGTAGTTAGGTTCACCCCTGTTTGCTCGCAGTTAGCTTTATTCATCCGGTGTGCTTGGGATTAGCTTTCACTCTAGTTTGCTTGTGGTTAGCTTTCACTCCGGTTTGCTTGGCATTAGCTTATGGCAATATGCTGTAAACCCTTTGCTACATGTATGACCTCTGCCATTTCCATTCAAAATTAAAATATAGGCAAATAGTGAAAATAAAAACAAATGAATGAATGAAAAAAAGAAAATTAACCATATTCTTAATGTAGATGTATATTATTTCCTATATACTCTAAATGTTAAGTGCTTTGCTAATTTACCACGTGATATGCCTATCTACCCCAACATGCAGCCCTACTACCCCCTCCTTATCTACGAAGGTTACATAATTACCCGTTTTGCAGCATAATTTCCCATCCAGACTTCTGGATCATAATGCTGTCGGTGGAATTAAAACGTTTTGATTGATTTTGTTTGTTCTCGGCTTATTTGGTGTTGCTGTATACGGTACTCCCATATAAGGGCTATACGGGTATGTGCTGCTCAACAGGGTATGCCTTTTTCCTCTCTGACTCTGAAACAGGGTATACAAATCACTCTTTTGACTGTGGAACACTATCAAGTTTAGCTATGAAAATCCGCTCCTCTCATTGGTTTTTCTCCAAGCCACAGACAAAGTCAAGTGAGCGCTTTGTGATGTACGCTAGTGTTTTTATATCTATCTTCATATATTTTTCATTGTGGATATTGTCTGGAACAGGGTACCTATTTTGCACTGTTTGTCTGGAACAGGGTCGCAAATTGAGCCGTTTTTCTCTGGAACAGGTCCAGAGTCTCAGCGACTCAGTGGCACACCCCTTGAGTAAATTTTAGGGAGTACCTCTCCCCCCCCCCCCCTGGGGACACGGTAAAAAAAAGTAAGTAACAATATTAAAATTTATAAAAAAAAAAAAAAATAAAACGAATATTATATTCTTAGCCTTAAAATTGTACAATGGCTTGAATTCAGGTTTCAACAAAGTGCAAAATAATTAACTGGGGAGCTCCGCTTTTAGGCTTGCCTAAATCTATATATTATTTAACACAGTGCCACTGTGTTTGCATGCTCGCTGTTTGGGCTTTTGCACGCAAATCAGGCTTTGGTGAGAAGCTAAAAGATGCCGGTGCTCCCTCCAAACCATTCGTGTTCTTCATGATGAACATTGATGATGCCGAGCGACTTAAAAAGTGGCAGCAGAAAAAAAGAGTAATCCCGAGAGGTCTAATGCCCATTATGCCAAACATAGGGCAAAAATACTGACAACACGAAGAAAAAGCGTTTGGAATAAAAAACATCAGTCAGTTGTTCGGCAGAAAATGACAACGTTCCCTCTACAGCATCGTTTTTCACGTCTCGTCAAGAAAAAAAAACGGGCGCTGGATAACGCAAGAAAAGCGTTACCTCAGTCTCCCAGAAGACGTGTTGAAGTGCTAAAAGCTTTGCTGTATAGTCCAACCACAAGTAAACTTGTCGTCCAGTCCCTATATTTTACCACACACAAGTGTCAATTCATGTAACAATTTTGCATCACCACGCATTGAATCACATTGACGGGTTTAAGAGCACTGAAGAAAAAATGGAACTCATTACCGAACATATGTTTGTTATTTCGCTGGACATAAAGCACGGTAATGACTCAGTTTATGAATGTCTAAACTATATTTCTGATTATTTGAAGGAAATCGACTATCCGGTCAAATTGTTGCACAAATGGACTGATGGCAGTTCCGCCCAATACATAAGTTGCCACTTTATGGAGGATGTGAGCTGCTCAAAGTCAGATTTCGATTTTGACTTTAGGTAATTAACAGAACCAATCTCTACCCGCTACAAATCATAAAGCGTTGGCCTTAAAAGATTATTTATCTCCGTCGAACAACACCACAGGAACAGAAAAAAAGGCGATTTAAACAAATAAAAGGCAGTCATCAAACTCACAGTATTCTGGCAACCGATGAGTCAGCTGGATCTGATTTAAAGGCACGTCTTCTTTCCCACTACTGCAAGCACTGCCTTGATGGCGACTTTGGAGATTGCGAAAATAGCCTTGTTGATAACTGGGAAGAGATCCACATTGAAACAGAAGGGATAACCAGGCGAATTACTAGATCAGAAGTGGAGGAAGAAAGAAATGGAATAAAAGATCTTGTTTCAGAAGGTTCTCACGTGGCCATTGCATCGGGCGACCCGGAAAAGATTACTACCTGCTGAAAGTTTCAGAGAGGCCCAAGGAGCTAAGGCGGCTAACGAAGGACGACTGGGGTGCCACGTATCCTGTAGGGGCAGAAGTTCTGTCGGGCGTTATAAGATCAAGCCGGAGTTACAAGGTTGACTACACTTGAATAGCATTAGTGTATGCGTCAACAGCCCTATATTTATGCACCAACCTTCCACCGCTTTGGCCGCTTTTTGTAGCAGAATTTAATGCCAGATGTTTTCATTGATTTCCAGCCGCCCAAACAGTTGCAGACTACAAAGATACTTTTACCAGTAGGCTCGCGAGTCTTTTGGCGAATTTTTTTTTACTGGGAATGCTCATAAGTCGTCAATGCCGTCATCACCAACTGGCTTAATTATCCCCTCTATCTTGTTCGTAATTTTAGCTTCTGTCACTTTGTAAGTTAGTTTTTAAAAATATTTTTTACTCCTAATAAAAATAAAGTATTTTATTTTATTGTACATATCCAGTAGTTAAATCAAGCTTTTTTTCATCTTAGTTAGAAGAGGCAATTTCAAAAGGAGAGACATGGAGGATGCAGCTAAGTCCAATCAGGAAAGGGATAGAGAATATCGAGGGATGGAGGAGGCGAATGACATACAAGGATTATCAATTGACCTGCTCCATTTTATGGCCAGGTTCCCCAAACATTTTGCTATTCATAACACTCATAATGATATGGGAAGTTAATAATACACTTAATGGTTGGTGCGATATCTCTAGATTTTTACCGACCTAATTAAATGTCGATGTAGATGTAGATAAAGGGTATTTCATGGCTAGTTGAGCAGTCTCACGTGCAATTACATAACTGCCGATGATAAATTCTGGTTTGGTGCGAAAATAATTCATTCTTGCTCAGTTTTCAGCAGAGCCACAAAGAGGTGAACTCTCTTTTCGTATTGAGATACGACCCATGCGATTTTTCTTGTACAAGTATTTCTACCGCGCGCTCAATTGTCTCGCAACAAGTTACAGTGTTGCAAGTTGCAGCAACATGTTGCACGAAGTAGAACCAAGTTCTACATTACACGTTACACGAAACAGTTCATTTTGTAACAGTAATGTTTTTTATCATGGCATGCCCATGTTTTACACCAACAAAGACCACGCAAACAGACCTCAAAAGCCTATCCACCGAAGTTCTTCATCCTTGCTTGCAGCATCTAAATTTGCCAATAATGGGATCTTGCGCTCGTCTGATCAATAGGCTCCAGTCGGCCACCACTCCAGCAACTGTCGCTGGTAAAGTGCTGTGTTTACACCAGCACAAACGTCTGCCATTCAGGAGACTGTGGCGTCGCCGAAACAAACATTAATGATCATTAATCAGCCATCATTATTATGTAATTCTCATTCCAATTGTATCACACTAAATCATTATCATCATTGACGTTAATGTCCATGTTTTGGGACCAAGAGTTATAGACAGCCACAGGAGGGATTCTTTTGATAAACAAATGTCAATTTTACATAAAAATGCATACCTGTTTTGGGCTGCCTCGAAAAAAGACATCTGGTGCAAGTTATTGCTCCCCACTGAGTGAAACATGTTTTTTCACAATCAAGAGGATGTAGATAACCAAATGGCATCCTATCTTTCCACAAGATATTTGCCTTTTGTTATGTTTATAATGATTGCTATCTCTGCATTTGTCTCCACTTGGTGTTTCCTTCGGGGGTCTGAGCTTGTTTTTTAATTTAAATTACTCTGGTCTTTATGAGATGATTGCATACCACAAATTATTGGATTGTAATGAGATAATTGTAATCCACAAATTATTGGCTTGTAATGAGATGATTGTAATCCACAAATTATTGGATTGTAATGAGATGATTGTAATCCACAAATTATTGGATTGTAATAAGATGATTGTAATCTACAAATTATTGGATTGTAATGAGATAATTGTAATCCACAAATTATTGGATTGTAATGAGATGATTGTAATCCACAAATTATTGGATTGTAATAAGATGATTGTAATCCACAATTACTGGGTTGTAATGAGATGATTGTAATCCACAAATTATTGGATTGTAATGAGATGATTGTAATCCACAAATTATTGGATTGTAATGAGATGATTGTAATCCACAAATTATTGGATTGTAATGAGATGATTGTAATCCACAAATTATTGGATTGTAATGAGATGATTGTAATCCACAAATTATTGGATTGTAATGACATGATTGTAATCCACAAACTATTGGATTGTAATAAGATGATTGTAATCTACAAACTATTGGATTATAATGAGATGATTGCAATCCACAAATTATTGAGTTGTAGTTAGATGATTGCAATCCACAAATTATTGAGTTGTAGTTAGATGATTGTAATCCACAAACTCTTGGATTGTAATGAGATGACTGTAATCCACAAATTATTGGATTATAATGAGATGATTGTAATCCACAAATTATTGGATTATAATGAGATGATTGTAATCCACAAATTATTGAGTTGAAATGAGATGATTGTAATCCACAAACGATTGGATTGTAATGGGATGATTGTAATCCACAAATTATTGAGTTGAAATGAGATGATTGTAATCTACAAATTATTGAGTTGAAATGAGATGATTGTAATCTACAAACTATTGGATTGCTTACATACAAGGTACCTTTAATGTTTTCTTACTAAAACTTTTAAATAATCCGTATTCCTTATACTTCATTGTTTTTTGTATGCATTTGTGTGATTTCGATAAGGAAAGTTTGTTTCCATGAACCAAAAGCATGCAAGAATGGAAAAATGTAATTTGTGATGATCTTAAATTAGCATAAATTACTATTTTGCCGGCACGGACCAGAGGGTTGGGTACGGGTTTGAGGTGTGCAGTGTATAGTGGGATTTGAGTTTGAAATCGGTGACAGTTGGCGAGGTGAGACATTCTACGGTCAGCCTTTGGCGTGTTTAGGTTAACTTTAGTTTTCTTTCAATGGTGTCATCAGTTGTAATCTACTGTTGTACGTTAATTTTGTTATGTTATTGTTATTATTTCGCTGTATAATGCCTTAGGTTTATTTTTCTACGGTACTTATTTTGAATTAAGATACCCTAAAACCCCAAGGGTTGCACCACTGCATTGGTCGGGGGCACACGTTCCCAATTTTTTCCACTTGCTGGTTTTAGGGTTTTCGTGTCCGGCTTTGGTGCTCTTAGTTATTGTTATATGCTGAGTTGAAATACCAGTAAACGGGACGATGGCTTGGCTGGCCAACGCACCCAATCTAATAATTGTGTGTCTGGTTGTGTAGTGGAGGCAAAATCTTGTAAATGAGACAAGGAAGCACTTTCTTAATCTTGCATTTTTGAATTTGGTATTAAATTTTTTACACAAGTTATCGGCACATGTACAATTGGCGCATTCATTTGGCATTGCCAATGGATAAATAAAATAGAACAAAATAAATTTAATGTAAAATGTTTCTGATTATTAGTAGGCACTTTGAACTTTTAAACCAGAGGCTTGTTGTTTCAAGTTTTATGCAGGAAATCTAATTGGTGAGTAATATGCAAGTACACATTTATTCTTACTCTTTGTGCCTAGATGTACAGTTACCGTAAAGTTATAAGCCGTACCTGCAGATAAGCCGCACCCCCGATTTGGAAGCTCAAATTTTGGGGAAAAAATAAAGTTTGAAGTTCAAGTGAAGTTCTATTGATAAAAAAACAAGAGCAAACAAGCACGGTTTCAAAACACTGACACGGCGGTTGTTGCAATTTAACTATAAATTAAGTCTTACGAAAGCAAAATTTCACTTGTCATACCTCCTTTTTAGTTTGAATTCACAATATCTTAAACTTGGATGCTCTCTTGATATCATTTTTTCGAGAGTATCACTTCTAAACACTCCTGAAACACTTGTAATTTGTCCGGATTGTACGCGAATGATGAATGCTTAGTAGCCAAGCTTTGAAATGTAGAGAGGAGTCTGGGCATTCAAAACAAACATGGCAGCACTTTCTTCGGAAGAAACCACGTTTTCAAGATTTTTGGAAACTGCCACCCGCAACAGGATAAAAACTTTATGCAGAATAACAGTTTGATAATCCAGCAGATGCATTTGCTGTGTAGGTCAATGAAAGAGCGAAGCGGTCGGCCATTTGCCGTCTTGGTGGTTTCTTGCACGGGTGGGAGGCGCGGTGGCCTAATGGTTAATGCGCCGGACTCCGGATCGAGCGGTCCGAGTTCGAGCCCTGGCCGGGTCACTTGTGTTGTATTCTTGGGAAAGACACTTTACTCTCATAGTGCCTCTCTCCACCCAGGTGTATAAATGGGTACCGGCGACATAATGCTGGGGGGGGGGGAACCCTGCAATGGACTAGCATCCCATTCAGGTAAAAGGTAGGGTAAAGTCTGCTTCGAGCCTAGTGGCCCATACAGGCCGGAGCTTATCCCGGTTTCCGTAGCATTAAGCGACTGAGAGTATTGCTACTCCCCCCTGGATGGGATGCTAGTCCATCGCAGGATTACCCCCCAGCAGTAAATTCGCCGGTACCCATTTATACACCTGGGTGGAGAGAGGCACTGTGAGAGTAAAGTATCTTGCCCAAGAACACAACGCAGCGCCCCGGCCAGGCCTCGAACCCGGGCCGTTCGACTCGGAGGCGAGCGCGCTAACCATTAGGCCACCGCGCCTCCCACATCCCATTCAGGGGAGAGTAGAAATATTCCTAGCCGCTTAATGCTACGGAAACCGGGATAAGCTCCGGCAGTGTGGGCCACTTGGCTCGTGGCTTCTCCAAGTTCCTACAGGAAAACTAAGAAAGAACAGAAAAGGAAACCGACAAATCGTCGGACAAATCATCTGTGAAGTCTCGTAACTCACGCAATACCGGCTCGTCTCGCGCGTGGGCACAGAAGTTGGTCTTGGGATGGACTATCTCAGGTCAAGCCTTCTAGATCTTACAGACGGACCCATTCATGTGCGCACAAGAAGAACCTGCTTCGTCCAAGAAGCACCCATCGAAACGAACTCAGAGAAGGAGTTTGAGATTATCCGATGCCCCAATAAACTCGAACTCAGAGAAAGCTATGGCGAGTGTAGCGGGACCATCCCAGCCAAGGAAAATGTATACCGTGTGACCAGTGGTGACAATGTCGTCGGTTTATCAATCTAACATCAAAGTTTCATGAAAATAATGGACAACGGCATCCATAAGAATGAGCAGGGAAACTGGGAAATGCCTCTCCCCTTCCGTTCACACAACATGTCCATGCCGAATAACAAGAGTAACGCATTCAAACGTTTAAAGGCTCTTCTCCAAACATTGAAAAGTAAACCCCAGATGGAGAAGAACTATGTTAACTTTATGGCAAAGGTCCTCGAAAAAGGCCACGTAGTCCAAGTACACCCAGATGAAACCTTGTCCAACGATGGCTTAGGAAAAACATGGTACCTTCCACATTTTGGAGTATACCACCCGAAAAAACCAGACCAAATCCGGGTGGTATTCGATTCCTCTGACAGGTTGACAGATCCGGACTTCATGAATAGTCTCGTCGGAGTATTAACACGTTTTTGTCGAGAGGACATTTCAGCAATGTGTGACGTGGAACAGATGTTCCATTCCTTTCACGTAGATCCTAAGCACAGGGACTTTCTACGCTTCTTATGGTTTAAAGATAACGACCCGACACAGCCTATTGTAGAGTACAGAATGACCGTTCACCTATTCTGTAATGGTCCAAGCCCTGCAATTGCTACTTACGGACTGAGAAGAACAGTCTCAGATGGCGAGGAGTCTGCACCAGGAGTAAAGAAATTCGTAGACAGAAACTTATACATGGACGATGGTTTGGTCTCAAGACCTACTGCCGCAGAAACTATCGAGCTAGTCAGAGCCACGCAAGCCGCTCTGGGCACCGCAAACCTCAAGCTTCACAAAGTAGTATCGAACTCTGTGACAGTGATGGAAGCCTTCCCCGCGATGATCTAGCGAAAGACATATGCAGCTTGGATTTACGCCATGATGAACTACCAGCACAACGTTCTCTAGGAGAAAATTCGGACCAATCACCAGAGCTGAAATCCATGCATTCTCAGATGCAAGTCAGCAAGCAATTGGAGTAGCCGTTTACCTCCGCCTGTTCAATGCCAGGCAGGAAGTGGCCGTATCTCTCGTATTTGGCCAGGCGAACGTAGCACCTATCATCCCCATGAGCATTCCGCGTCTCGAACTCTGTGGTGCCGTACTGGCAGCTCAAGCCGTAGACAAAGTTGCAAAGGAGTTAGATATGGCAGTATCGGAAGTGGTGTTCTACACCGACTCGAAGGTTGTCCTCGGTTATATTCGCAACGAAAGCAGAAGATTCTATGTCTACATTGCAAACCGCGTAGAGATCATACGCAAGATATCTACCCCAGACCAGTGGAGGTACGTGGAAAGCAGCAACAACCCCGCTAACCTGGCGACACGCAGCCTACAGGCGAAAGACCTGACAGAATCGGATTGGCTTAGCGGACCAGCCTTTTTAAGAAACACGAAAAGCATCGCCCCAGTCCTTGACGCCAATCACGTTACCATTAGCGCAGATGATCCAGAGGTACGCAAGGAGGTCAAGACCTGTGTAACTAAACGACAGGAATTTGGTACTCTTCACAAAGGAGTTTTCGAAAAGTTTTCGTCCCGGCCATCACTTAGGTGCGCCATTGCAGTCCTTATTGCCAAGGTTAGGCAATTCAAGCAGAGTAACAAAGCAGACATAGCATCTCAACGTGAGCCAGACCAGCGATTGTCACCAGAAGTAGTAACGCAGGCCACCAATATCATTATTAAGGTATCACGGAAGGAAAATTGGCGTTTTCGTTCCAAGCGAAATTGTGTGCAAACCATCAATGGTAACCCCAATAAAGTATATAATTATTTTCTGAAAGCTTATTGAATTAAGATTGTAATTTTAGATTTTGTTTTGATCATATAGACCATAATAAGCAATGTCAGCATTTTGTTTGCAATTATGATGTTGCGCAACTTTAGGTTTATTTGAGAACACATTGACATGAGAGCAAAAACTTTTATGTGGAATTTGATCTACATATATTGGTCTAAAAAATGGTGTCTCAGATTTTTCTTTTCTTGCTCCAAAAAACGCCATTTTAAAGTTTAAAAATTCATAAAAAATCCGCGTGGACAATAATCGATAATAATAATATTAGACCACCTAAAAACTGAGCTGGTTTCTCGGCCTTTAAATGCACAGATTAATGTGTAAGTTTATTATTTTAAAATCTAGCTTCAAAGGATTTTTTCTGTTTTTAATACCCAGATTAAGTTTATATTTTGTAGATTCTTATATTCTTATATTGTACCTGCACATAACACAACTTTTGCTGTTGTATTGCTCAAGTAATCTATACGCTAGTGTAAATCTTGCCCCATTTCTTAATAATGTTGTTTTTGGTGCATAACAGACATTACCGTATATCACGAAAATGCAGAATAAATGAGGTATTGATCGCTTTTAAGAGCCACTGAGTTGATGTAATAGCACCCATATTTAAACAAAACAAATAAAAAACGATCGATAAAAATCGATGGTTATCGATAATAATCAATAACAGTCGATGAAAATCGATAAAATTAAAAGTCACAAAATTTTCCGTCATCGATTTCCAATATCAATCGATTAATTGGTATCGATTATCATCGATTATCGGTTTCATCGATTGGTAAGGCCGGGATTCTTGTGTTAAGATAAAGTTTTGAGGCATTTAATTATGATGTCATTGTCCAAATAAGGACTTTTCTTTCCTTTAGCTATTTTAAGCAAAATACATCCTGAAATTCTTTCAAAGCAATATAAGTGCACTTTAAAAACGATTCTAAGAAATGATTCTCATACTTTTTACACCGTTTTTAAGATGTCAAACCGTCCAATAAGAATTAACCACGCCCACTTATAAAAAATTCACCTTATCATGGGTAAAGTGTTGCATTAAATTTTGTTAAAAATGAATGTGATTCTTGTTTAATAAAAGCTGTAATTGAATTTGCTCCACAAACATCAGTGATGTTTGATTAAGCCACTACGACTGCTTTTACCCACGAAGACAGTTCCAAGGAGAGGCAGTAGCAAGATATCGAAGCTGAGCTGCTTGAGCATGCCTAAATTCTACACATCAACAATTTGAGTTATTCTCGTCACAGACAAATGAGACATTGCAGAACACTGCCACGAAAGATCTCACGACTCTAGAAATTAAACAATATCTTCTATTGGACAGACGCAGTTTGCAGGATTTGTGGAAGGGTGCCTACTGTCTTCAGACTGAGAGGAAGAACGGAAACGGGAAGAAGGAGTGGAAGAAAACTTCCGTGACCCTATTCGCAAGAATAATCCACCTCCATTTGCCAGCCTTTACAAAGGTAAAAGTGCTGCAACCTACATCCGAAAATAGAGAGACTTACATGCAAACCAGAGTATCTTATGTTGTCTAGTGAAGTTGTATTAAGGCAAGCGCGAGATAAACATGCAAGCCATTTTGAAGCATGAGGTAATGCCGGTGCCACTGTTTCTCGCAGAAATGAACCACGGAAATCGATTGGGAGAGTCAGTTACACGTCAAGGAAATAATGCTTTGTTTTTCGATGGCTTTGCACTGGTGGCAGCTATTGGAGACCAGAAATTCAAATGCTTTCGGTGGCTTTGCGGAATGTTACGTTAACAATGTGTTATGAAAAGGTCCTGGATACAAGAGGATTGATGTGTTATTCGATGGAAGGCACTCCATTAAAGCAACGACAAGAAGTTGCTGCTCCGAGAACACGGCGTGGCCTGTGAGCACAATAACGGAAGTAAGAGAAGTTCAGTTGCCGACGAAGTGGCGAGCATTTCAGGCACTAGGAAATAACAGAGCGAAATTTGTACGGATTCTCTCAGATTAACTTATCTCGGAACCACTGCTGACTCGATCTGCAATTGCAGTATATGGCAGTTGTTCAAACGAAGTGGATGTTTTCTGCTCAGATCCTAACCTAGATGTAGCCGTTTTGAGATCCAACCAAGAAAAAGCCGATACGACGTTTGTTCTTCATGCAGTCAGTCTTAGCGGACATGTCGACAACATAGTAGTTTCCACTCGAGGCACAGACGTGCTGTTACTTCTCCTGACGCATCCCGCTAAGCTCTTCAAACTTCAAAGAAGCCAACGTACATATCTGTGAAGGAGGTCTCAGATAATCTTCCTCGTAACTCGTCAAGTGCATTGTTGTCATTTCACACCATCACCAGCTGTGACAGCACCTCTTTCAAGTTTTTGCAGAACACTATGATCGTCTCTCCTGGGTGAGCGAAGATGTCCTTGAAGTTCACACCACTGCATCCGCAGTCAGAGTTTTTTTTGTTGAATGTATAAGAAATCGGAGGACTCGTTGGGATGGCTCGTGTTGTGCTATTTGGCAAAGTCAGTATCTCAGAAACCCTACCACATACTTGCAGTGCATTTAAACCGCGGTGTAGCGCCAGACACACACTCAGAAACCGGTGCTTTCGAACAAAGAGTGGACACAATTAGTGAGTAGTGCAAAAGATCTTCTAGTGCCTGTCTTTATATGCACTGAATCAATTCAAAGGCCACTAGCTGTGTCCCTCTTCGCTATAAATTCAGAAAATCGCATGTCATGTGAACTGGGCCCGATGCTAATTGATGTATCGACCTGCGCTAAAGCGCTTAAATGAAGCTTGTAGAAAAGCAATATTAGTTCAGTGTTTTTGTAAGAGTGTAGAAGATATATTAAAAATATTCACAATATTGGTTAAAAATATTCTAGATTGATTTAAACCTGAGAGTAAGGAGCTACGTCCATGCATCCTGAATTCGTTAATTATACATGCATTCAACCAAAGTCACCATCATGAGCCCATGACAGACAAGATGCATTGTGAAATGACTTAGATTCAGCAATATACAAGATAAACAATAAAGTTTTATCTCCAACTGTAACAACGATGATGATATTTCCATATTCTACGATAAAGCTAAAACGAAATGCTGAAACAAGGGAAACTCAATAATTTATATGGGAATTGTAATGGCGTCGTCCTTGATGATCACTAGCTTGTAGCTTCAGCGTGACAAGGCGACAACATTTTCCCTTCTCATTTCAATTGTTGAGTTTTATTAATAAAAAGATTCACATTCGTTTTTCAACTAAATGTCAAAACTATACCGTGAAAAGGTACGCCTGATAGGGAGAATTTTGTATAAGAGGGCGTGGCCAGTTGTCACAAAAGGACTTGATTTTCATCGAAACGGCGTAAAAACTGTCGGAAATTCTTAGAATCGCTTTAAAAGTGCACTTATAATGCTTTGAAAGAATTTCTTGATGTATTTTGCTTAAAATAGCTAAAGGAAAGAAAACTTCTAATTAGGACAATGACGTCATAATTAAATGCCTCAAACCTTATTTTAACACAAGAATTGAGCTTGGCAACAATGATTTTCAAAATCAGCGTACTCAAATTAGTAAAAATAGCTTGGTTGCCAAAAATCAGACAAAAATGCCCGTGGGTATCACATTTTGGGCTCCTGTATACCTGACCAAGAAACAACAACGTCAAGATACTGCTGAAGAATCGCAACACGCTCTGCAAAAGATGCCGCCTTGTCGTGTGACTGACCACGTGGAACGACATGGCAAACACCAACGTCAGGAACCTTATAAACCCCCAATAAATGATAAACAATGCTCTCGATCTCAGAGCCAACAACCTCAGGACTTGTATCTACAAGATCATTAGTCCCGATCTCGAGAAGCACAACATTTGACAACATTAGGAGCCATCAGTTCAACCACGTGAAGATCGAGCGGCAGACTAACGACCAAGGCTTTGCCACAGTACAATGCGGTGCAAATGAACAGTCGCAGTCCCCATAATGCACCAGTCAAAGTAAACCCTAACCCCCCCCCCCATCCCGGGATATGTGGGGCTTTGGTGGGGATTTATTACTTTATTGGCAGCTCTTTGAGTCCCAAGTAGGTGGGGGATTCGGGCATTTTGTGGTTCGTGTCTGCAGGAATGTGGGACACTGGTAAGGGATTCGTTTGAATCGTCCAAGATGGCGGCCATTGTTCTTGCAAAGATCTCTGGGTATATTACTGCACGTGCAATCCAAGATGGCTGCGGAAAGCACTTTGACCTGGTACGTATTTAAATCTTTTCTATTGTTATTCAAATGAATACATCCATTGATTTACAGTATGGCTCAAGAAATGTCAACACTTTGATATTCAGGTAGTGGATAAATGTTTGTTCATAGCTGGAAAACCTTACTCCTTGATGCAGGCATCAAAGAAGACTACGTGTGATCTGTATGCCGAGCTTTTTGACAAAAAATCGGTATGTTTTGCTGTGGATGCTATTAAATTAAAGATATTGAACAAAAGATATTAAATGTGAAACAACCACGGAACACTGCATTGACACTTCCAAGATACATTGTCATTCGTATCAAGCAAAGTATTAAATACTGTGCATTTATTTAAAGGATCTTCTGACGAATTTGCAAAGCATGCCAAGGACAGGCGGCCGAATCTCTTAACCTTTCTAAGCGGCACAAAAAAGGAAAAAAGGCCCTAAAAGAACGTGAGCTAACACTCTATGAACACTCTTTGAAGAGTTATGGGATGTACACAGTCGTCATATGGTGAAGATATCTTCCTGCGCAGTATGTGTTTATGTTACTTCCGTGCTTTCAAAAGAGCTGCACTCATGTGAAATGCCAGGCAGGTGAGGACAAGCTGGAGTTAAAGTGGTTTCCAAACGGCCCATCACTGGAGTACTTCTCTATCCCAATCCCAGATCCTAATCGCCCTTGGGGTGCGGACTGCAGTAAGTGTAAGGGGACATGTGCGGGCCATTTCCTGCCACCTGATGAACATCATTACAGAAAGCAGGGTAGTCAATAATTATTGCAGATGCCCACAAGATGCTTCTTGCAAAGAAGATGCAGCTAAACAAAGAGACAATAACTGACCCGGCAAAGAAAACATTGCTCCCAGTGGATCATGTGCGAATGTGGCTGGAACATCTTTGATAAGGTGCACAAGAATAAGGCGGAGGGAGCACAACGAGCAGCAGCAAAGAGAAAGTCAAAGTCAGGAAAGAAAGGTATTTTTGAATGTTCATATTTTGAACCTTCTTTTAGACATTAAACACGACAACTTGTTGATTTCCTCGTAATTTTTTCCCTCTGTTTCACAGCAGTCCATGCAGATGCCTATTGCCTCTTTGCGAAGGTGTACATGGGTTGATGATATCCTGTAATGGAGAAAATTGTCCAATTTTTTAGTTCCATGCCAATTGTGTTGGTCTATCTGAAGAAAGTGGTCCCGATGGTTCTTGGTACTGCCAACAATGCAAACATTGTCATCACTTCACTTTACAAGTATGGGCGAGTTATCTGGAATTAAACTGCCCCATATGGATTGGAATGACACCGGTTTGCCAACCGCAATTAAAACTTTCAAACAGTACTGTCAGCTCATTTTTGACGGGCCGTTGAACAAAAAGGAGGGAAAGAGAAGGCCACATATGTCCTACTTTGGATCGGCAAAGAAGGCCTTAAAGTCTTCAACTCCTTCGAATTGAATGATGAAGAAAAAGCGAAAACTGATACGATTTTTAACAAGTTTACAAAGTATCTGGAGCCCAAGTCGAATTTTCGAATTGCTCGTTTCCAATTGCAAGGCTTCAGACAAACCAAGGACGAGTCTGTCGATTCATTCATGGCTAGGTGCAAGCTACAAGCTCAGAAATGCCGATTCAGTGAAGCCGAGATGGACGAACATTTAATTGAACAGTTAATTATTGGTACTCGAGAGCGAAAAGTACAAGAAAACCTCCTTGGAAAGGATGAGAGGCTAAAGCTCGACAATGCAATGGACATTGCTCGATCAAGAGAAGCAACGCCGGTTAATGACATGAAATACCTAGAGCTGCAAGGTGCCTCTGCTGGTACTGATGAAGCAAATATTGATGCTGTCAGAGAAGATTCCAACCCACAATGTGGGAAATGTGGACTCAACCATGGAAAAAAACGCCCAGCGTAGGGTGCAAGATGCCGGAAATGTAAGCAGTACAATCATTGGGAGCAAGTGTGCAGCAGAAACAAGCAAACACAGGGCCGACAAACCAGACCATCGCAATTTGATGGCCGAAAGAAATATGACAAAGCAAAGCAGAGCAAGGTACATATGGTAGAAGAAACGAGTTCTGACTTCGAGGAGTTACTATTTGAGAGCAACAAAATTGATAGCACTGGTGCTGATGTGGCAGATTCCAATTTACTCGCCTTCCCTTTGGATTGTGTGTTAGTCAAGATAACTTCCAACAGAAAAGGATTTTAATCTTAAGAAATGCCTGGGAACTGTTGGTATTGCCGACGGCATCGCAGTGCATGGCCCTACCACAGAGGAACATGGTGCCAATTTGCATAGCCTAATGCTAGTAGCAAGGCAACATGGTCTCATCTTCAACCTGGACAAATGTAGAATCAAGCAGCCAAGGACATTCTTCGGAATGTTGTTTAATGCAGAAGGAGTTCACCCGGATCCCAAGAAAATTGAAGCCATCAAGGCCATTCAGGAGCCACAGGATGCCCAGGAACTCCAAACCTTCCTTGGCATAGCAACTTACATGGCCCCCTTCATTCCAAATTTGTCTGCAATGTCAGAGCCTTTGAGAAACCTACTCAAGAAGGACACTGATTTCCAATGGTCCTCGTCTCACAGTACAGCTTTTGAAAGCATCAAGCAAGCAATTTGCCAGGAAGTATCACTCACGTACTTTGATCCTAAAAAAGAAACAGTCATCCAGGTTGACGCCTCCATGTGGGGCTCTGGAAATGCCCTCATACAAGATGGCAAAGCTGTTGCCTTTGCATCCACAGCACTTACTGACACTAAGAAACGGTATGCAAATATCGAGCGTGAGATGCTTGCAGTTGTTGTGGCTTGTGAGAAGTTTCATTTCTTATCTATAACTGTTCCTGGCTTAATCCATTCTTGTATTATTGGCAACGAAGTTGCCTCGTCCCTTTGTTCCAACTTGCTTTCATCGATTTGGACGATTTTTCCTTCCCCTCCCAGTTTTTCGCTGTTTTCCATCACGTTACCTTCACACATCTTCCTACAGAAACTGTCCCAATCTACACCAGTACGGCTGAAGAGTCCAAGCTCGTGGATTATTTGGGCTTGGTCAAGGTCTTGACTCCACCAGTAGGAAAATTTGAGAATCTCTTCTATGGTCATGTTGCTCTGTTCGAGCCAACTTAATTTCCTTTCTTATAGACATCTGTTCTTTGTGCCGCTCTTTATTTTTTTGTCTTCTACAATCCCATCTCACGCCATCTGACCTGTCATCACATTTTGTCAACTTCATTTCCTCATTGCATACTGGACACAAGCGTCTTTTCGTGATAATCCCCGCATCCATTAGCCACTTGATTAATCGCTCCTTGTCGGTCAGCCGAACTAACAAATTGTCATCACTCCATTTCTTATGGTCTTCATCTCTCCCGCAACTGCCAGCAGATGGTCTACACTGAATACCTCTTTCTTTTTTGGTGGGTTCAGGTGTTATTTGTACTTCTTTGTGTGATTTAAGATTTCTTTTTAACCGTACTTGTACTCCCTTGTCGTTCATGTTTCATGTGTTCCGGAGTAATGTTAATCAGGAAACACGACTTTTATTTACTTATGTACCGGAACGTCTTTATCGATATTTCCGCCCTTGTTGTTTAGATATGTTCTGTCGACATAATTATCATGTAACACTGTTCCACACTTAGCTATTACTGAGAGTCGAAATGCACCCATTCTCATACGTACACATGACAATAGACTATTTTTCTCACACTGAGACAGAGCTTAAAACCAAATTTCAAAATTATAAGAACACGTGAAGTGTTATACTTGGGAAGAATAGGTTTTATTTTTTACTGTTTCTTGGGAGAGTTAATAAATTCGTCATAAGCCATAAGTGTGACGTAAATATGTACACGACAGAGTGAACTAGCTGCCAAAAAACTCTAAAATTTCTAAAAAAAATTCTAAAACAAAAAGCGCTCAGCCTCGGCCAAAAATTACACTTTCTTTTTAAAAAAGTTACTTTTTGCACAAAAATTATTGTTGAACTATATCGCCTAGGTTGTAACGATGTGCTTCTTTTGAATGTGGTGTTTTTGTTTGAGGTTACAAGGTGAAAATGATGCATAAGATGTCAAGTTACGTTTACAAGATACGTGTTATGTCTTTCCATTCAGGCAGCACAAGATTATCATCCTGTTGTGATCTCCCCCTTTTTTGTCAGAAGCGTCTGAACGATGTACAGTTCGACTTTAAACGCTTATTTCCTTCAAGAGAAGTCTACCTTTTTGTCAGAAACAAAGTTATTTCAGTGGCGAGATCGGAAGGGTACTTTATACCTTCTTTGCTGACTACAACAGCCTTTATTCTGTCTTCAAATAACGCCCTCGTGGATACCTCAAAACAAGCAGCCTCTAAATGTTTACACGATATTTGTCGGATATCCTGGAACAGGTAAATACTTTTTTTAAAAGTGACAACTATAAAGAATTTTGACGAACCTGTAATAGGTTAGGTAATAAACTAAAACCGATTTTCTCTCAAAAACAACAGGAAAATCATCAGCTATTGCTCAAGAACCACTAGAGTTTTTGAATCGTGGCTCTGACATTATGAGCAAGATGACGTTGTCAGGCCTGGTGAAATTTCTGTCCACCAAAAAGAAAGGTTTTATTTTGTCACCTGAAGTGTTTGACATTCTAAACAAATTGAAAAATCAGATGAGGGCAATTCCACAGGCGACGTCTAGCTATTTTGCAAGCTATTTTCCCGGGAAAGAAGCTCTTATCATTATTTGAAGGAAGATACAAGCGTTATTCCACCAAACACTGCTTTCAGCATTCTTGGTTCTACACAATTGTTAAATGCAGCAAAACTGATTGCAAAAATAGACCAAGGACATGGTCTTGTGGACGGAATTTGATGGAAACTTGTTGTTGTTTTGTCCTTCTCATAATAGTGCATCTGCAGCTTATTTAAAAATCCGCAGCTTTTTTTAACTGCTGATTATACGATTTTATGTGCTTAGCTCAATTTTCTGAATATATCATGTAGCAGAGGGTGGTGCTTCATTTTCAGAATTGGTTATTTTTTTGTATTTTGCAGGAACAATGATACGATGATTTTCATTCACACCGTAAGAGCTGTTATCCGAGAATAAACAAGCAAAAACGTTCAGGTTTAGTACACCGTGACAAGAAAAAATAAGAACATTAACGATTGATTTAATTATTGCTTCTCAAATTATTTATGTTTGCTATAGATATCAGCCTTACTTTGCCCTTTTGCTATTCACTGTGTACTACGTAATATATTAGAAGGAAATGATTTTTTTAACTAAGAAAACATGACATGTATCCCCAAACAAATGGCCACAAACCAAAGTTTTTAATATAAAATGTACCATTTTGTTGTTGTTTTCAGCTGAAGTTCCTCATTAAATTATAATTTTATTTTCGAAATTTACCTGGTGATCAGATCTGGTACAGAAGAAGAATAAATCAACCTCATCCAGCTTTTAGAGGACATCTCAACTTATACAAGGGACATGCAGGACCAAAAAAGAAAGAAAAAAGAAAAAAAAGAAGGAAAAAGAGGAGAAGCAAAAAGCCCTTAATGGAATATCAAGTAGGCAGTTTCTGTTCTGTTTTTGGTTTGCCTTTGATGTGAACCCATAACAAATCAGTTAAATTTACATCCCACAAGGAGCATTGAACATGTATTTTGTTGGGGAGAGGGGGAAGGGTGAGAAAGTTTTTAAAAAAATTGAGGGCATTCTTGAAAATAATGCAGGGTTTGAGAGGAGTCACTGAAAATTTATTAATAAATCAATGAGAAATCTTAAAATTTACATTGATTTTATTAACAGAAAGAGATTGTTACAAAACTTGTATTTTCAGTGCATAATAATGCCCTTCCCTGATGGTAGATAGTGAAACCCTCACTAATGTAACATCTGTTGTGTAAATTGCTTTAGAGAGGAGGAACAGTCGAATGGAAAAGTGGAAAACGCCGTGAAAACCTGCAATGGACTGCTCATGAAAGCGCAGGAAGACAAGAAAGACCCACTTTTAGCAATCGTTGAATGGTGCAAGCGATCACATTTAGCTTCAAGTCGTTTATATTCGGCTCAATGCTTTCACTATAACTATGGGGGCAGTTGAATTTCATTCACTTGGTTAGTATTTGTTTCCTGTGATTCCGGCATGTAAGTGGATCGGTTGTGGACAAAGCCAGACATGAACAACTTTGAGGCACAGGATGTCTTGGAAGTGGAGCTGGTACTAGCCATTCTTAGTTACCAATCTCCCTCGGTTTGGTTCATAGTCACATCGCCCATCACCCGTTGTAACCTCAATCTGCGATCCGCTTTACAACATAAGGCTCGACACTACATCCTCGCCTAAAAATGGCAGCATGTGTGACATATTAGCTGTTTGCAAATCCAAGTGGAAAGTCTGGTCACAACATGGAAACTGAGATTGCCATGGAACATACTATCAAGGCAATAAAGGTTCTTATTAATGGCATGGGTGCCAACAAGACTCAGAAGGTAGTCCTGAAGGCAGGACAGAGTGCAATGTATATGCCACTCGTATGACAAGAGCTCCAATGTAACACCTTATTCGACTGCTAACTCCAAGAAAACAGCTGTTGCTCACCACCTCTGCATGGTCCAAGACCTTAAGAATCTGTGGCCCTTCAAAGCTTAATACCTGGTAGATGTCATGCCACTTCCAGTGCCATCAAGAACAGTCCAATACTTTCCATTGACTGGCCAGCTTTTCACGGATGGCTTGTTAAACACAACAAACGTCTGGTAATTTGGAATGCAGAGGAAGAGGACCAATCAGATGATGATGACGATGATGTGTAAAACAACAACTACATATCAATGTTCTGCAAGTTTAAACAGCATGTCTACTGCCTGTAATGCAGGATTTGCACTTAACTAGTAAAACCATAATCTGTGTTTCCATACAAAACACACACAACATACAGTATTCTTTTAGAAAATACACAAGCAAGGAAAAATAAAACAAAGCCATACGCCCAGCTATGGCTACAAACACATCCAAAAGTGACCACAGTACCGAGATTTCACCTCTAAAAGTCCAGGAACAAAGTCAAAGTCCATATCATACAGTACTTAAGTCTCAGAGCTGGCAAAAATGTTGATACAATCAAAACTACACAGGTAAAACACACAGGTTAAATCCCAAATTTGTGTTACTTTTGTTTGTTAATGTTCCTAACCCATGAAGTCAAAACAAGACAACAAGTTCAGTGGGAGAAAAGGGGTAAGGGATGAAGTGCTCGAGTTGCCAATCAGAATCATCAATAGAAATCATGCAGGGTACATGTATGACAGGTTAGTTGGTTGGCAACGAGAGACTGGAATCCTCTCCTTCCTTTCAGGAAGCCCTAGTTCCCAAGAAACTGGGGTCCTAATCTCTAGGACCCTTGGGAACAACCACAACCACATGCCCTGGTTCCCAAGAAACTGGGGTCCTAATCTCTAGGACCCTTGGGAACGTTCCCAAGAAACTGGGGTCCTAATCTCTAGGACCCTTGGGAACAAACACAACCACATGCCCTGGTTCCCAAGAAACTGGGGTCCTAATCTCTAGGACCCTTGGGAACAATCACAACAACCAACAACAGCAACACTGGGGGGCCCCACTATAAGGAGAAAGCTGACCCTGTGAGGCTATGGAGCAAAAGGGCGAATGGTACAGAGCACTTCATCCCCTCCCGTGGTTTATTAACTATAAGAAAAGACAATGCTTAGTTAAGATGGTCTAAAGCTATTGAAGAAGTTCAGAAGAGACAGTAATCGAATAACAGAATGGTCGAGTTGATACATGCCAGCTCAACACTAAAGCTAACGGTTACATGTATATCAATATCTCAAAAGCAGACACATTGCTCAAGTCCAACAGCTCTAAGCCTGAGCTAACATACAAAATGATAACAATATAAAAAACAATGTTTCTGTAAGCAGGCATGTTGCTTAAGTCCATCAGCTCTAAACGTAAGTAAGCGTACAAAATGGAAATAATAATTATTAGAATAATGTCTATAAATGCGGGCTTGCTTCTTTAGTCCATCAGCTATGGCTAACGTTTAAAAATAATAATAGTAATATAATAGACACCCTTAACATAGCCGGATATGTGCGTAGAACTAAAACATTGCCTACATTTTTACAAATACTAAGCTAAAAGAGAACCGAAGAGGGTTGGGTGGGTGGGAATTATTGTGAAAACTCTTTTAGGGAGCTCAGAGAATTTGAAGTAAAACTACTCAAGTCTAGATAAAACCGCATGGCCTTGATTGACATAATAGAAAAGGGGGGATGTGATTGGTCAGCCCGAATAGCGCATCACACTCAGAAGTGAGTTTGACCTTTGAATGTAACGCAAGAGTGATAGTCTTGCAGCATATTGCGTGACAGATCTGCGTATTTGAATAGAGTGATCTTATGACTTCTCTGAACTCCTTTCATGGTTGTCACATTAACTTTAATTTATATTACATGTAAATTGGCATTTATATTACATATAAATTTGCTTTAATGTTCCTAACCCATGAAGTCAAAACAAGACAACAAGTTCAGTGGGAGAAAAGGGGTAAGGGATGAAGTGCTCGAGTTGCCAATCAGAATCATCAATAGAAATCATGCAGGGTACATGTATCACAGGTTAGTTGGTTGGCAACGAGAGACTGGAATCCTCTCCTTCCTTTCAGGAAGCCCTAGTTCCCAAGAAACTGGGGTCCTAATCTCTAGGACCCTTGGGAACAACCACAACCACATGCCCTGGTTCCCAAGAAACTGGGGTCCTAATCTCTAGGACCCTTGGGAACGTTCCCAAGAAACTGGGGTCCTAATCTCTAGGACCCTTGGGAACAAACACAACCACATGCCCTGGTTCCCAAGAAACTGGGGTCCTAATCTCTAGGACCCTTGGGAACAATCACAACAACCAACAACAGCAACACTGGGGGGCCCCACTATAAGGGGAAAGCTGACCCTGTGAGGCTATGGGGCAAAAGGGCGAATGGTACAGAGCACTTCATCCCCACAAATACACGAAGTGTATTCCCCATAGACGAACAGCACGAAAATATAAAATAGGTTTAAGTTAACATGTAAATAAGTAGTAGTAGCCCTTCACTCGACTCCTTTTCGGGAGTATAGACTATCGACAGTCTCTCATCATAGCATCCTGTCCTGTGCATCCTTCTCTAGCTGGTACCAACTCTTGCCCATGGACTCGATCTCTGCTTTTAGCGAACGTCTCCAGGTGTTTAAATCCCAAATTTGTGTTACTTTTGTTTGTTAATTTTGTTGACTAAATTTATGTTCAACTCTATTTAATCCAAGATAGACAAGCTGCTGTACTTCTCATGGATGACACGAATCATGCAGACCTTGGCTTGATAGCTAAAGGGACCGCTTTAAATTACAAGCATTTTGTAATTGAGGGATCAGCTTGAATAAAAGAGAGCAGAGAATTGCTAGAATCAAGGAAATCCTTGGTCAGGGTAAGGGCGAAAGCGCTAAGATGTGGGGCGACAGCATAATACTATTTACAAAGCAAAGTTTAAATTTGGCTGAAAGCACTAGAGAACCGGCTGTGGATATGTTCAGCGAAAGAAAAATAGTGGATGGGTACCGTTTTATACAACATACCACGTCATGTAGAGCCAAGTGGACCCAGCTGAACTAATAGTTATTGTCAAGGGAAACTTACATTTACTTGTGGGAATTAAGTACAGGCAGTTGACTGTACTTTAAAACCAGACAGGAAGATTGAGGAGAAGAAAATGCCAACTTTATAATCCTTGTCAAAACTACAGCTGTATACCTCCAGCAAGAAAACCAGTACAAGGCATGGGTAACTGATGAAGAGGGCGAAACTTTTGGCTGTTCAGAAGCACGTCTACAGCTAAAGAGCCTGATTATTTGTACAAAGATGTGTGTTTGCTCCCAAGGCCCGATCATGACCAGGTGCCAAGAGGATCAGTGAAAGTGTCACTTGTCGAAAGTGGTCTGTATGTAGATGCTTTTCAACTTGACAAAGCATGAAGTGAAGTTAGTTTATGTAGTGAGTTGGCATCTTTTAGTTGTATCAAACATCTTTTAGTTCACTCAGCATCGATGTATGCAACATAATACTGATGTATGGTTGTACGTAAAAAGCCGCCATGGTGGTAGCTATAAAACAATCAACATTTAACAAGTGAAAATGTTGTTATTAAGGAACAAGTGTTACTTTCACCATTTTTTGGTATTAGCTGGGGTAAGGGTCGTAATGGTTAGTGCTTCTGACTTGGAAACTTGTCCTGCACTTGTTGTCAAGATGGATTGAGTCCCCTTAATGAAGTTTGCAATCCACCCTGTGTGTAGTGTGCTTGGTAACTTAATTCAGAAGTGAAACTTATGGGAGCTTTCCCTCACCTGGATTTTGCTGTAATTATAGAAAGCAAAACTAAACGTAAAACTGGACACTTACTATAATAGTTTAAACTAAAAACAAACAATCAGCAGCTCTTGTTTTCATGGAGAAAAATAATCACTACACTCTGCCTGGAGAGACGATTTAACTGATTATTGACATTTTCGGACTTGTTTGTAAAAGCATTACTGTCGTAAATGTTGTAAAGCCCCAGGCGTGCCGCCGCTTGTAAAGGAGACTTGTAAAGAAGATGGTGAGTAAAAGGGAAAGCACATGGAATGCCTGTGTTTTGGTTTTTTGCATTTTCCTTAAGCGAAAGAATATACATATTGGTCCTTTGAGCGCCGGATTGAAGAGAGTAGAATTGGCAGTGGATTTATAGAAGCGAAGAACCGAAACATGGCGGGGAATTCGACGAAACCTGTGGAAATACCAGCTGAAGAGGAGCGAAGCAGACGTGAACGAAACTTACCGAGACATTTGATCGATAACGCTGAAGTTCCAGGTCAGGACAAGCTCCAAACAGTAAAAAACAGGCGAAAGTCGATAAAAGCCAACCCGACGAAGAAGGTAAACATCATAGAGGAGTAAATGAAGGAACGAAAAAAACGTAAGTTGATTGAAGTTGCACTTGCCCAACTCAATAGAGGATGGGATCAGTTAATAGAAAATCATAAGGACTTTCAAGCTTTGTGCAGAGATGACGAAAGCTGCAAGAGGCTGATACATGGTTATTAGAATCACAAGCAGTTGTTGAAGAACTTATTTGTAGAGCTGTTGAGTATCAGGAAGACAAGATAAATTGTGGTGGATCTGAGTTAAGTGCTCCAAGTGCAGCCAAAAAATCTAAGCTGATAGATCAAAGCGATATTGCTTCAATCACTAGTGTTGGTCATAAGAGTAGCAAAGCAAAAAGTAGCAAGCTAAGCAGGAAAATGTCGTCCTTATCCAGAGAACGTGCAAGAGCAGCTGCAAGGGAGGCTGACCTAGCTAAGTGAAAAGTGGAGCAGCTTAAGGAGAAAGTTCAGTTAGAGGCTAAAATTGCAGCCCAAAAAGCTTAACTCGATGCACAATTAACAATCAAAGAAGCAGAAGCTGATAGGAAAGAAAAAAAGAAGAGATTAATGCAGATGATATTGAGGAACGTTTGAAAGATTTTGAAGATTATGTCTCAGTAGCAGAAAAGTCAGACATATCAAGAGTAAGCCAACATCTCAAATCAAAAAAGAAGATTACCCTAATCAAAGGCGCTTTGTTAGCCCACTCGTGAATGAGAATACTAAATGTATTGGTGTAGAGATATGAAACGATTCTGTCTTTTTGTGAGCAGCATGTTAATATAGAAGTTGTTTGAAGGGAGATATTATTAAAAGGCAACAAAATTCGTCAGTTTGGCGAGCTTTTTTACGATAAATTATTTACGTATCATGACTATCGATTATCATACAATACGCTTGGAATATAAAACATTCAGAGACTGCTAAAATTGGACTTTATTCATACAATTGTCCTGAAATCAACCTTTTAATACCCAACACAGTCGCAGTCCACAGTTCGTGCCTGGAAAATCTAAAAATTCCATCAAAACACGGAATATCAGTTCAGTGCTTCGAAGATTTTCATATTTTCTCTAAGATTATTTCTTCTATTTGTCATGTGAAATTTCGTTCGGAAATCCAGCAATCATCTCGAAGGTGAAGCAGAAAAAAGCTTGAGCTGCAGCCAAAGGATGTTGACCTCACAGATTTGGATAAGTGGTTGTAAACAGAAGTCCAGGTCAAAGAGATGGCAGTTGGTTGCTTCAATACCGAAGACGGTAAACAAGATGATGGGAGGTCCAAACCAAATTTAAACAGATCAATGTAGTTTAAAAAACGGAAGGACCCTCCTAACAACACGTTCGCAACTTTAGGGGCCAAAACATAGTGTCTCATCTGCAAGGGAGAACACGTTGTTACACTGTGTGAAACTTGGAAGAAAGTGGCGGTGAATGAGCCATGGGAATTGGCAAAGAAGTTTGGCTTATGCTTCTGATGTCTTAAGAGGAACCACCGCATTGGTCGTTGTTCATTGAAAAGGACTTGTCCAGTGGAAGGATGTAACAGAAGGCACCACCCACAGCTACATGTAGCCACAGAAACACGGAACTTAAACCCATCGGCCGAGACATTCCATCCTCCGCAAGCTGCTGGAGAAGAAACACCAAACACCGGAACAGCAGCAACCTATGCAAATTGTGGAATGATCGAGGAGCCTGTAAGTGTACAAGAGATCCATTCGTAAACAGATTAAGATAGATGGCATCATCATGCAAGTATGAGGCACTCACGCACAAGTCGATAAGAGATAGGATCATAATAGGAATCCGAGAAAAAGTTACAAAGCTATGACTACTCAAAGAAGGTAGTTTGGATCTAGACAAGACGCTCAGTATTTGCAGATCGAATGAAGCAGTGACCAAACATCTCAATTTTATGATACAGCTGGAGCAAAGCCAAACAAACGAGCAAGTCAACGCCGTTGGCACTCAAGCAAAATAACCAAATGGCAAATGGTGACCCGACAAGAAGCCTGACAAGAAAAAAAGATGCAAAAAACATGAAGAAGACTTGCAGCAGATGTAGGCGGACCAAAGAAACATAAAAAAGAATGTTAAGCATATGGTCAAACATGTCTGGTGTGTTCGAAGTCAAATTACTTTGCATCTGTCTGTTTTCAGAAAAACGAAACAGCAGGAGAAAAGACAGCACTGAAAGATCACAAAAGAGTACAGCAAGTTACAGAAACCAATAAATCCGAGGAGGAAGAGACCAATAGTGGAGAGTCGCTTTTTAAAGTGGAAAAAGTCTCCAGTGTGAAGACATCAGGCAAGCAGTTCAACGCCAAGATAACCTTTTAAAACCAAGAAGAGTTAAACTTCACCGAGTTAAAATGTCAGTTATACGCCGGTGCCACGTGCAATGTGATGGGGCTCTGTGACTTGGCAGTCATAAACCAAAAAAACGGGAAATCCCCCACTCAGAAGCAGTAAAGTGAAACTTTGATTGTTCCCTCATGAAGCCTTATGGCATAGCCACCATGAAGATACACTTAAACAATACAACCAAAGAGTTAGTTTTCCAGATTGTAAACACCACAAAAATGCCTCTATCTGCCGAAACCTGTGGGAAACTGGGACTGCTAAAGCTTACCATCCCAGACACAGTACAAGTAAACAGCGTGGGTCCAGAGCCAGTAAAGTTGAGCGCTCAGATGACCAAAGAGAAAATCGTGACAGAATACAAGAATGTGTTTAAAGGCCTTGGCCACATAGGATCCCAGCAGTTTTGTTATCGAACCAAATAACCCCCCAGAGAAGACTGCACAGTTGGAGAAGAAAGAGATCATACAAAAGGAGGTCAAACCCACTGCCTGGTTTTATAGTATTGCTGTTTTTCACTGCCACGCAAGTAACGATACTGTCACGCGCTGCAAATAATAAATCCAAAACTATTGAGTCAAAAATATCAAGAAAATTACTTCGTGTCCAAGTTTCAGGTCTGTACGGTATGCCGTACTCGAGTTATTGTGTGCTAAGTTCTCATTTGTGTTCGCTTTCTCAATTTATTTTTCACCCAGGTCTTGGGTGACCTCTTATGTTGCCTTGCATTGAGTACTTCTCCTGTCAAGGATTCGCCTTTAGCTACCTCAATAGTCTTCCTAGGTGTTCTCGTTAATAATACTACTGACAGCTTTTCAGAGCTTCACTCACACTTCGCATCTCTGCTCTCTGCGACACGCATTCATGACACGACTTGCACTCTTTGCTTGGCATTGTCTTTTGTCACCTCCTGTGTACGTCTGGCACACATTTTTATGTCGTGACTACTTTACACCCTGGACGGCAGCGTCTTTTTTTTGAGTAGGCTGCCTGAACTCTCCGCTTTTCAACTAAATGGAGGAAAAATGTGAAGAAACACCGCGTTCTATTGGAGGGAAGCGGTGTGAAAGACCTAGTTGCAGCAGCTTGCCCGAAATACTGCCAAATAAATCCACAAAAACCTCCGAGTACTTGATGGCCGAACAAAACGATCTGGCAGGTATCTGGAGTGCGCTTAACAAAATTCAAAGAAATAAGGACGAGCTTCTCAAAGAGAATCAAGCACTCTGCGACTTATACAACGAGCTACAAAGGTCACTTGAATTCCATATCAGTAAAAGCTTAGAGGCGAACATCGAAGCTTTGAAGACTGAGGTGAACTCCCTCAAACAAGCAGTTCGAACAGTCGAAGACTAAATCGATGAACTATGTCAAAAAAATTAATGATCTCAGCAGCGATTTCGAAACCGCCATCAATCAAATAGACGATTTGGAACAGTATACTAGAAAGCACAACCTTGAAATCCACGGCATCGCCGAGTCGCCGGAAGAAAACGTCGCTGAGAAAGTTATCAAGCTTGCCAAAGTGGTCAACGTTTAATTAATCTAATTTTGCGAAGAGTTTTGTGGGAGGGTGTTGAGCGTCTTGGCATAGCAACCGATGCTATTCAACTTTTCCCTCCTGGTGTCAGATGTAGCGTACTTTTATTTTTATTTACAATCCAGTCTCACCTAATGTTTTCCTTGGTTAATTGCAGTGTGCATACCATTCTTATAAACGCTCCTATTGCTAAGCTAAACGCTATCGTATTGCTGCAGAGTGTGGTACACGAATGTTTTATGGGAAAGAAATTTAAAAATCTAACCTACACATGGACTTAAATGCAGTTTCCTTTAATGCAAGAGGCCTTAACAAATCCATCAAAAGAAGAAAGCTATTTTGGTGGCTCCATCTTAAAAAATTTGACGTTATTTTCCTTCAAGAGACATACAGCGACACTAGTTTGGAGGCTTTCTGGTGAGCTGAGTGGGGCAGTAAAATGTTTTTCGCGCACAGCTCGAAACATAGCAGAGGTGTTATGATCCTTCTCAGACCCTCCATATGTAAAGAGGTGACTAATGTTACACGAGAAGACGAATTTTGCTTTGTTAATATTTACACCCCAAATAACCAAACCCAGCAAATTGCTGTCTTTAAAAAGATGACCGAATCAATCCGCGAATGCCAAACCGACAATTAATTAAACCAGAGGTAACACAGAAAAAGAAGAGGTCCTGGTTACTGGAAGTTCAACAATTCTCTTCTGGAGAACGAAGAGTTTGTCACAAAAATAGCCTTACTATAAAACATCGCAGTGAGAAACACAAAGGTATTGCTGACAAAAGGCTTTACTGGGAAATGTTAAAAAGTGGAGATTCGGATGTTCGCTATCCGTTTTGCTAAAAGGAAAGCTAATGCAGAAAGAAACACCGAGCAAAACCTTTCTCAAAAATTGACGCTTCCCCACAAGACACTTCTCTTGTAAACGAGGCAAAGAAACTCAAAATCGAATTAGATGAAATCGCTGTGCAGAAAACCAAAGGCTCCATTATTTGGAGCAGAGCAAGATGGTACGAGATGGGTGAGAAATGTAACAAATACTTCTATAACCTAGAAAAAAGAAGTTATGAAAAACGACATATCACCCGAGGGTATTACTGTTAAGGACCCAACGTCCATTCTAAGCGCCATTAAAAGCTTTTACAAGCAGCTTTATACATCTCAGAAACAGCTAGCACCTGCAGACTCATTATCTTTCTGTGAATATCAATCTCTACCTAGACTGGATGACGAGAAACAAAGCCTTTGCGAAGGTTTAATAACCGCAGAAGAATGCCTCGCCGCATTAAAAACTTTTCAACACAACAAGTCGCCAGGCAGAGTTCCAGAGTTCTACCTATGCTACTGGAAGGAGCTGTCGGGCCCTCTGATTGAATGTCTCAATCATGGCGCCTTACTGGGAGAGCTTTCTATATCGCAGAGACGAGGAACTATTTCCCTGATCCCGAAAAAGAACAAGGATCCTTTACTGGCGCCCTCTCTCTCTCTTAAATACCGACTAAATGACAAAAATGTATTGCAAGGCGTTTAGAGAAGGTACTCCCTCTGTTAATTGAGCGGGACCAAACGGGGTACATTAAAGGCAGATTCATCGGTGAAAATATCCGTCTAATTACAGACATAATTGAACAACATGAGAATAAGGAAGGTTTGATACTCTTTCTAGATTTTGAAAAGGCCTTTTACTCCTTAGAGTGGGACTACCTTTTTAAGGTCCTCAACATTATGAACTTTGTGGTCCAAGTTTCCTTAAATGGATTCGCACATTATATAGCAATATTTCTAGTTACAAAGAGGAGTGAGACAAGGGTGTCCTCTTTCGGGAGTGCTTTTTATTCTCGCTTTAGAACCACTCGCACACCAAATAAGAATCACTGATTCCATTCGAAAACGGGAATAAGATCACTAAACTTAGTTTGTATGCAGATGACACCACCGCTTTCATCCGCGACGACTCTTTTACCAGGTCTGAAAATTAATAGATCAAAAACTGAGGGTCTGTGGCTAGGTCGTTGGAAAAGCAGATTAGGATAAAGACGAGCCTTTTGGCATTTCGTGGCCGAAAGAATATGTCACTGCACTTGGAATAAGTTTCCAAGTGAGAAACTTGCCAACATCTGGTGTAAAAGACATCTAACCATCTTAGGCAGAATAGCCATCGTAAAGAATTTAGCCAAACTTGTTTATTCTGCCGAATTCATAAAAGAGGTCAACAGCATCATCTTCTCCTTTATCTGGAATTTCAAACCTGATAAAATTGAGAGGAAAACGTTGATTGGCCCAGTCTGCAAAGGGGGTCTAAATATGAGTAACTTTGAAGATGTTGTAAAATCACTCAAGATTACCTGGGTTAATGGTTATTGCGAATCGGCCGGCAGTCACTGGTGTGCCCGCCTTAAATCCTTATTAAGTTAAGTCAGAGGAGCTTTTCTACCACCTTTCTATAAAAATATTCTAAAGCTGTGGCGAGAATTAAATTACAAGGAACCGCTTAATGCAAATGAATTAAAACAAGAACTTTTATGGAACAACCGGTTTATAAGGACGAATGGTAAAACGATGTATTATAAAACATGGGTAAATAAAGACATCTTAAAAATAAGTGATCTCCTCGACAATCACGACCAATTCCTCTTGTTCGAATATTTTAAAGCGAAAATTCAGCATTCAATGCACTTTTTCTTTGACTACGCCAGAGTTCTCGCGGCTATCCCTAAAGCGTGATAAAGAAAAATCACGTGTGGTGTTAGCGAACTCCCAAAAGTTGATTCAAATAGCGATGATATTGTCTCTGCAAAAAAGCCCGTTTGATGCTTGCGGAAAGGTCCTTCTCTCCCCCTACCGCCAAAATCACTCTTAGAAATCAAGTAACAAACTTAAAGGATGTCTAAGAACTTCCATTTGGAATCACCGCTGCAAATAGATTAAGAAGCTTTCAGCATAAACTCATACACAACATCATACCTACCAATCTCTCACTCCATAGAATGAAAATAAAAGAGTCACCACATTACGAACACTGCCACTGTCAAAATGAAACACTTCTCCATAGCTTTCGTACCACTGTTTAAGTAAAAGAGCCAGGTTAAGGTGCATTTTCTTTGTCTGTTATATTTATCCTTTTTCATTTTAGTTACATTAGATCTGTTGTTATAGTGAGTAGCTTCATTAGTTTAGTGACAATTTCAGTATTTTTGTAAGTGCAGTTTAAGTTCTGTCAATTAGCTCTTGTGCCATGTATAGTTTTATAGTCTTTTAGTCTCTTTTGTATTTAAAAAATATATATTTTACTGTAAGTAGTTCAAATATGGTATTATAAGAACTATAAGTATCACATTGTAAGTAGTGTAAGTGTTGTAAATAGTATACAGTGTCGAATTGTAAGAAGCGCTAGTGTTGTATTGTATTGTGTACAGCTTAAGTATTTGTACAATAAGTAGTGAGTAGTGGACATACTTTTTTGTATTTTTGTAAGTGATGTGTTTTTTGTGTTTGCAATAAAAAGTAAAAAATAAAAATACTGGTCAGCCAAATACTGCCCGCTTTCCAGCGTTAACCACTACAATGGTGTCTTGATCACTGAGGCTTCGCCTTGGCTTGACGATCGTTCATTCCTCTCCAGGGGTGCCTGCAGCACCGGCACAGGTGGCTATTTCAACAGACAGAATGTTTACACCCCTTTCCCTGCTCTATTCTATGCCGGTTAGGACACGACATTAACATCTTGGAACTGTTGACAATCATGGTAATGCTTTAGCTCTGGGGTCAACTTCTGAGCAACAAGCATGTTATTTTGCAGTGTGATAATGAGAACAGAACAGGATCGTAGGTTCATAGCTAAGGCCAGACAAATCGCTGCATCTTCGATGAAGCAGACTTTATGGGGACGAGACAGACAGCGACAATGATGACCCTAGTCCTGGTTCTGGCACTCACGTCTTCCGCATACAGACCCGCCAGTCACCATACCTTGATATGTTCCATGCACACCACCCAGTGCACATAACCATTGACAGTGGTGCCACAGGAAACATGATTCTTCACACTATCGTTCAATGCCTTGGCTGCCACGAGACACCCAGTTCTCAATCCGTAGAAGATTACTGTTATCGTTGTATGGTCATTTGCTTCTCTTTGCAAGTTTTGTCGCATTGTTATGTTTCCTTTTTTTACAAAGTGTCACCAATAAGAATAGTTTCTCCTCCGTAGTTTCGTTTTTACCCACCCTTGCCATTATGTAATTTATTTTTTCCTAGAATTATCACGCTGGTACGGGTCGTATGTATGTTTGTACCTGTTCAGCAAATAACTTATCAAGAGCGTGAAATATACTAGTTGTGCCTGTAGTGTTCGCTGTGTTTTGGTTAGCGGCTACATATCATTCTTATCGACTCTTTGACCTGTGTTTGTGGAGGACAACGTCAAGGATGGCTAAAAGAGACAAGATGTTGGACTTTATAAGATATTTGGCTTTATCTGATGAGGATCGGTCAGGATCAGCTCCGATTCCGCCTCTTCAGCCTAAGAAAGATTTCCCAAAGATAAACCCAAAGAAGTAGACGATGCCCCAGAGGAGCAAAGTATTTCAAAGGTTCAGCAGGAAGCTTTGAAAAGACACGACAAGGCAGTACATCGTCTTATGGCCTCTGGTCTTGAGAAGATTGAGATGCCCAAAAGAGGGTTTCTTACTTTTGATGGTGACCCAAAGAGATGCCCTCAGTTTATTAAGAGTTTCAAGATAAACATGCAACGAGTAGAAAAGGACAGCGAAAAACTCTCTTACCTAATACAGTACTGCAAGGGTGCTGCAAAGGATGCTATCGAGAACAGTTTGATGTTACCACCTGACGAAGGTTACAAAGAAGCAAAAGAGATCTTATGTAAGAACTTGGTTAGAAGCATACTGTGTTGAGAGCGTTCATCAACAAGGTTGTCAAAGGACCTCAGATTCGTGCCTGGGAGTCAGAGAAATTAAGTCAATTGGCTCGTGACATGACGAGCTGCGCCCTGAACTCAGAGCCCATGCATTACAAAGCGACATTAATTCTATGGACACGCTTAAGAGGATAGTTACAATTGTCCACTGTGAGGGTGTTTTGAGGGCTTATTTAGCATAGGGCCAGGATAAGTAGATGTAACGAAAATTAAAGTAAAATGAACAAAACATTATTTTAAAAAGTACATCGCCACCCCCACTCCACCCCATCTCAAATGCATGACACGACCAAATGTTTTCTCCGTGTCTTCTTTTTGTTCATACCCTCCCCCTTATACCATAAGGGGATACACGCGCTCTCACACAGCACTCACTCGTCCATGTAGAAGGGAAAGAAAACAATTTTGTCTAGTTAGACAATTTGCACAATTCGCAAGATCGTCTCCCCCCACAGGAGTCGATTACCCTGACTATATAGTACACATATTGGCAGTTCCTCTTTTTCTCAATCCTTGTAGCTTTGCTTGCAATGGTTGCCACCAATGACAAATCAACTGACCTGGCTGCTGACAAAAGAACGCCCAAGTGCCTGGGCTACAAACTGCCTCATAATGTACACTTATTCAGTGACTCTGGACCTTGCCTGTTGACAATAGCACTTCAGGCCTAGACACCTCGACTTAACAGTCAAATGGAGGAGAAAACAAAAAATCCTTCAAATTGATACATCAGATGCCACTGGACGCTTTGATCGCAGGACAACAAACAAAACAAAATGGCGGTTTCCCTTTCCTGGACATGGGCTGCGGGCTCGGCGGCAAACCTGACTGCTCAGATGAACCTTGTTGGACCATTGACGGGACCTTTGGCAGCGCAAGAGTCCATCTGCTGACTCTCTATGGCCTCTCCCCTCAACAAAAATCTTTGGCTGACAGAACGTTTTGGCAACACGGATCAAGCATTCCTTTCTGATGGCATTTGCAATGGCTTTAAGTTGGCTCCAGTAGATTGCAATTTCGTACCAGAGCGTCAGGGAAGTATAAGTCAGCAACTTGTGCAGAGCAAAAAATAGCAGTTGAGGAAACTATCTTGGATGAGATTGCAGAGGGCAACTACGTTATCACTGATGTTAAACCTACTATTGTCAGTGCATTAGGAGCTATTCCTACACCTAATTCCTTTAGAAGTGTGCCTAATTCACGACTGCTCCCGTCCTGTGGGTGGGCACTTAATGACTTAATGACAAAGTTGCAAACTTTGGAAATAGTAATGCTTTGGATGATGCAATAAAATTGCTAAGGCCAACATATTTCATGGCAAAAATCGATCTGAGGCATACATACAGATCGGTTCGCAATCACAAAAGTAACTTTTTAGCAACAGGCTTGCCATGGCAGTGTTCAGGGCAACCTAATTCCACTTATTTCTTCTACACTCAGCTTCCTTTTTGTGCCAAAAGCTCACCTGAAATTATTCACCGTCTGACACAGTCTGTGCGGCTCATGGTCAGTCATGGCTTCCAGGCAGTTGTTGTCTACCTAGATGACTTTCTCATCATAGGAAAGTCCAAGGAAGAATGTCAAGAATCTTTCTCAGTACTTTTAAAGCTGCTCTAGGACCTGCACTTTCAAATCAGCTGGCGCAAGGTCATTGGCACAACACAGAAGCTTTACAAGTCTAATTGGGCCTGTTGCTTAAAGGAGTAGTGTTAGGCCGTTTATATGGAGGAGAGTTGTCCATGGTAGGAGGGTTACCCTCTCCCCCGAGCCACTTTTTGTCGACTTAATACGAGAAACGTTGTCGGAGTTGTCAGTGCTGACCGAGCCAAAACTTGGTTTTTTGGTTAAAAAGACTGGCAAGAATTTTTTGAAACATCTTATATGGTGGCCACCAAAACACAACCAAACACTTAACAATAACTGCTTACAACCCTTCACTAAAGTAATGCTGTTTTTAGATTAGTATTCCGGTATTCTAGCGTTCCAGCAGTCCTGAGCTTCATTACAGTGGCCAATATGGCGGATGTAAGGAAGATGTCCAAGATTATATTAGCGATACCTTTATCATCAAACCTTTTATTGGCATTATCATGCCCAAGCCAAATTCTTTTGTACCATCTGTTGCAGCTGAATAACCAACAAGAATTTTTAATGGCAGAGCTTGCAGCAAGGGAAAATGATTTTGTTTGTAAAGCCAGGCAAAAGCAGCATAAAATCTGTGTGGAAAACATGTATTGGCTTTTCTTGTATTAGAACCTTCACATTTCATTTCTGCAGATAATTTGTGTTAAAAATATTTCTTAAGATCAAGATATATATAATAAATACACTGATCAGTACACAGGTGGATGGCTTGAACAATAAACGTGAATTCATGAAAGTGTAATTTCTTGCTGTAGGATCAAATTATCAGATGAACTATAAGTGGTAAGAACTTTTCAAAGACAATGATACTAACAAAAAACCTATACATTGTACAAACTCAGAACAAAATAGAGATTATCAAATGAATTTACTCAATTTACAGTATCTATTATACTGTATAATGCAGGTCCGCTCAGTGGAGTGTTGGCACAGATACACACCAAACAATGCAAATCTTTTGTAGCCAAAGCCGAGCCAAAAGCCACGCCCAGTACATCCTATTCTCAGTTGGAGCCTCCTTGTACCTTGGCAGTCAGTGTTGATGGAGTGAGAATTCCTGGCACTCCTGTACCAACAATAGAAGGCGTCTGGTCTACAATTGTAATTGTTGCAGTGACAATTGTTTCAAAATCAGATGTTATAACTCAATATTACACCTCGCTGAAGTAATTTTCTCTGGACATACTTTTAGTTTTTAAAATAAAAACGGCAGTGTTCTGTTCTTTGATGCCTCGCTACCAATAGAGTCAGACAAATACATCTATTGCAGCCAGTATTCATCGTTGATCACAACGAGGAGGCACATACTGTAAATAAAATGCTCTTTGAGTGTTAAAACCCATTCTACCAAGTGCCATCTAACTAAAGTGATCCTCCAATGCATGTCAATTGTGACATTGATCATCATTCATTCGCTCTGAACCCTCAACGTTAGATAAAGCCCTGTCTGAAGCTTTGGAACTTGAAGCTTTAGAACTTAGAGCTGTTAGAATGAGAGAAAGTGTTGTGAATGAAGTATCAACCATTGGGAAAGGAATTTACCAAGAGCAAAACCTTCCTCTACCGCGCTGGGTCCCAGAGCTTTCAACTATGATTGCATCGGCTATAGCAAAAGCGGCAGCCAAAGCAGTGGCTAATGCTATCCCTTCAAGTAGTGTTCAAGGGAACTATAGGCCTTCCTAGTTCAGACCAGCGAATGGCATGGGTAGAAGGTGTTGGTCATGTGGGTCTATGTATCAATTTCAGAGGAACTGCCCGCAGGAAAACTTCCGCAGGGCGGGGGACAAATCGTAAACATGAGTCGCTCCCTGCCTGAAGACCAAGTACCAGTGTTGGGCATTAGCTCTATCCAACCTAATGTGTTGCTGCTGCGTTGTCACAAGTTCAAGACAGCGAGGAGCGTCCAATTGCATATGCTGCTAAGGCCCTGACAAAATCACAAAAAAAATGGGCACCAACCAAGATTGAGATGTATGCGCTAGTGTTCGCCCAAGCCATGCAGCGTCTACAAGGGCTGCTGAAGATGTTCACCAGGAAACCTAAAATGAAGGCAGAATATCTGGAGTTTATGGGCAAGGTAATTGAGAAGGGCCACGCCCTTTCGGTCCCACGTGATGATGACCAGCCTCCCCCTGGACGTTCCTGGTACTTGCTGCACTTTGTGACATACCATAACACCAAGCACACCATCCGCGTTGTGTTTGATTCGTCAAACAAATGCTCTTACCTGTCCCTGACCCGATGAACAACCTCATTGGTGTTCTAATGCGCTTTCCCAAGGAGAAGGTTGAAGTAATGTGCGACGTAGAACAAATGTTCTATTCATTCCACGTGGACCCAGCACACAGAGACTTCCTTTGTTTCCTGTGGTTCGAAGGAAATGACCCATTGAAGCCCATCACACAATATCGTATGAACGTTCACCTGTTTGGCAACGGTTTGAGCCCCGCAGTTGCCATGTATGGACTTCGCAGAACAGGGGTAGATGGTGAGGAGGAGTATGGCGAGGAGGCCAAGAATTTCATATACCGCAATTTCTATGTCGATGTTGATTTGGCTTTGCTGCCGACCGCCCAAAGGGCAGCCACTGCTAAGCTACAACTTTACAAAGTCGTCTCAAATTCAGTGAAAGTCATGGAAGCCTTCCCCGTCAAAGATCGAGCAAAAGATTGTGTGACCTCTACCTGCGCAATGATAGCCTGCCAGCGCAATGGTTGCTCTGAGTTTTCTGGGACTTGGAGTCAGACGCCTTCACCTTCAAGGCGTCTTTGCCAGAGAAACCATTCACCAGGAGAGGAGTCTTGTCTATCGTCAACTCTGTGTATGACCTGCTTGGTTTCATGGTACCTTTCATGCTTGAAGGGAGTCAGGATGCTATTGTAACTGAAGTTTATCTCTGCCAGTTCAACGAAGCAAATGAGATGTCCACATCTCTTGTCTACGGCCAAGCCAAAGTAGCCCCTGTAAAACCTACAAGCATTCCACGACTGGAATTGTGGGAGCAGTGTTAGCAGTTCAGAGGGTTGTCAAAGAAAGTGACATCACGATCTCCGAAGTGATATACTACACTGATTCGAAAGTGATGCTAGGCTACATCGCGAACAAAAGCTATCGATTCTATGTCTATGTGGCCAACCGAGCCATGCTAAGCTTCTGAGGTGCGACCGAGGTACCAACTTTATTGGAGCCAAAATGGAGCTTGGGAAAGCAGCGTTCGAGCTTAACGAGGAGAAATTGGAGAAATTTGTGACAGATTACGGGTGCAAATGGGAGTTCAACCCTCCCCACGCATCACATTTTAGCAGTGTGTGGGAGAGGCAAATCAACACCATTCGACGTGTACTAGATGCCATGTTCACTGAACTAGGCAAAACCCAGCTAACACACGAGCTGCTAGTCACACTTATGGCAGAAGTGGTAGCCATCGTTAACGCCAGGCCGATATCTGCGTTGCCGTCCGACCCAGATGACCCACAGCCGCTGTCTCCAGTGATGTTACTCACCATGAAAACGCACCCAGCTGGACCCTCTCCAGGTCAGTTCCTATCCCCTGACATTGAAAGGGGTCAACGCAGAGCAGTTCTGGATGAGATGGCAATGGGAGTACCTTCAGAGCCTGCAGCCCCGACAGAAGTGGACAGAGACCCAGCGAGACCTGAGTGTTGGAGATTTCATCCTTGTGTGAGACGAGTTGCAGCACTGCAATGACTGGCCTCGAGGACGAGTCACTGAAGGAATAAGAAGCGAAGACGGCAGAGTGAGAAAAGCTAAGGTAGAAATTATCAAGGACGGAGAGAAGAAGGCCTACCTGCATGCTATTAAGGAGCTTATCGTGTTACTGACCGAGGACGGAGCAGATGACCTAAACTAATACCAGACAAAACTCAAGGACAAACTGTACCTATTTAGCAAGGATAAGTATCCTTGGGCGAGGAGTGTTATGATTGTTCAAAGAAAAGGATATCGTTTGTTGACATTTCATGATTTAATAATTACAGCTTTATTTAGATTTCCCATCATTTTTTGACATTTTATTGTTAGTGTATTTAATCATTAATCGGAGCGTTTTGTACCATGTGATTTAGCTATCAATCTAGTTTAAAAGCCTGTCACTTACATTACCTACACAGTCATCAGAGTATTTGAGTGGAGTATCGAAGTCGTCGGAGTCAATTGGGAGTTTATTTGGAGTTTATACCGGAGTTACCTCTTTTGGAGTTTATTCGTTTACCTTTTTTACACAGGATCAGACGTGAGTTACCATTGTACATATTTATCACCTTTTTTGCTTTTTCTGATTTCTATTTTTCCTTGTAATTCCTTTAGCCTTGTTTATGATTACACAATCGTAAATTGCTTTGTAGTTTTCACCGCATGTGTGCATAGTTAGAATAAAGTTTGTGGTTTTGTATTCTACACTGTGGTTGACACTTACCGTTCCCGAAAGTACATGGGAACGCGACACGACATCTAAACTACTTTTTAGCGTTTCATTGGTTACAAGCATTTATTGGGCACCAGAAATTTTTACTTTGTCTAGGCATGTTACTGGTACACTGTAGATTTAACTCTATGTACTCGGGCTGGATTGCATTTTATAATAGCAGTTAGCTTTTGCAACATTGGCATCAAGTGTTTACGATTGTTTTCTTTGCAACATTGGCATCAAACATTTACAATTGGCATTTTCTATATACTTACAATATGGCTGCAAAGAACGTACTGGGCTGAGCTTCAAGGACCAAGTTCAAAAATTTTTGTTATCTATCTGGGACAAATATCAAAAAGCGGGGGTTTTTTTTTTTAAGCCTTTTGGCTTCGGGGGCCGTTGTGGCGGGCGAGGCAACCATGCTGATGCAGATTGCGTAAAGGAAGATCAGCTGGATGAAGAAAAAGCCCTGGAGGAACAGTTTAAAAAGCTGACAGTGGCAGAGCAGGGGATCGCGAAGGCCAATCGTATCAAACAGCATAAATTGGCCATCGCTGAGCCAGAAAGAGATAATAGATCTCAAACAAAAACGACTGCTGTCCTCCCAACAGACCAAGATTTCGCTGGCAAAAACTTTACCACCAACTATACCAGTGCTCTCATCGTTATCACAAGCTGCCGCATCAGAATCAGGCACAACCGTGCCTGTTTACTTGTCACTTTCGACTGTCAGTACAATGACAAGTTTCTCACAGGCGCACGATGCATTCAATGCTCATATTGAGGACGAAAAAGAAAGAAGAACGATGTGTGAAGACTTTGAAGTTATTTCTTGCAAAAAAATGAAACTCTTCGAATAGTGGGCAAACAAATTAAATCCTTGGAACAAGAACGTAACTCAAATGGCTCAACTACATCGCGGTCGACCAAAACAAGCAAAGTCTCCAACAGGTTGAGCCACAAATCTTCTTGTGCTGGCTCCAGAAATTTGTCCTTGTCTTTGCAACAAAAGAGGGCCCAACTCGAAGGAGACATCACTTCTCTTAGAGCAAAAAGACAAATGGAACGAAGTGGAAGTCTATTGGTGAAAAATGGAAATTGTATGCGGAGTTGAAGATTTTAGAAGAGAGCTTTCGCATCAAACAGGAGTTAGCCCGAAAGGAAGCCCAGATTATTGCGTCAATAAGGAATGAAAAGGAAGAAAGTTAAGGAAAGGAAAGGAAGGCCAGATGATTGCGTCAATAAGGAATGAAAAGGAAGATAGTTATCTCCTTTTGGATGAAATTATATTCAGACCTCTTACGGAGACTTGCTCAAACAAACAGATTTGAGAACAAAAAATTGGCATCCAAACTGCCAAGGTGGGCCAGCAATCGATGGAGCTGCACTGCCTTTAACTGGAAGGAAGATAAAGGGACTTTTCCCACTTTTGTAAGTGAATTACGTGGTAAGAGAATCTGACACAGCCTGCAACCCAACCTTGTCTTTACTGCCACCAAGCAACAACAACCTCTACAAAGGGAAAAGACCTGAAAGGCGGTGACAATTTCAAGAAGGACCTCTCTGGGTCAACACTTTTATGACAAGCTCAACATGGAAAATTCCATAAAGTAAAGAAAAATCGGATAGCAAGAAATGTGCACTCTGCACATTGACACGTAACGAGTTTATGAAAAAACCGATAAGTGATAGGAAGGTTTTCGCTTTGACAAAGGGGCTTTGCTTTGGCTGCCTGGAGTATGGTCATCTATTAACAGAATACCCAAAAAGAAGCATGTCCAATGTCTGTAAAAAATCACACCCGACCTCACTTCACAGTGGTTTTAAAGGTGCAAAGGAGAGCAAGGCGACATCAGCATGGCTAAAGATCCAAGTAAGCTGCCCTCATCATATAATCCTACAGCCTGTTTCGCAAGCAAAATCAAAGCACATTCGATGATTGTTACAGTCTGGCTTCACCATCGCAATGATCCAAGCAATGTATACCTCATGTATGTGCTTCTAGACGATCCAGTCCAACACCACGGTGTTGGACAGATCACTCGTGATAACCTTAGCATCTCAGGACCCGAAATGAGCCTCCTTTTGTCAACGATGCATGCTTCCGATGAGCAAATCAAGAGTCAGAAAATAGAAGGTCTGGTCGTCAGGGTCTTCCACCAACAAGTTACACTGCAGCTACCAAAAGCGTTCTCCAGTCATCCCAGCTAAAATAGAACAGATACCAAGACCTGAGTCAGCTCTGCAGTGGTCTCATTCAAAGAAGATTGCAACTCTTATTAGTTCCTATCGAGGTGACATCGAGGTTGGAATCCTGATAGCATCGGATTGCCCACAGGCAATTATGCCAATTGAAATATGACGTGACCTATCGCCGAGATTACACCAAATTCATGCAAGACATCATAGAAAGAGGATATGCTGAGAAGGTGCCACAGGAGGACAACACCTTGAAGATAGATGGCAGTGGTACATACCCTACCACGGAGTCGTCTTTGATTCCAGTGCGACATACATGGGGCAGTCACCTTCTTCTGGTTGGTGTCCTTGGCCGATTTTGACAAGAGCCTTGTTTCACCAGTTTAAGGTACCTGACGAGGATCATGACTTCCTGAAATTTTACTGGTGGGAAAAAGCGATATTTCCAAACTTTTAATTGAGTATCCCATGACAGTGCATCTATTTGGAGCCATGTCGTCTACTGGGTGTGCCAACTTCGGGCTGAAGAGAGCTGCCAATGATTATGAAAGTGAGTGTGGAACCGAAGCAGCCGAGTTTATCAGGAAGAACTTCTAGGTAGACGATGGTTTAAAGTCTGTCACCACTGTTGCTGACGCTGTATCTTTGATTCAGAGTACGAAGGACACCTGCACAAGTATGCTCATTACAACAGCCACAGTTTAAATGTGTTGTTCAGAAATGGGGCATACTGCATACTGCTGGTCTTTTGACACCAAAGACTTGGTTATTTACTTGTCGGCAATCTTTGGGTTTGCACCGAAGTAATTGTTGAAAATCTTCGGAGATATCTGGTTCAAATGAATGAAAAGGACTTGTGACTTTTGAGGGGAAATTCAAAAGAACTTGACAATGATGCTTAATTATGGTCCCGTATCCTTTTGATCTTTGAAGCGGTGTGTTCGCTGAAAACGTCTCACCTCACGTTTCCATCTCCTTCCATGTAAAAAACGTTTTGCGCAAGATTAGGAAAGGTCATAATGATTTATTATTGAGATGTGTTCTACAAGCTTGAAAATGAGCGATTAAACAAGATTTTACGTTCAGTATTTCCAGAAAAACAATTTATTCGGTAAATTACAACGCAATTTACCACCGCCCGCTGTCGCCCCACAGGAACATGCCAGTCGTCACGTCTGATTGAGTTTCACTTACTTTTGCAAACTGGAAGTCGGAGTTGATTTGTCTATCATCAAACGATTGCTAAGCTTTTCGCCTGATGGTGGATGAAGTCACCGATATCTCCGTGGTAGAGCTGATATCTTTTATACAGTTTGCTAACCCAGAATCAGCTGCACCAAACTCAACATCAGCAAATGTGGCGACCATTTGGAAACTAGTCAGAGAAAAATTGTCAAAAGATGGCTTGGAAATCAACAAGCTCAACAGTCTAGCCAGTGATGGGGCGAGTGTCATGACAGGCTCTCGCAATGGGGTGGCAGCCATCCTGAAGGAAACAGTGCAACCCTCATTAACATCCACTGTATCTGCAACCCTTGCCCTTGCTTGCAATGATGCAAATGGCAACCTGACCCCAATATCGCAAGTAGAAACTGTCCTTGGGCAGCTGTGGAGTTTCTTTGGAAACTCCGCAGCAAGGTCAGCAATTCACGTGCAAATTTCCTCTGAGATGAAGGAACTTGAAAGCATGTCTGAAAACAGCAAAGTAAAACTAGCAACAAAGGTACAGAAAGCATGCTGAACAAGATGGCAATCTCTGTTTAAGTCTGTAGAGAGTGTGTCGAAACTTGCCAGCCCTTCCTCAGACGGTTGCCAAATTATGATCTGCTTGGTATTATTTCCCCAATCACATCTGAAACAGCAGCAATACATGCATTGATCTGCACTAATATCATTAAGTGGGAAGGGTTTATCAATAAAAATTTTTGCATGAATTATCCTGGGTTGTAGCCCAGCATAATTCTCAAAAAGCATGGACATGTATAGGAATTTGGTTCAAAATGTACATTAATTGTCAAGTTTTTATGTCCAATGATACACCTTGAACAATTTATCAAGTGCCAGTTACTGTCAGCGGTACTTAGTTTTGCACGTGACTTTTCTCCTTCTACTCTCATGATCTGCCATCTTGGTTCTGTTGTACCTCGCTGGTACTCCCTTCATGGAGGTAAATGATATTGCGGTCCGCCCCGCTAAGCAAGAAGTGACCCTTGGCGATGGCACAACATACACATATGGATCTACCGCTCCAACAGAGGCCAACACCGCTGCTCACTGAGCATTTGTACTCCGTGCCCCAACTCCATCACAAACGATCTGATCTGGAGAGTTCCTGGAAAGCCAGCTACCGGACGGTGCCCAAGCTGACTTGGAGTATGCTATTGAACACCGAACAGATGCACCGAGTGCCCGAAAGCTCAAGCGTTGCAGGAAGAATACGCATTCCTAACACATCAACTGTGCCTCACACACTCAAACGTAATGAGCACTTCTGTCAGGCCAGTCCTGTATTTGAACCCACAGAGGAAGCCACATCAAGGCCACCTCACAATCTACTTCACCAGCCGTCCACAATGCGTCATTCCTCCCCCACGCAGATTGACCCTGATAATCTCCTCCCGCAGAAGACAAGAGTCCAATTTCAGTCATTATTAAAAGGGTACGATGTGGTCTTTGACCCCAAGTTTAAGGGTTACAATGGTGCTGTGGGCCCCTACATGGCCAAGGTAAACATGGGCCCAGTTGAACCACCTCAGCGAAAGGGCCGCCTTCCTCAGTATGCACATGGGAAGCTTGTGGAGCTCCAAGAAAACTTTCAAGCTGGAGGAGCTTGGTGTGTTTAAGCGCCCTGAGGATATTGGCATCTCAGTGGAATACCTAAACCCATCGTTCTTAGTAAAAAACCCAACGGTGAATCTCGTCTTGTCACAGCCTTTGCAGATGTTGGACGTTAAAGCAATTCACAACCTGCCTTTCTGCCAGACATTGACTCAGCATTGCGCCATGTCACTCAGTGGAATCACATCATTGTCACCGATCTTACAAGTACATTCTACCAGATACCCCTGGCACGTGAGTCAATGAAGTATTGTGGTGTCGCCACCCCCTTCAAGGGAGTTTGTGTCTATGCACATTCTGCAATGGGTTGCCCGGCTCGAAACTGCACTTGAAGAGGTCATGTGCCGTGTAATTGGCCATTTGCTGCAGGAGGTGGTCGCCAAAAAGCAGACATTTGTACTGCGGCGGCAACAATCCACAGGAACTGTTCCAAAACTGGAAAAAGGTCGTCCAGGCTCTCTATAAGTGTAATCTTCGTTTGTCTGCATCCAAAAGGATCATCAACCCCAAGTCAACCACCACACTTGGATGGATTTGGAGTTCTGGTACCCTCACAGCCAGTTCCCACTGCGTCAATACCCTTGCTTCCTGCCCCGAACCAGACACAGTTGGCCGTATGTGGCCCTTCGTTGGGGCATACAAGGTTTTTTCCCATGTGATGCCACAATGCTCCGCTTCCCATGTAATGCCACGATGCTCCGCTTACCTTGCCCCACTAGAAGATGCAACAGTCGGCTGTCAGACACAAGCCATTGTATGGACTGATGAGCTATGGAGCTCATTTCAAAATGCTCAGTGTGCTCTCTCTTTTTCCCGCACAATCACCTTACCCAGACCCGATGACCAATTGTGGATCGTAACAGACGGCACAGTAAGAGAACCTGGTTTAGGCGCCACCCTGTAGGTGACATGCAAAGGCAACTTACACCTAGCTGGCTTCTTCAGCGCTAAGCTTCGGGAGCACAGACAGCATGGCTACCGTGAGAAGTGGAAGCCCTCTCCATTGCAGCTGCGACAAAGCACTTTAGTACCTACATTGTACAATCTTCTAAGAACACAGCATTCTCACTGACAGTGAGCCTTGTGTGCAAGCATATGAGAAGTTATGCCATGGTGAGTTCTCTGCAAGTCCTCGCGTCTCAACCTTGTTGTCTGTTGTCAACCAGTACCTATCCTCTGTCAGGCACGTCTCAGGTTCTGCAATTCTCCCATCTGACTTCCCAAGCCGGAACGCTCCCCCCCCCCCCCCCTGTGAGGAGGAATCCTGTCAGGTGTGCTCCTTCATCGTGCGTACCAAGGAATCTGTCGTCTGAATGTATGGAGTGGGGTCAATTAACAGCATTTTTTCTTCCTTGCTTCCTTTTTTCTTTTAAAAAGGGGAGAGGTCCTAAAATAAATAAAACTTTTTACTTGAGGATAATATGAATAATTCGATTCGGAAGATTTCAGTCTTACAGTGAAGTAACCAGAATTTTTTTTGCGGGAAACTGAGAAACTAGAAAACTTCATAAGAACTGAGGTACCTTCAAAGTCACCCTGTCTGGTTTATGCTGAGGTCAACCAGAGTCTAACAATATAGCACAGGTGTTAAGATAAGATAAAAATTTTATTGAACACTCCTAAAGAGGTTTTTGAGTGAACAATACATGAAGTTGAATAAAATGTAAAATTTAAAATATGTACACCAGTTATATATTATAAAAATAAAAATAAAATGAAAGAAATAAGAAAAAAAAAATTAATTTTAAAACTCTCTGAGAAGCTTAGTCTTCAGAGTTTTCTTAGAAATTGTATGACTCTTGCATAGTTTTAAGTCCTTGTCTAAAGAGTTCCATAGCTTTACTATTCTGTAATAAAATGACTTCTGGCCAGCAGTGGTTTTGCACAGGGGAATATTCAGGTGTTTGCGATTCTTGTTCATTGCGAATATGTTCATTGCGAATGAATGCCAGGAGTTAATCACTCCATCTTCACTTCTTCATTAGTTACTTTGGTGGCAGTGTATTATGTATTCAACTTAGAGTACGAGCAGAAACGTAAACATTTCTTTACCTTAGTTGAAAAGCACGTGCTTGGGATAGTTTCCAAAAGAAAACAGTACCTCTTAAGACAACTTGAAAATAGACTGCTCAGCAAAATGAACAAGGTCAGTAATGAGTAGTTGGCCAGTCAAACAACATTTTGCTACACCTTCAAGCATGTTTTAGTTGGATGCCTTTGGTGGCACTGTATTACTCATTTAACTTGAAGTACCAGGAGAAGTGTAAACACCTCTTTGCCATATTTAAATAGCATGTGCAAACGTTGTATAGTTAGAATTATAACATATTGTCATATGAAGTAGTTTTCTAGGGTATCCCAGAATCATTGGCGGTGAGGTTAAACGCATGGCTAAGATCTAGTGTGTGTTTATTAATTCGCCTCTTCAAACGTTTCAAGTTTTCATGGCGGAAAGCATCGTGTCAGAAGTGAACAAAGCCAAGATGAGACAGATGAGAAATTCCATAAACCAGGAGATTGAAGATTCAAGAGAGTTAAAGATTCAAGGTTTGAAAAAAATATCTTGAAACCAGATGGTGGCATGCAAAACCCTCATTCCCGCAGCTGCGCCTTATGTTCCAAGGCACATGATCTGGATGAATGTGCCGAGTTTTTGAAGAAACCCTTAACAGAGTGAAGGAACTTTGTTAAAGAGAAAGGTTAATGTTTTGGTTGTTACAGCTCTGAGCACATTGCAAAGCTCTGCAAGAGTAGAAAGTTCTGTCAGACTTGTAGTAGGAAACATCCGACATTTCCTCATGATCCCAATTGGAAACAAGACGCAGCGACAATTGAAGCTCAGAGTGGCGAAAGCAAAGTACAGGAGATTGATAGAAGGATGATGGCCGAATGACCAATGCTTGTAAAACCATTTGTAATGTGACAGAGGACGGTGATATCCCTGTGAACATGGGCATAGTCCCCATCTGGCTGTACCATAAGGACAATCCCGAATGCTTTCCTTCACAATGCAAGTGGTGGAACTTTCACTAAAGAAGAGTCGTTGGAAGAGCTTGGCGTTAAGGGAACTGAGACTAAACTATTGCTAACCACCATGCATGGCACACAAGAAATTGACACCAAGGTAGTCGACCGATTGGCGGCAGCTCACTTTAGTGAAAATGATGTACGTCTAGACATTGCCAGAGCTATGTTAGGCAACACATTCCAGCAGACCGAGATGAAATCCCTAGAACAGCTAGTGGATGGCCACATTTGCAAAGAGTCGACCAGCACATACAACCGCACATGGAAAATGTAGAGGCTCCTGATTGGACTTAATTGCCCTAGTGCAGTACGGCCAAGGTATATCATTCATGGAAAACAGAACGATCCATATGCTGTATGGTCACACGTGATTTTGCATTCCCTCTCATTGTTCGAGTAGTTTTGTACAATGTGTGTGAAGATTGATATTAAATCGATGTGGAACCCAAGGAACCTCTGAATCCTTTTACGAAACCAGCAAAAAGGCCCTATAGCGCTGCCTTCTCTCACATGGTCACTTCGAGACAGATTATTCTTGTGGTGATATTCCTTGTGTTTATAATTCTTCAACCAGATAATTCTTATTCACACGCACATGCTCTGGATATTTCTTCTTTCTTCGGGTTGACTATCTATCAAGTTGATGTGATGCCACCCAAAGGGAAACTTTCAAGGAAAAAGGCTACCCATGAAGGACACAAAACCGCTGTTAAACACATCGCTTATGATGATCACGAGCAATTGGATGACTTGGACGAGAACAAACATGTGTCGAAGCTTCGCCAGCAAAGGGAGTCTTTGCGCGCCAAAGACGAAGAAATCCTCTCAAATGTAAAAGAGGAGATCAAGCAGATCTTGTAAATGAATTGATCCAACTTACAATTGCAAAGATTGGAGATTTTCTGGAAACTTCGAGACCCCAAATGAAGAGCGTGGATGCGTCAAAACACAAGCACCGGTAATCCCTCTTGTATCAGTTCATCCTACTGATGTTAGACCCTCAACTAACTCTGTTGAGTCTCCGGTAAGCCTTGATGTTTCTGCGGAACTTGTTCCTGGAAATTTTGAACCCTTAAATCACTCTGTCCAACTTCCAAAGGATTCAACCTAACGATGTTTGTTTTAAATTGCCCTAAACTAACAAACAGAATCCATTGTAATGAAACCAGAAAGTCTAGTAGTGGTGCTTTTTGTACAGTTGCTAAACCTGGGTATGCACAGTCACCCCAAGCTCTTCTGGAAAGAAATGTTGTGTCAGAAGATAACTAGATTTATGCTAAGAGAATGCTTGGTGGAGGAAGAGACCAGCAGCTCAGAAGAAAGGGTGTTTGGACTACGCTGGAACCCCTTGAAGGATGTATTCATCTTTGATTTGACCGAAATAGCGAACTTTGAAAGAGACTTGGAACCCACTAAGGCTGCACTCATTATGTATCCTACAGGGGGGGGGGGGGGGGAGGCAGAGGATTTTAGGGAGGTTTTCAAATTTTTAGAGCAAAAAAGGGGGATATGAAAATTGTTTGAATATCTCCTGGGGAGCGCTTTTTTGGTAAGATTCTGTGTAGCTTTTGTAATAGTTTTAAAAAGTGAAAAAATAAATGATAAGTACAGCAGCTTCTTTCAAGGATTGTAAGCAACAAGGGCACCTCTATTATTCTGAGAGACTATAGTACCTATTTTGAAGTTTTTCAAGTAGTGTCCCTGGCCTGTAGATGTAATGCTTCGATACAGTATAGAAAGTAAAACATCTAAAATTGAAACATTTAATGCAACCTTAGTCTAAGCAGTGCAACTTTATTGAATCAATGAATGCAAAAGAAAACAATGTAATTCAGTGCACAGTTTTGAATTGAACAACTTGAACAACAAATGTGCACTTAAATGTTCAATGAATTTCCTGTACCAGTTTGAAAGGGGTCCACATGCACCCTGAGTGCACCCCCTGCTATATCTGCCACTTGTCAAGACAACAAATAATTAAGCCATCAAGTTTAAAAAAAGAAAAAGATATGACCATAAAATGTAGAACATTGTCATTTTCACTCATCTTTGTCATTATCCTCAACACTGTCAATCTCATCAGTCACCAACATCATTGTCACCAGCAACATTGTTATCCTCATCATTGTCATCCTCATCATTTTTGTGATCATGATCATAAATATCCTCCGCATCATCATCCTCCAGTGCAGCTACAACATCCTTTGCTTTTATCCTGTGAATAGTAGACTCAACAGCATCAAGAGCATTGCCATAAAATGTCTTTGCCTCTGAGGTGCAAAAGTTAGGGTTAGGGTTAGGGAATCAATAGATAGTGGAGAATCTGTTGATCTGAAGAAGCATAAATCCTTAAAATCCACTCTTCTGGATAAGCCCTCGGAGCTCAAATGCTTGGATGGAGAGGTTCTTGAAGATCTGCTCAATGAGTCAAAAATCGATGAAGAGGTGAATGAAAGCTGTGAATTCACCAGTGCAATACAGGCGTGTATTGTCGACCTGGAAATAGCCTAAAGTTCAGAAATAGATCAAGGAAAGATCTGCTGAATAATCTGCTGAAGCTGGTTTGAAAAACACTCAAAAAGGGATGTATGCGAGTGTTTCCTCAGTTCGCAGCCACGCCAAACTACCAAACTTGAAAAGAAGAAGTTCTACGGGAATCAGATCGACTGGTATCTGGTCTGGGAGTGCTTTAAATCAGCTGTCGAAACACAGGTCTGTCTGGAATAGATACGTTCAATTCTATTTCGTCACCACTGCTACAGGGATCCCATGAGATTGCATCCGGCATGCGCCTGTCAGTGCTTATCGCTTCGTACGTCAGTAAGCAGCAAAAATTTTTGCTGAATGAAATTCTGTAAAATTCCTTTTGCACTCGCTTCAGTTACGCTATTTGAAAGAAGAAATCGCCTACTGGAGGAATATGAGTGCTGACAACGAGGAAAAACAGATTCAAGTACCAACTTGGTCAGGATTGAAGAGAAAAACAGATCGGCCGAAATGGCGAGCATTCTGTAAGGCTTACAGAGCTCACTCACACACCTGGGCGAGGTTTTCGAAATTCCAAACCTAAGCTTTCAATAGTCTCAAAGATGACCACCCCCAAAACCGACCCAGACAAAGAGGATGAGGAAGTTGATTTGCATAAGACGTTCAATTCACTCAACATAACCGTGGTTACAAATCAATTACTTGACTCAAGCAACGGCCAAAGTTCAAAGTCCGCTCCTCCCTCTTCACACTCTGACTCAGAGCCAACAAACGACCTTCTACACAGCCTGACCCAGGCCTAATTGTCAACTAGCAAAAACTCCCCTGATATTGAGGGGAAAATTGCCACACTTGTCGACAATATTCTGACAGGAGAACTGTCGCAAGACTCAGTGGAGGAGGCGAGAAATATCCGCCACCTGCAAACTGCAAATATCTCACACCAACCCTGGTGAACGGAGAAATCTGGGATTTATCAAGTAGAAAGAACAGGTCAGTTGATCTGGTTTCCAACATGTACAGGAACCGGTTATTTATGGGTTATTCACTCTCAATACTAACCGACCGGCTATTCAAAGATGTCATGGATAGTACTGTTCTATTTGAGCACGCGACCTGGAAGTTAGACATGAAATACTAGGCTGTGTAAAGAGGCAACGATATATCCAAACGCGTCAAAGAAATGTCTGAAGGAAGTAGTTAGTATAGTTTCATCTCAAATATTTTTATTAGCCCAAAAAAGGATGGTACTCACAGGATGATACTCAATTTGAAACCACTCAATGAATTTGTTGATTACCACCATTTTAAAATGGATACATTTCGAACTGTCCTCAAGCTCATCCGACCTGGTTGCTTTATGGCATCTGTAGATCTCAAAGATGCCTATTATTCCATCCCCATAGCAGAGGAGGACAGGAAGTTCCTTATGTTTGAATAGAAAGGGAAATACTACTAATTCACATGCCCACCTGATGGCTTGTCATCTGTCCCAAGGATTTTCACGAAAATCCTCAAACCAGTTTATGCACATCTACGTTCTAATGGGCATACATGTATGGGGCATATCGATGATTCCCTTCTTATTGGTCAGACCTTTCTCTTGTGTCAACAAAATGTAATGGATACTGTCACTTTGTTTACCAAGCTTGGCTTCACTGTACACACTGTGAAGTCTGTACTCCAACTCCAAAAAAAAATAGATTGATTTAACTCCACTTCACTTCAAAGCTAGAAAAACCTTCAATTTGGCGTTATTGTATAATGTGTTTTTGTCAGCTATCCTTTTTTTTTAAATGGCTCCGAACTTTTGGACTTGGCGACCACTTTGGCAAGCACTTTCGGGTTTTGGGAAGAATGCTCCTTGCAAATTCAGGAAAATAACTCTTGTTGATTTTGAAGATGTGGTTGCAAATCTGAAAATCTAACTTTGGCACTTTCGTAAGTATTTGTCTTCCACTGCAAAATAAAAACCGTCTTTTTTATTGAGAAACCAGATGAGATCATTAACTGGCAATATCAAACAATTATGCATTCGAGAGATATACAGAAAGGTTTTAATTGCCCACTACATTCTTCAGTGAATGGCAATATTAAAACAATATTAGTGAACCAAAAACTTTTTTGCCACAAAAAACAGCACTGCAAGTTTGATTTACTGAGTAGCCATGGACAGCTGATTTTGGTCTTCTTAGTACTTGGGCTTAGGCATCCTATATGAAGATTTATTAGATATATTTATTTGCTACGGCTATGAAATGGACTCTAAAATAGTAAGAGTAAGATACAACACATAAATATCCTTTGGTAGCACATCCTACAAGCTTCGCATTTTCATCTTTTACTTTAAGTCCTGTATTTTACAGTTGAATGTTCTTCAAACATTAATACCGTTATCGCGGAGGTCACGGGTTCGAATCCCGTTGAAGCCCTGAATTTTTTTTTTTCAGGCTTCTTTATTCCAGTTGCTTAAATTGGAATTTCACTGCGACGATCATTTATCACTCTCATATACATCCGCAGTTCATATATGAATCATTTCATATACATTACATTAAACATTAATACCGTTTCACTGCTACTGTTTTAGGTGTGGTCATAACGACTAAATTTGGGAAGAAATCAAGTAAGAGCATGTTGTTCCTTACATCAACTGATTTATAAGTGAGGGCTATGTTGTTGAATATGAAGCACTATAACAGGAAATTTACTTGCTGCTACTGTACAGCGAGAGGAGAACACATGAAAAACTGCCCTTTGCATGGTATATGGCCATTGGATGATTCTATCAGTTAACACAATAAAGACTGCTTGAGATCTAGTATCAAGAAAATAGGTCAAAGAAATCTTGTCTGTGTATGCCAATATGGCTAATTTTTGAGTACGAGAGTGACGAAGCTTCCTTGTACTGAAAGACTTCCTTTTGGAAACAGATCCAGAGGCGAGCAGTCAGACGCATGCGATCAGAGAAGAATTGGATGATGTGGAATTTCTGCTAGAAAGCTTTACTTTTAAAGTGGGAAAAGGTCTGCCACAAGTGTCAGCAATAAGCTTGAGGATTTGACACCCAAAGCGGAAGGCCAGCCCCCAAGGGGTGTAAGCAGCCTTTTTTTTATTTTGTTAGGTTTTTAGATTTAGATTTATTATTAATTGTTATTTAGAATTTAATGTAGGTCCACATCAGCTTTTAGCTGCCTGTATTTTAGACCTACTTATTAAATAAAGTATGTATGTATGTATGTAAAACTAGAACTTAAGGCTGGAACATGAACTAACATGAGCCAAAGGTCCCAGATGACACAAAAGGCATAATCCGAGATGGTGGCTCCTACGTACTTCTGTGCATGGCAACACGCAGCAGCAAGACCGGAGTGCGGTCCAAAGAACGACCCTTCCTTCTGAAAATATTGCAAACCGACCCAGCGGTTCAGAGCATCTCAAGGCTTTCGAAGATTCACTCGGGGACCCAATTCTTTTGGCAATTTCTGACGAATTGGCGGATCCAGTGCAGCAACTACTGGAACCCGGATTGTTCTGGAAAAGGACCAGGAGAACATGCTTGGCACATCCAGTGACCCTAAAATAATATTTAAAACTAACAACCAGAAGAAACCCCAACTCACTAACATCACCTTTCCACGATGCTCAGCCACAAACTTTAGAATAATATGTATACGCTCATCAAAGAAGGTGATTTACCATTAATGTCAGATGTCATGAATTACATATCATACAGCACGTAAGTCCCAGAGCTGAGGGTTTTGGGGACAGTTCACAATAATTTATTTAACCATATATTTTATTGAGTTAACGTTTGACTCAGGGAGCAAAAGAGTTAAAACTAACCTTTTTTACAAATGTCATTCAGTCAAAGTTTTTAAAATAATTACAATGCTTCTCTCATATGTTTTTTTACAAGGAAAGTTTGAACAAGATTTCAGCCCCCTGCAACCGTGGCACAAATAACTTTAAAAATTAACAACAAATGCACTGAAGCTCGGCGCCCCAAATGCTTGCCAGTGGACATGTCATCAGCTGAGTAAAGAGAAGATGACCAGCAGCTGGCAGTATTTCTCACTTAAGCAATTCTCATATTTTAGTAATGTATTTCTTTCTTGTGACCTAAAGGTGGCCAAAAGGACAGTTGCAAAGAAAGGCACAATTTGTTTCAATAAGATTGTACAGTTGATCATGATTTAAATTTCCGTTACCCAATTTGTTACCCAACTCTAAGGGACTCTGATGTATGATTACATGTATTTACAAAAATAATTGGTGCCTAACGTTTTAAAGTATTTATTAAAAGTTTGATGATGTAGCCAATTCTGTGGTCATGTATTATTTCTTTAATTTGGAACTTATATTTTCTAAGTTTAGGTCATGGCAGTTGCTTATTATGTCAGATTCATATTAAAATAAGGTCACATGACTTGTCAAAGTAAAACCTTTATTGCAATAAAAGCGTTTTTACTAATTTCTTCTCTGTTTTCTCTATATACGGCCTATATCCGCATATGGAGCAAGTTCACTGATTGTTTTTTAGATTCCTTCCATATTTTCTCCAGATATGGCCAATATCTCGACCTAGTGCAACAGGGATTGTTTTTTAGATTCCTTCCATATTTTCTCCATATATGGCCAATATCTGGACCTAGTGCAACACTGGTTGTTTTTTAGATCCCTTGCATATTTTCTCCATATATGGCGAATATCTGGAACTAGTGCAACACTGTTTTTGTAGTTTCCTACCATATGTTCTCCATATATGGGAAATATCTGGAAATGGTTTAACCTGGCCATATCAGTCGCATATAATTCCCGTAATAGTTCCATATTTTACTCCAGGTAATTTCCAGCTTTGGTCCATATATGGCCCATATAAAAATTTTAATAAGGGCAACTGATGAAGTCAAAGAACCAACAGCAGTTGCACCAGTATTTGAGTTTAAGAACGGGTGATACAAGATTAGAATGCCCTGGAAAGATGGAAAAATTATGAAGTTGCTTTTGCACAACTGAATAGTCAGGAGCCCCTTAGGAGAAAAGGCCCAGGGGTTATGTAAGCCTATGGCAAGATCTTTTAAGATTGCGAAAAAAAAGGACTATGTATGTAAAGTGCCCAAGACAAGTTATCAGTCTAAAACTTAACAATCATTATCAGTCTAAAATATCATGCTAGGTTAAAATTAAAATGAGAACAGAATCAACATGAATCATTTTTGTCCTAGAAGAAAGTTGCTTTATTGTACCTGGATGTCGGCAATGCTGTTGCATTGAATCCGAAAGCAATAAAGAAGCCACGACTGTAGACAGAATTTGAACTTCTCAAAGATATTTGGTTTAAAAAAAGCCTGAGACATGTCAACTGAAAATGGCTTGAAAACATGATTGATGAGATCAGCCCTTTAGCCTTAACTGCCAACAAAGAACTGAAGAGAGTTGTTGAGCCATTTAAGGGGAGTCACCATAGTAATATATTGTAAATTTTTTTATTGTTGTGTGGTATGATTGTTTTCACACGAATTTCATTAATTTAGGGACAAACAATGTTCAGCAGTGGGGTTTGAATACCAGTAATTAAGTGACATATGATATGGCACCTCAACAAATATCATTGATTTAAACTGGGATGTCTTTGTTTCTAAGCTTGCCATTGAGCTTGGTTTTGTTCATAATGCTGCTAAGAAGTTTGTAAGGGTTCAGGCCACCAAAAGATGATGTCTGTGCTGAAAGTTGCACACATGATTTATGGAAGGAACCGCCAATTCCATACATCTGCAATAAGGTTGACACTGGATCAACAACTTCTGTAAATGATTACCTGTACAAGTGGATGACCAATGTTGACTGGGAAAATGCCACCCTTAGTTACATTTGGGTTTTCTGCATGGGCATCAGAAGAAATAATGCTGCTTATGTAAAGATATACCAGATAGTACTTGCTTGTGTGTTTCATAAATGGAGTGTCCAAATATGCTTTCAATGACCCTTAACACAGGTAATTAAATGAAAACTATCTTTTTATTTTAAACTGTGTCTGTACAATAATACTTTGTTGATTTTGAGCTCCTTTAAATCTCGCATACAAAGTATCCTGTTTTGACAAGCAACAGCTTAACTGTGCAATAACCTTAAATTTAGTAACTGCATGTTCAGTAAGCCATTCTAGTTTCTTTTTATTTTTGCAGTTTAGACCAAGCTTAACAACCATCAGAACTGACCATATATTTTGTTCAAAACACAGAGGCCATCAGCACATTAAGGAATGAAAGCAAGGTTGAAGATGTGGATGCCGAAGAAAAAACAAGGAATCAATGGTGTGGCATGCATGCGCAGCATGGCACCATGACAACATTGGATTGGCTCAGGATTTTAAGATAGAGCTTGTTATCTACAAGCAATAGGACAAAGGGTGTGAGATTATGTGTTGTGAGATTATCCCATGGATTGATCATTGGCACACAAAATAGATAAACTTCTTGATTTACGTTTCTCTTGTGTATTCATCTTAGAACTCAGTTTCAATTGCTTGTTTTTAAAATCATCCACTCATGCATTCCTTGTGTTAAGTTTTCAGCTACCATTAGATCAAGATAAGATCCATGTGGAACGGCGATTGTCTTTCAAAGTGATTACGACAGTGCCATGAGGTGCAAGCACTGGCTTTTCTGCTTCCACCTTGCTTGTATACATATAAATTATAATGAAGGCTTGCCAGAATAGATATAAATTGGCACGACTTCATTTCCAAGTCAATGAACAACAACATATCCTGTTTTCTCTTCATCTTGTATACTTAAAAGATCTAAAAATTATGCAGATTCTGTGATCTCTCATCCCTTTCTTTTATCTGCTATTCTTTCTGTGCATTATTAAGTTCACCCTTAAAAGCTTTTTGGATAACCCAAATAAAATAGGGGAATCAATGGAGAACTGACAACAATCTCCAAGACAAGCTCTACCCAAGAGTTCCCATAACCGGTTGGGAATTTCAAAAGTCACAAGAAACGCTTGACACAAAGGAAAACCAAGTTTACCAATAAAGCCCAGGCTTATACCGAAGCAGACAAAAAAAATTGGGAGCAAAGACACACTTGGAAACCACAATAGTGTTGGGTTAACAAACATAATCTCTCCAAGACCATGGGCTTAAGGAAAAGATTAGACCATCATGATGCATATGTGGAGGACTTCACTGTTTCACAGATGGCAGACAGGAACAAAGCAGTGAGATTCAAGGAAAATCCAACAAAACAGGACACTGAGGTCTGAGGAATGCAACTTGCCATTCTCCCCAGTAGATGTGGCCAACTGACAGTGGCGAGAAGGATCCCATGAAACTTTTGAAAGAATAGTTGGGGCATCAACCTGAGGCGATCTTGTTTGGTTTCCATGGAAAAAAAAATCATCAACAATTGCATCGTTAACACGCAGATGTGGACAGAACTGCCGAAAAACCAAAAAAAGGTGAAGAATTATCATTGACTCTGACTCAGATTAGTTTGACCTATGACTTTGGACACCCCAATTTTTCTGAATTGCCCTAATAATCTGTTGATGCAGTTGTTTTTTATCTTTTTCACACATGGTTGATTATTTGATTGAAGTTTAACTTTAGGCACGTCACTTGGAAGATGACCTAGAGGTAGCAGGCAAGAACCAGCTGTCAACAAGCTGTTCTTCAGCTAAGAAGTAAACTATGCAGAAACATGTAATCAACAACAACCATTTACGTTCCCAGAAGCAAAAGCATATGTATATATGGTGGCAAAGAAAATGTGCGTTTAAGGAAACAACAAAATCAGCGATGAAGTGGCATAAAAATGCAAGAAAGAAATGCCTGTCTTGGAAAGCACATCATCTACAGTGTACACTGATTGACAATCACGTACAACCCAAGGACAAAACATCTTCAAAACTGGCATAACGGTATCTTTAATAGAAGAACCTTTCAGCAGAGATGATCACTAGGTATTGCACAATCATGTGCTTTGCGCCAAAAAAGGTTGCAAGGCACTGTCTTCCAGTCAGGTTAAGAGGCAACTTCCAGTAAGGCAGCATGTTTTTAAACATGAATGTGTTGATGACATTACTGTATTTTGTCCTGATACTGGTGTATGGTGACTGACAGTAAAAGATGGCAAGGAAATGTTGTGTTGCCTTTGTAAGAAGCACATGAAAAACAGGAAAAGGGTCAAATATGTCAACACGCCTGGTACACACTACAGGAAAGTTGCAACATCAGAACATGGTAATTTAGAAGAACACATGCAGTCAGTAAGGCAAGAACTTCTTCAGCGAGCATTGTAGTTACAAAAAGAAATAGAGAAATAAAGCTGAAGTGGCCGACAAGGCCTTCACGGTCTTCTATTTCATCTCCAAAGAAAAAGTTTCCAAAAGGAAAGGCTCTACTGCTATTAGACTTTCTAACTTGATATGGGATAGAGGATATGAACTATAACTTTATTTGTTCCTCATAATTTTTTTTACACAATTGAAAAAATTACAAACCTTATTATGTTTTCAAACATATTAACATTTATACTAAAATTAGTTGTTTTGTACAGCGCCACAATTGGACAAAAGGCAAAAAAACTGCTAAAAAAGGAGACAAGAATCAATTCAGATAGCATTGTGGAGCACACGGAACAGTAAGTTTAATACATTGAAGAAACCACGGCAGAGACAGTTATAACTGTTTGTTACTGCAAGATTCTTTCAGACTGCCGATGTGAACAAGATATTGAATCTGACAAAATTGAACTTAATCACAAAACCACCCTCGATTGGGAAAAAGAGACAGACTTTACAGGTCTCACAACCATTTTGAGCAGAAGGAGATCAGTGTGGCCACCTAGACGCATGGAGGACTTAAATGAATTATAATTTGTGTATCAATAAATAAGGATATCAGAAATCTGCTTAGGACGACTGCCTGCCCATTCATCTAATCCTCTGTCCATCTTTTAACAGTATAAACCCAAAACTACCAAACAAGATGCCGAAAGTCCTGGAAGCATAAGCGTAAGCACTAGATAATTATGACAATTCGGTGCTGCACATTAAGACACTCACCACTGAAAACAGATATGAAAAACCATTCTGGCGTGCAACAGACTTAGATGGCACAATTCTTAATCAGGAGAGACAATATAAGACAAGTAAGTCAGCACGCTAATTTATTTCAGGATTCTTTTATTAAAACAATTGCTGGTTTTCACTGTCACGCAATCAAAAAATAAATTCGAAACCATTCAACTACAGAAGCTATGAATTACAAATATTATAGATGATAAATAGATAAACAATTTCTCCAAGTTTCGTGCCTGTGCGATGTACCGTTCGCGAGTTATTTTCCGAACCTTTCCACGCAAATTTATAAAGCTTTGTATGGAGCCGCCATCACTGTGTCTGCTGAGGGACACAGTAATGGCCGCCGTGATGTCAGAGAAACCATCTGGAACTCAATTCTGTTTACAACAGCGGCTATCCTTGGCTTAAGACCTAGTACACTTTCACATAAACACCACTTATTATATCTGAAATGATCAGTCTGCACAAAATGGAAAGGAAAGGTATTTTTTTTAACAAAACAGCTTTGTCACGGCACTCAGCTTGATGTCACATACGACGGAGAACTCAAATATTCAAAATGCTCTGTTTTAAAAACGAAAGACACAATCGAACTGGAAATTTGCAAAAATATATATTTTTAGTTTATCTTTCGCCTAATGACAACGAAAATTTAGCAGGCCTAGTGAATTTTGATTTCAGAATTTTATGACGTAACATGAAAACCAAGAATAAAAGGCTCAGGTTATTGCGCACCTTGACTAGGTTGTGCTTTGAATTTACAGGCGGTGGGAGCAGGACGGAAAAAAGGTGGGAGATGGGAAATAAAGATACGGGAGGCAAAGGAAGGAAAGCATTCATAGAACATTTGATGACGCTTTACCAGTGGTGAGCTGGTTTCAAGAAGTATGGTGCAATTAAGGAAGTGAAGGTCAAAGACCTTCTGGTGACACCAGAGAAAACCAGCTTGATGCAGAAAAGGAAAACTTCACAAGGGAACAAGTGGAATGGCTCTTTTGTCCTATGACAGAGTCAGTTTATATGGACACTCCCCCATTCTTTATGTGGTTTGCAAACAACTTCATTCCAAATTTCCCACCAGCAAGGCCTGTTCTTCTTCTTATTGATGGACTTGTGATTCACCAGAGCAAAATTGACTGACCCAAAAAGGAAAGAGGTTGATGTTGCAGTTTATTAAATAAAGAAAAAGAAGGCACCTCAGGACAAATTTTCTAGCCTAAGTTTATTCAAATATTTTCTGCGTGTCACTTATTTTACTTTACTGGACACTACTTATGATATTGACATGCCCTGCACCTGGTTCCTCTTCCGTAACTGCCCTTGCCACCGCTCTTAATTTTTGTGACTAATATTATCTGCATCTTGTTTTATAACTTAAGCTATAATTAATTAGATTTTTTAACTATAATTTTTAACTTTAAGTAATTAAGTAATTAGACACATAGTAAGATATTTTGTATTATCAATCCTGGTATTAATTCAACGTGGTCAGCAACTATGAAACCGACATCCATTTTTTTTAGATAGAAAATAAAATTTTAAGTCTATTTTCCAAAGTGGAAAGTTTTGTAAAAGGTTAGTGTCAAGCCCTGAATAGTGCATTGGCCAGAAGCTGTCTATTTAAAGACATTTTTGTCACCATTCTGTACATATTTCGTAATTTTTGTCGCACAAGTTCGTCTTTCAAAGAGCACGTAGATGTGAACTTGACATTACGATCGAGTGAGGACAAAACATTTTTATTAAGTCAGAAGATGTCAAAGTGAAAATTCATGAAAAATGAAAAAGATGGAAAAAGAGGGAAAATTTTTCCCTCTAGCTTCTTTGTTTTAAAAAAAAAAAACAGAAATCGGCAAGTTTATCAGCTGATTATCAGCTGTGCGATCGCACAATGTAAAATTTGCTGGTTTGTTCCAGATAACTTCATCCCGTGGTAATTTTCAAGTCTGTGACAGCCTTTATAGTTTTGGAAAAGCAACATTCTCATAAAAGGAAGATAGATTTTCATCTCGTCACTAAACAGTGAACATGGTAAACACAGGACCAAGAAAACGGCAGCCATGTTGAAAGTTTATTATGATGATTGATTCAGGGTTCAGCTTTTTTACAGTGCCTGCGTTTTGTTTAATTTTAGGTATGTGGTAGCTGGTAAACTGCAAAGGGGAAGGGATGTTCTGCCTACTGTGCCGTGTACATAACACCAAGAACAAGAACAACAAGCAGTACACATTCAACTTAGCACCATCCATTGACTTCAAGCACAGTGCTATGTATGACCATGCAAGAGCCAGTGGCCATTTGTCAACACTCATCTGTGAGTTGGAGAGAACGAGTTCATCCTTGGCTCAGTAGCAGTGGCTCATGAAGTCACTGACAGGATAACATACAATGCCTTCCTAAGGTCTTATAGGCTGGAAAAAGAAGAAATAGCCAACAAGAAACTTCTCTCCCCGATTGAGTTGGAAAAGCACATTGGTGTTGTGGAAATGGCAGACTTTAGAAATAGAAGTGAACGAAGTTGGCGAGAGATGCACCTCCTCGTAGGTCAAAAAGAGATGGCTGTCACACATCAGCAGCGCCCTAAAGGTTTTAATAACCCCCAGTAAGGATGGCTCTGGGCAGTATGCTGCAGTTCTGTGCAACATGGAACACTTGAGTTCTACGTCGAAAAATTGAGATATCAAGGGGTGAGCGAAATATGTCTGTAAAAAAAATGAAAAATGTGCAGTTTGCAGCTTTTTGTCATTTTCTTGCAGACATGTTTGCTATCATCTCGAAGCTTAGCTTGGACAGGCAGCTAAATGATTTGATACTCCCAGTGGCAGTTCCATAATCCGTGAAACAGTCACCAGCGTTGACTCCCTAAAAAAGCGTCCCATTCCAAATGGACATTTGCAGTGATTTCTCAGCATGCTGGAGAAGTCTGCAGATGACCAAGTCCAGTTTCAAGGGACTACGTTAGAAGGCTGTCTTGATGGTGTCCACAATCAAGCGGCTGCCACTCGTACTGGTAGCTTCGAGGCAACAAAAGCTGAGGCAATTGGTCTGTGCTTGAATGGTCTGGAAGACAGGTTCGGCAACTTTTTGATTGATCAAACAAGTGGATATGAGCCCTCGTCTAACAGAACCACTGATGTTGTAAGAGACATGCTTGTGTTCAACGTTGACAGGTTCGGCAACTTTTTGATTGATCAAACAAGTGGATATGAGCCCTCGTCTAACAGAACCACTGATGTTGTAAGAGACATGCTTGTGTTCAACGTTGACGCTTGGCCCACCAGCCCCAAAGATCTTGTTGTCTTTGCCAACGAGCAGATAGAACGTCTGTCTCACTGGTTTGAACCTGTGCTGGAAAATGCTGATGCCAGGTTAACTTAATTCCTGATGAGTGGCTTTCCATGAAATTGCAGATCAACACCAGTTTTCGGGGCAAGGACTATGGAAGCCTGTGGCAGACCTTGTAAACAAAACAAAAAAATGCCTTATCACCAGGACTTTCAAAATGTCTTTCACCTTGACGAGATTCTGTTGGTCCTACCAATTTCTGCAGCTCAGTGGGAACGTGCCATCTCCGCACAGAACCGGGTAAAGAGCAGTATGCGAGTTAATATTGGATCACCGACACTTGAAGATCTCATCCACATTGCTGCAGAGGGCTCGACGGTTGCTGACTTTGACCCCGTGCAGACGGTTGACAAGTGGTTCACACGGAATAAGGAAGCAGGAGAACGGCGGCGGAGGCCAGCATTCAAAAGATCTTCTTTCCTGAAATAAACTGACCAATGGACTGGTTTTGTTTAAGCATGGTATCATTAAGTTCTAGGAAATAATCTACACGGTCACACAAATACTTGTGAATAATTTTAACTGTCGTTAATTGAGCATGTTTACTTCAGCTTTAGTTCCTTGAAGTAAACGAATGCTATGCACGATTTGTTTCTTTTCCTTAGTCAAATTAAGAAAAATAGAAGTCGTATTCAAATTTTTTGTGAAAATAAGAAAACACGTTGAGACCAAGAGCTTAATTGTGTTTTTTATTTAGACATCTGCTGTTTGTGTTTTAATTATTAGTAAGAATATTCTTATGTGATCTCGTTGCCGTTATTTTCAGTGTTTTCATATCATATCGTAACATTGTTGTTATTTCAAGAGATTTAAAACTGGAGTGATTGTGAGTTGTCATCAATAGCAATTGAGGGACCAATGACAGTGCTGGAAATTACTGTCGGTCATCGGACATTGTCCGATCAAATATGCTCGAATGTCCGGCCAATTTTGCAATATGTTCGGACATGATGTCCAAGAACTTACGTGACTATTTAAATTTCAACAAAAGTTCTAGACAAAAATTTCATTCCTGTGATTTTAAGCAACTTTCATTTCAATAAAACTAAAATCTAGACAACAATTTGTCAACTTGCCAGATAGCAGATAGCGGTCCTTCTCGTTCCAGCAATTTATTTCGACCGTTTACAAAGCCTGAGGTTTATGCAAATTTTGTTGAATAAACAAACACACTGTCTCATAACTTGAGACCTGTCTCATGGGGAAGATTTAAGTCACGTGCTAGGCAACGAACATCGCATTTTGTTGAATCACATTAAGATTTTGTAGAGGGAAATCCACACAAAAAGAGCTAAATCGTACTAAATGGCAAATACACAAAGAATAAAGATTTTCTGAAAAATGCACATTCTTTAAATGTCAAACAATTTTACAGGAAAAGCCTGTGTCACACTGAACGTTTTTGTAAAAGTGCCGTGAAAATTTTGCCGCACAAACATGATAGTTTTGCATTCATTATTATCGTGGGAACCAGAGAAGCTGATTGGTCGGCTCCAAATACATCTAAAAATGACAACGTCTTCCTTCCAGCAACCTTTGAATCTCGATGTTGTTTCATAATGAACATGATGAATTTTCACTTGCAGAAGTAGAAGCTGATTTAAATTTCCTTAATCAAAATATTCAGAAGGAAACATCGAAGGATTTATTCTCACGTTACATCTTCAAGCTATAAAGTATTCTGACTTGGATTTGGGGAAAGATTGTGGTCGCTTGTAAATCAACCACTAATGGTGACTGTTTGTATAACTCTTGTTCACGTTTGTTGATTGGTGATGATTCTCTGAGTAGCTGTCTTCGGATTTTAACTGCTTTAGAAGAAGAATCTTCTGATCAGTGATGTACTCAACAGAAGCAGTTTTTGAAACAGGAATAATTTTTGTAGCAGAAGTTATTGATTGATATTCATGAACATTCAGCTCTTTATATAACATTTTTTTACTCTTTTTTTTTTTAAGCAAATCGCATTTATGCAAATTAGTGTCTGACCAATTTTCCAATATGTCCGTTCAAAATTAAAGTTTAGAAGGACACATGTCCTTTAAGTAAGAAAAATTATTTCCAGCACTGCAATGACGTTACGTTGTTGCTAAATTGACTAAATAGTGCCTGAACTAAGAGTAGTAAGATAAAGTTTGCATTCTGTCGCATCTCCTCTCAATTGAATATCTGCAATAAAATGGTACAACTTGTAAATCAAATTAATGATTCCTTGCTGTTCACGTTTTAACATTACTTCATTGAATTTTAAATAAATTACACCTATAGTATGCATACGATTAAACAGCACTTTTCTTTAAGTTAAGTGAGTCCTTAGTCGATAATGAAGCACTCAACGTTGTACTCATCAGAGGTTCAGGGGAATGGAAGGAGAAATGCTGCATGGTTGTGGCCTGGTGCGGGCAACATGGTGATCATAGAACGCGAAAGGAAAGATTGTTTGAACATAGAGCAAAGAACTAAACGTCAGTTTTTCAGTCAGGTACATTTGCTCTCCAAAAGGTAGAAACAAGAGAAGGTATAAAGTTGACTTGAAACATTTGGCTTTCGATTCGTTTGTCATGGTTTTTTAATGGTAGGTGTATAAATAATCAGTGTCTTTGTATTTTCTTATTCGTAAGCTGGAAAATTTTCGTTCTGATTTTAAAAAAAAATTGGCGATCAGAAATTTCCATCTGGCGACCAAACATTTTGGTTTAGTCGCCAGTTGGCGCCAATAGAAAAAAGTTAATTTCGGACCCTGCTTCAGCAAAAAAAAATCAAGAAGCTCTAAAGCAAAGCATTTTAGATCTGTTAGCAACAATGATCTCAATCTACCACTCTGCCGAATTTCCAACGGCCAGAGATCATTTGCCTTCCAGAATTCCCTGCAGTGGACTTAAGGACTAATGACTCCAAAAAGGTTTTTAAAAAAGACTTTTTAAATTTCTTTTAAATTAACTTAAAACTAAATTTTGTAACTTAACAGTAGAGATATTGTATATATTTTATTATTTAATCTCCTCATTATAAATTTACATTGTAAATATTTTGTAATTAACTTTTGTTTTCTTGTATTTTAACTTTTTAATATTGCTGCTGAAAAGCCCTTTCAGGGAGCGCAATAAATGTATACATGTGCAGGGCGCAACAAAAGTGCTGTCCGATAGCCCGGGGCTAGTGGAATTATCCGTTGGGCTAGCGTATTCTGAGCAAGCATTTGAGTGTGCAGGTTGTGCAGCTTGCTATGTTGGTGAGACCTCCCAACATTTCAACACACATGTAAGGGAACACCTAACAACTGGCAGGGCATTGCACATTTTTAAACACCTTGAGAGCTCAGAAACATGCCACTCAGCATGCTCTCAGGCCAATTTTGACATCATTGATCAGGCCTCTTCACAGTTTACATACATGATCAAATAAGTGCTCCACATCCGTTGGGAAAAACCAACACTTAATGCACAAGTTCGTCATGTTAATTTAAAACTTTTTGTTTAATTTTTTTTTCTCATTATTGCTACTGTGCTTATTATTACCATTATTATTGTAATTTTTCTTACATTAAATATGTTATTGTATCTCTTTCAAGTCACACTGAGGATGGCAGATTGGTTTTTGCTGTAAAACTTAAAAGTTTATGTTTAATTTAAAAACTAAAAACATTATTATGTGATGTAATTACCTGACATTTATTGCTTATTTACATAATATCTTAATAAAATAATTTACCTAATATCTTATTAATTTTACTGTCAACCTGGACCTTTAACTTCACATTCACTTCATTTTGGTCCCCTGCTAGACAGATAATGCACCAGAAATCACGGTCTTTGCACCCCGGACCAGGGCAGTCACTCAGCAGGGCAGTCACTCTATGGTCAGCAGTTTTCATTTTTGCACCACAAAGTAATTTCGCTCAATCAAAGACAAGGCTAAGAAGCATGGCAAGTTTATACTTATATTAAATACTTTGCAAAATTTCTTACAAGCATAGTTCTGTAAAGAAGTATTGAAGCTGAAGATTTTAAAGCCTGCTCAAAAGGTAGGTCTTGATTATGCTGCACTGACCTGTCTGATATTATGATTGAATTATTTGTTTTGTCTGGATTCATATCTGTTGTTTCACAGTGTAGATTGCTTTCTAATGACTTTACTTTCCTGTTTTTTGTTACGTTTTGTTGACTAAAAATACGAAAATGTAACAAAAAAATATAATAATAAACAGAGGCAAACATTGCACTAGCCGCTCTGAAATCAACATGTTCATTTACAGCTACCAACAATATTATCATTCCTTATCGTCAGATCATCCCCCTTTTGCTTGGCTATACGTTTTCTTCAAGGGAGAACCATGAGTGTGGAACATAGGGTGTGTGGGAGTTCACCTCTTACTTTTCTCCCAGGTACCAGGTATTTCACTTATACTTGCATGAAAAGTGAATGCCCTGCTTATGCAGAGGAGGGGGGTTTGGGGTTTCAAATGACTTTTATAACCACGCCGAGCTCGGGAGTCCGCGATTCCAGTCATCTCATTTGGCAGCGGAAAAATTCAAGATGGCGGCAACAATGAAGGGCGGATTATTCAAATCTATGCTAAATAACTTCATCTTTCAAAGAGAATTATGGGAAGTCTAAACCTCGTGGCTGAGTTTGACAAAGATGGCTGAAATGCTTGTCAGGTAAGCTTCATATTGATCTGTTTTTGAGCATTTTCCTGTTCGGTTTGGATGAGTTATGTCTGTTTTTGTCCTGCAAATTTGTTATCTCAGCGTTGGTCGATATGGCTAGATTTTTTCGAAAATCTTGGATTTAGGAGCAGCAATTCAGGGTTGTCAAAAAGCGCCGGCGACCGGCGAAATCGCCGGCTACTTTGAGGTTTTCACCGGCTGCAAATCGGCGGGCAAAAGCAAGAAAAATGGCCGATTTCAATAACGATTAATAATAGGGGAAGAAAAGAGTGGGTTAAAATAATTTATTGTTTCGCTCATGAATTGGATGTATTTTGAAATGCGCGATTTACAGAAGAACTTTCCGCTCACTTCGCTCGCACGCATGATGTACAAAAATAATCCAAATAAGGCGGCTTTTCCGCTTGCTAAATTCAGCCGAGTCTGCAGTTATGTTTTCTTAAAACAAACCTCTAGTTAGCGGTGCTTATTTGCGATCAAACTTATATATTTAGATTCGGTCTTTCATTGGACACGACGCTGTTAATGTTTGTTTTCTAATTATCAAAATTTGATAGTCCGCAAAGTTTTTGCATTTCACAGTTTTGAAAGTGATGTTGATTCATTTCGCAACTCTGTTTTAAATTACTTGGCCGGCGTTCAAGGTGTTATTCAAATCTGTCGGTATTCTTAAGAATACCATCGACAACTTGGTTTTATCTTTCGTGTGTTATCAGGTTAAATCACAAACAACGTCACGTAATCATTTCACGGGAGAAGAAATACTCGGTTCGCTTGGTGAAGATACCGTTTTCATCAGCACCGAAGTGTGCAGTTTCGAAATATATTTTTGCATCCTTGCGAAAGGTAAACAGTAAAATTTGTAAAGATGTTGACTTTGAAAATAAATTCCTTTTAAAACCTTTTAAAGTCATTCACAAACAATGCATGACATCTTTACGCTATCCGATGTCTCGCCACTGTCGCGACAGTGTTTAAACTACCAGACGTATCAAACAAACACATTTCGCCTGGTTCTTGAGAGAAAATTCGTGTTTCGAGCAACTTTGAAAGCAATGGCTAAGCGACAGTCTTCTTTGGTGAACTTTTTTAGCAAAAGAGTAAGAAGCGAAGGAAGTAAAGATGAAGGTAAGTTCTGTGAAGTTTTTCGCTATACAAAACTGTCACGTACAGGTATGTTAGTCGATAATCTGAAATTACATTTTCAAGTGCGAGTATTGCTCTTTTCTTGATTTCACGCGTCACAAACATTTTTATTTTAGAAGAAGCTCAAGAGTCTCAGACACTTCAACGGCAATCTCAACAGCTGGCAGGTATGGAGTGTTTGTCAAAATAGGACAAACTGGCGGTAAAGGAATATTTGACACATTTCTGATTTGTCACTTTCGTGATCTTATTATTTTCAGAGCCTAGTCAGTCTGTAGTTAATGAAGCAACCCATGATTGTGCAAACAATTCTGTTCAAGCTGAAGCCAGCGAAGGGCAGCCCAGCAAATCAGGTTAGCATCAAAACAGATTTCAAAAAAAAAAAAATGTTTTTCTTTGTCCGCCGCGCTAAATAAATTACTTGCGTTTATTTTTCAGACTCCACGATTTGGACTTCCAATCAAGTAACCTCAGCCATCAAGGAAATGTGGCCTGAAGCAAAAGTCCACAACTTCTTTGCCTGCAGGCTCTCTGGATGCTCCTGTTTAAGCAGGGAAGAACAGGGACGCCTTCGGGTAGCAGAAGATGCCAAAAAAAAAGGAGAAAAAGAAACCTGACAAATTTAAACACGAGTGGATGTTAAATCCGCGCTACTGGTCCTTGTGCTATGTGGAGAGGCATGGATTTTATTGTGTACTTTGTAAGAAGCATAATATGAAGAGCACCCAGAACAAGTCACAGACGTTCATTGAATGTCCCTCTAAACGACTAAAGGAAGATTCGTTGAAAACACATATGGCTTCAAGTGTCCATTCCTCAGCGGTGGAGGCAGACCTGCTACAACGGATGTCAGTTTTTCATCACAACTATATTGAAAAAAATGAAGTTCAAACCACGGTTCTTCAGAATGTGTTTGCCACTGCCTTTTTTCTCATGAAAGAATTCATTGCCAATCGAAAACTGATCCCCCTCATTAGTTTTATGGAGAAAGTTTTGGGAATGTCCCAGCTTAAGCACTTCTCACACCGTTCTCAGGGTTCTGTTCGAGAAATCTATTTAGCTCTTGGTGAAACTGTGAAGGAAAACCTTTTGAAAAGGGCCAGGAATGCAAAAAGCTTTGGCATTCTGATAGATGAAGTTACTGATATATCAGTGGCATCACAGATGGTCTCATTCTTGCAGTTTTGGGATGAAGAAAGCTCATCCGTTACAACAATGTTTCTCTCTTCTCAGAATGTGTTAGAGGACTTTGCTAGTTGCAACTCAAAGGCCATTACAGAGCTGGTAAAGAAGGAATTGTTAGCCTCTGGATTGGACATCAGCAAACTGATGGGCCTGTCAACGGATGGGACAAATGTGATGGTTGGAAAGACCAATGGGGTTGCTGCAAAGCTAAGGCAAAGTAATGATAAGCTTCTTAATATGCACTGCGTCTGCCACCGCTTAGCACTGGCTTGTACAGACAGCTGCCAGGAGCTGAAGTTTATCAAGGAAGTGGAAAATGTCCTTAGGCAACTATGGTACTATTTCCACAATTCTCCCAAAAAAACAGCTTGCTTTCTTAAACGTCAAATCCAGCTGAAGAAAGTCAGTCTCAGTCACACTGACAAAACTAAAAAAATCTTAGCGAAAAGGCTAAAGAAGGCATGCCAGACAAGGTGGCTCAGTTTTGATGCCTCTGTTACTGCAGCCTTGCAGAGCTATGAAGCTATCCTTTTGTCCTTGCAAGAGATAGATGATGCTACAGCCATTGGGTTTATAAGCAAACTCAAGTCGGTAAAATTTCTTGGGGCCCTTTACATTCTTAATGCTGTCCTGCCCATTCTTTCATGTCTGTCAAAACAGTTTCAAGCTGGTAATTTTCACTTTTCAATGATAAGGCCAGCTGTAAATCGAGCAATCTCAGCCCTAACAGATTTGAAGACGACCAACCAACCTTTGGAAAAGCTACAGGCAGACATAGACTCCTTCACAGAAATCTCAGATGACCTAAAGCTTGGTAAAGATACTGGAAAGCAGCTGGAAACCCTCCTGGCCACATATGTTGATGCCCTGTCAACCAACATAAAAGATCGCCTTGGAAATTCTCCAAAGGTTATTGAAGCCTATGCCATCTTTGATCCCCTTCTGCTACCGCCAAGTGACGATGACATCTTCAAGGAATAATTTATGGGGATGCCGAAGTGAAGATACTTTCCAACCATTTTTTCCCGGGTGATGAAGATAAGAAGACGAAGTTGCTTTGCCAGTGGTCTCAAGTCAAGTTTTTTCTCTCTGGAAGAAAATTGCAAATCCCAGCTGGAAACCAGAGCAGCACCTTCTTCATGTCCTTCTTTCTTAAAAACAAAGGCATTTTCCACCCCTCTATCTTTGAGGAGCTATTGTTTGTGGCTGAAGTCGGGCTTTGCCTACCCTGCAGCAATGCATGGCCAGAGAGAGGAGGCAGTGTGATAAACATTACCAAGACGAAGTTTCGCAATCGTCTTAGTAGTGGGATGTTGAATGCACTCTTGCAAGTCTCCATTAATGCTCCAGAAAATGACAAATGTGGTGATGTTGTCAAAGCTGCAGTAGATAACTGGCTAAAACAGAAGCGAAGGAAAAAGTTGAAAAGAGCAACTATATCTCAGCCCGAAGTGAATTTGGAATCGTCCGAGCTCCAAGTGTCAAATGCAGAAACTCTGAATGACCACGAAGAGTTAAATGAAGGTGACGATGGAGAACATGATGAGGACGGAGCTGAAGCTACTCCAGATGAAAGCCCCCAGGAGAATGAAGCGGCTGCTGCAGAAGAAGAAGCAGCAGCAGTTGCCACTGCAATTGGCCTTCCTGAGCCTGATAATGGTTATGACTCAGCATTTGAAAGTGAATATGGAAGTGACGATGAGTTTTGAGACTTCTTTTTGGCAGAAAATCATACTACTTATGTTGTTTTAATAAATTCTTTCTAGGAACATTGACACTGTTTGAAGTAATGAGTTATATTATGTTTGGTTGAAGAAAATATTAATTATATGAGTAAAGTAATTGTTGTTATCTAATTTTTAAAACAGCAGGTCTGTATCCCTAAAAATGATTCCTGCTTATCTAATTTCAAATTCAATGACAGATTGTTTTGAAGTGGAAACAGAATGCTCAAGTATGGTGGTTACCTGCATAGTACATTGTAATCAAGTAATATGAAACAGGAACTTAAAAAATGAAAAATGAACATTTGCAGAGGTTAAAGTCATACTATCCCAGAGAATAAAAATACAATAAAACTGATTAGTCATAGTACTTGTTTTTCTTTTAAGAAGCAAGTCTGACTTTTACTTGTTAGAAAATGCTCTGAGGAGAGGCAATTTCAGCTATCGTAAAAATTGCAAATCCATTTTGCTCACGGGGGCTTCGCCCCCTGGGCCCCAAGAGGGGCGCTGCCCCTGTACCCCGCTGGGTGCCTGTGCGGCCCCCAGACCCCCCGCATACTGTGGGGGCCTCCGGCCCCCAGTGCCGGCTACTCTCAACATTTCTCCTGCTACTTCAAATCATTTTGACAACCCTGGCAATTGAAAATCTGAAATCATACGTTCCTGCAGACGGGACTGTTGTTTCTTCCAAAAAAGTTTTCGGTCTGGTCGCTCTGCTGGGGTGACAAAATCTTGTACGGCGTACGTAATTTATGTAGTGTATTAATGTGAACTTAACAAAACTTTTGACTTGATGTACTGCAAAAGCTCATTTACCGTATCTGTGCTTTTATTTGGTTATGCAGGTAGACAGGTGTACTAATTAGAACGTAGAAGAAATGGAGAATCTTTCAAGAGATGTCTTTTGGGATTAGCCAACAAGTACACGAAATGCATTAAAGAAGATGACATGATGTTTAAAATGGACTAAGATAACTCTTACAGTAAGGTCATTATTAATCAAGCCCACCCTGCCACCTTTCACTACTCTAAAACACTGGAAATGTTGCAGAAATCTTTCAAGAGATGTCTTTTGGGATTAGCCAACAAGTAGGTGAGACGTGATTAAAGAGAACTGGATATGGCAAGAAAAGGAAGACATCGTCGTGTGTCAACAAGAACTGTAAACAAAAGGAGATTTCCAATTGGGGAATACAAATATGCTATGACAAACTTGAAAGCAAATTACTTGTAGGAGTGCAATTCATTACAGAATGAGAAGGAAAAGTTGGATTCTGTTTTGGATGAGGTCATTATCATGAATTTATGTGTCTACAGTGTCAGTTATCTGTAAAGTTAATGTCTTTTTTTCCTGGGACACTGAAGAAGCTAAGATGCTGTAATTTTTTTTTCTCAAGAAGCTTGATTGCAACCATATTAAAGCACTTTATGCTCATAATAGGGGTTCAAATGCCCCTATTCCTGGAAAAGCATGATGGACCCATGATGGAAAATTCCCAAGAAGATTTTTAATGAATCATTTTTCAAATGATCTAGACAGCTTTAGCAGGCCTTTTTCCTCTAGCCATAACACTACAGTGTACAAAGGACGCACTTTCTCTCCTTAATTCCCCCAACATCTCAATCTTTATCATGATTTATCATGTCGCTATACAGTCTACTTTTTCGTCATTATCAGCGTGTGTGTGAATTTTTGATCCTTATCAGCAAAATCAATTTGCGGTCTGACCACCGTCTCATTTTTAATTAAAACCTGTCACAAACATGTCAATTTTTTCCATAAAATCCATTAAAATCGCTGTTGGTGCACTATACTCAGCATTTTCTGTCCACGAAAAGCACGTCGAGTACAGTCTGTGCAATTTGCCAACAGCTATTTCAAAAGTTGATGACTGCCTGCGTGTTTTGGAGGACAATGTGTCATCCATCAAGAACATGGAGTGCACCCTACCACGGACTCTTAATGGCCCTCAAGGAAGTGTTGCTGCGAAGACTGTTGACTCTGTAAAGCTGGTCAAATGGGGGTTGGAGCGTATCCAGCAAAATCTCCAGCAGTTTTCTTTCGATCACACAAACCTGCTAAGTTGTATGTCCCTCGACGTGGAGAATCACTCATCTGTTCATCATAAGAGCCAGGTCCCCACACCATTACAGTATGCTCGAGACTTTGGGAGCACGGCGAAAGAGGGACTAAAACGAACAACTTGCTGGTCAGCGTATTATTACACAAATCGCGGCTCGTGGTACCCACTTCCTGAACGATCACTTGGTCTGTTTGACATCCCTCCAATGGAACAACCTCCTGTTGGAAAAGCTTCTCATGATGAAATGGCAATGATGCGAGAGTGGTGCAAAACGTATGGTGCGTCTGTCAGACAAAGAAGCGTGAGACAAGAAACGACTATGGCAAAGGCTGGTACACTACCGGACTACCTGTATCAGAAGGATGTCACAGTCAGCGACAAGATTATCCTTACGTCAGACGCTGCCACGGCACATCCTGTGGCGACCAACGCAATCACAGAAGCAGACGCCGAAGACTCCAGCACCTTTGAGCCTGTTGAGCCTAACGGTGGTGAGCCAGAAGAGGAGCAAAGCGAGTATGATTCAAGCAGCGATGAAGAAACTACTGAGAAGAAGATCTGCGGGAAGAAAGTGATAACCTTGGAAACGTTCACCTCAGTCGAGACATCAACTTTTTGGTGGGAGTGACATCTCGGTTCGGCCGCCCAGTAAGGTTTAATACGCGCTAAATTTTGTGATCCTGTTTAAAGACCTCGTAATTTCTTGCGAAGGGTGGCCAAAGGCTGACCGTACGAGCTTTATAGTCTGCATACCAGCCTAGTGGCCCATCAGGTCAGAGCTTATCCCGGTTTCCGCACGTAGCATGGAGCGTCTAGGAGTATTTCTACTCCCTGTCGGATGGGATGCTAGTCCATCGCAGGGTTACCCCCAGCAGTAAATTCGCCGGTACCCATTTTTACACCTGGGTGGAGTGATGCACTATGAGAGTTAAGTGTCTTGCCCAAGAACACAACGCAGTGCCCTGGCCAGGGCTTGAACCCGGACTGCTCGATTTAGAGTCCAGCGCACTAACCATATTAGGCAACTGCAAGCTTCTTGCTGTTAAAAATCAAAATGGCGAAGTGGATCGTCATAGCCTAGTTGCATTTCCTCCAAGTTAAATAGAAATGCAGCATGACAGGAAGGACAGCTACTACAACAACAGGTCATCAGCCAGAGAAAAAGAAATAACATCGATACTTCAGAGAAACGACAGAGCATCATTAAAGATCAACGAATGAACGCCAACTCAGGGTAAAGTAGGTAAACCATAGATTTACCAAAGTGAACTAGCTACTCCTGTCTATCGTAATCATTGACCAAGGCAACTGTAAAGATCTACTGTAATACGATAACTTGGGAACAGTCGGGGAAAAACATTTCAATGCGGCAGGATCGGGATGACACGTCCAAAGCGAGCAGGATGGCGGGAAAGAGGAAAAAATGGTGGCGGGAAGCGGGAATTGCAAACCCTATGTTAGACCCTGTAGCACCAGAAACAGTGAGTAAGGATATATACATTTGAATTTATTATGATATATTTTTTATTGTATGTCAAGTTTAGGTGTGAGACCCCTTGATGAGCTCTTAGGGCAAACAGTATTTAAATCTATTTTAATGAAAAACAAAACATAGGTAGAGTTTGTGGCTCTGTTTATAGCTATTCTCTCCCTAGTTGCCCTACAGAAGTGGGGATATAAATGCCAAAATTGGTAATAATGGTTTCCATTGTTTAATCTTGATTTGTTGAAGTTTTGGATATATTTTAGTATTTATTTGAAATAGTGTTTCACTAAGGTATTTAGGACTTTCCATCAAGATGGGCTAACCTCAAGTTGTACTGTTTATTACTGTAACTTTAATTAAAATCAAATCTATGCTTTCACAGTTTCACAACTTACACTGTGACCAAGGTAAATAATAATTTTGAGATCAGTGGTGTTTTTCTCTTGTGTGCCTTTGGGTGCATTCGTTTGGGATCAATCCGGAATAAGAATAATTGGAATAATGCAAGTTAGCGTTCGTTTGGCTGCTCTTCCTATACAGGATTTCCATTCCGGCTATTCTGCTCCCAGGAGCAGAATATCTGGTCTTCTAGAGGTTTATCTCTCTATGGGAAGGTTACTATCATCAAAACTTTGCTCCTACCGAAGGTTGTTTACATATCCTCTTTGTTACCTACCCCTGAAAATATAATTAAGGAACTAAACCAATTGATATACAAATTTTTATGGAAAGGTAAAGACAAAGTAACCAGGGTATCTGCGATAAATAACTATGAGGAAGGAGGAATCAAAATGGTTGATATTGAAAGCACGATCAAATCTCTCCGCCTCTCCTGGATGAAAAGAATCTTTAATGATAATTCCGGCACATGGAAGAAATATTTAGAATATCTTCTAACGAGGGAAGGTGGCTTCTATCTTTTCAATTGCAACTATAACATTAAAGATTTAACTATAAATTCTCAATTCTATAGAGAACTATTGAAGTGGTGGTCTGAATTTCGCACAGAAAATGCAGCTGACACCAATTGGAAAAACTTAATTTGGAATAACCACGAAATAAGAATAAACAACAAACCAGTTTTCTATAAAAGGTACTTTAATTATGGAATTCGGACCGTGGAAGATCTGCGCTTTGATCTTGACAATATTGATTCCTATGAATTACTTGCGAAACATATAGAGAAGACGAACTTTCTGGAATGGACTGGTCTACGCCATTCTGTACCGCCCAATTTAAGAAATACCAATTTTGTTCCAGATTACGCAGAACTGAATCCATCTTTTAAGATTGACGGCTGCCTTTTCGATGTTACTAAAAAGAAATCAAAGGATTACTACTCTCTTTTTGTCCGTAAAAAGGCACGTTTTCCTAATATTGCACAAAAACTTAAGTGTGAATTTAATTTATCCGATGATGCATTGAAAAAAGCATTTTTTCTTCCTCATTCAGTTGCTTTTGAGCCATATGTCAAGGCCTTTCAGTTTAAGGTATTAAACTCGATACTTTATACAAATTCAAAATTACATAAAATCGGTTACATTGAAGATGATCTGTGTTCTTTCTGCAAACGGGAATCAGAGACAATACAACATTTCTTTTTTGACTGTTCCTACTCAATTTCCTTTTGGAAGGATTTTGAATCATATTACTTAACTTTGACAAAGCAACAAATACATCTCAATTTGAAAGATGTTGTAGTCGGTGTACTAACTCCGGAACGTCCCTTACTAAATTATCTATTACTTGTAGGAAAAATTTACTTATGGGGTTGCAGAAGAAACAATGAACTTCCGAATATAAGAGGTTATAAATTAAAAGTAGCATTAAAGTATGAAACAGAGAAATACATTTGTACTAAAAATAATACATTAGATTTATTAAAGAAGAAATGGGAAATGTAATTGCTAAGTTGTTAACTTAGATATACATTGTATAAGGCTCAAACAGGTGTAACTTTGCTATGTAATTCTTGTATGTAATTGTGTGATTGTGCGATGAGTGAGCGAGCGAGTGGGTAAGTAGGTTTAAGGTTTAATGTAAAAACTCGTAATGTTGTTAAGTATTGTTAGTGGTATAAGTAGTAGCTTGTATTGTAAATAGTGTATGTAACTATGTGTTAAGCAAATAAAAATTATTAAAAAAAAAAAAAAAAAAAAAAAAGAATAGCCGGAATATATTCCAGAATATATTCTGGAATAAGAATATATTCTGGAATAAGAATATATTCTGAAATATATTCCAGAATATATTCTTATTCCAGAATATTCCCAAACGAACGTGCTGGTTATGGGAAACATTAATACAATGAATGACATCTTTTGTTCTCCACAGGGAAGAGAAAAATACTTAAAAGGCAGCGTGAACCTACTCAAATCAGTGATACAAATTCAGAAGTACTTTCAGTTCCCAAGACCGAGATTTCAAGCAGACACAGAAAGAAGGAAACTCTGGAGAGCTGTAAAGACGTTCATGGAGGCACCTCAGATAACAAAAAACCTGCCTTGGATGGCATGTGGGTTACTTTAGTAAACAAAGCCTCACCAAAACAGCTTATTGATTATGTTGCAAATTCCAGCAAAGTTGTAAATAAAGTGCTAGGATCAGTTGTTAAATCCTCTGTTGAAAGCTTTGAAATCAGTAATGATAACTCCCTACGTAGTGTAAAAGTACTTTATAGTAATGGTTTGCTTAGTAAGGAAAAGTACAAAGCAATAAGGTCCAATGTGTCCATGTCTTGTAGTACTGACTAGCAAGCGAAGAAAAGCAATTCAACTACTTAAAGGTGCACAGATTCCTAAGCTGTTGACTTACGATAAAGCCAAGCAGTATATTGAAAGTAACTGGAATGTAGCCAAAGTTCATGATCTATCTGAGTTGTATCATGACTTAGATGAAAGTGAGCATGTGAATGGAGAGAGAGAGCTTACTGATCTTTTACATGAACTGGCAGACCTCTTTATTTTCATTGATGAATCTTTAGGTGAAAATTCACACCTCATACATTTTGGGGAGGAGAGGTATCATTTTCATGTGGCATGTGGTGCCGACGGAGCACCTTTTGGTAAGGATGATGAAGCCACAGCGTGGCTTCTATCGTTTATTAACAGTGGAACCCACATTACCAGCGAAAAGGAAAATTTCCTTTTGGCAGGAGCCAACTGCTCAGAAAATCACATTGTCATGAAAAGGTTTGCAAAAAAACTGGTTCATGAATTTCAATCCATCAAGGTAAAAACCTTTCACGTAAGAAGTTGCAGTGTTAAGTTTTCACTTGAATTGTTTCCATCAGACATGACATTTTTGGCATCTTATTCTGGAGAACTCAGTAATGCAGCTTTCTTCTTTTCTTCTTTTGGTAATGTAAATGAAACTAAGAAACACATTACAAATGGGTCACTTGGACCTGAGCCAGAAAATACATGGCACCCTTGGGTTTATGCAAAGAGATTAGAAGTGGTTGAGGGAGTGAAACAGCTCAAGGAAAAGCTTGATCAATCATCTTACGCAGAATCAACAAAGAGAACAAAAGTTCTTGACTTTATAAGAGGGAAAGAATCAAGGCAGGAATTCGAACCTTTAATTGGTCCATATGTTGATCTTGGACTTGCCGAGCCCCTTCATAATGCCAACAATGCATGGCAATTTATACACAGTACCATACTGAGCTTGAGTCTTGAAAAATCTAACATCCCCTCTTCATGCAAAGATGTCAATGATGTTCCAGAGAATTCTTCTTTTGCCAAGTACCTTTCAGTACTCAAAACAGAAGTTAAGGCTGGAAGGCTACTGAAAAAAGTGACAAAATGGTTCAACAGTGGTCGAAAAAATAGCTTTGACTACAGATTTACAGGCAAAGAAAGTAAGAAACTTAGCCATAAGTTTATGTACCTAGTTTCAGCTTTGGAGAATGATGATGATCCACCTGAAACCAAAATGAGACTTTGTGCAATTGCAAATTGTGCTTTGGAGCTGAGGGGGGCAGTTTCACTTTTTTCAAGGGTAAACATAGATGGAGAAGACTTAATGCAGGGCACGAAATTGCGCCTAATGTAGTCGCCAATGCGACTAAGTTTTCCGTGCTGGCGACCAAGATTCAAAAATTAGTCGCCAAGTTGGCGATCAGAACTCTTTGGGTTTTGTATATCTTACCTTTAAGTGTATTTTCCAACTAAATAAAGCTTTAAAGTAGATGAATCGGTGCGAACGATAAGGTCTGTTAAGCAAAATCGTCACGAATGCTACGAAGCGAACTTGTCAACATCCGCCATCTTGAATTTTGCAAACGTTACGTTGTATATTGTGAAATGAAGTGTCCCTTTTGCTAACAACGCATATTGCCGGCTCACAACATTCCGTACTTTTCCGACCGTGGCGAATCCTTCCACGTGCTCTCATTTGGCTTTATTTATCTAATTTATGGAGTGATTTAAATTTAAAATGAGCAGCGACGTAGACAGTGATCGGGAGCATTTATTTCAAATACTGACTGCGCGTTCAACCGCGACCGAGGACGAGGTTTTTGAATTCTCGCGGGCTTTGGAGGAAAAATATGCCGATAAGAAGCAGTTCTTTCGCACTTTGCCGCTCCGCAGCCATGTTGGCTTGCCAACAGATCAGATGGCCATGTCACTGGTGCCAGAAGATCTTCCTCTGGAAGCAGAAATAGTAGCGACAAGAACATCTCCTGATGGAAACTGCCTTTTTAATGCTGTGTCGTTAGCTTTGGTGGGTGACGAAACACAAATGAGTCTTCTGCGTTTGCTTGTGGCTGTTGAGCTCCTCCTGAACTCTGAATTCTACATACAGCACCCAAGATTAACTTCGTTTTCCTCGGCCAATCGTCAAGAAGACAAGCTATTTTCCCTTTCCCTGACTAGAGATAGTGATTCGGTTTATTTCAACACCAACAAGAGCAACACCAAAATTGCAACAGGATGCAATTTGGTCGGAAGCTCTGGTTGCAACTAAATGTAATGAGTGGAGTGTTTTTTTTCACATTGCTGCGCTATCGACGGTTCTTGCCAGGCCTATCTTCTCTGTATATCCAAATTGTCAAACTTGGATACGGGACTTTTTGCACGCTGAAATAGGTCCACAGGAGATTCAGAACATGGTACCCCTTGAAACGCTCTTTGTGTTGTGGTCTAGGGACGGGAACCTAGATAACAGAAGCGGAGCTTGGTATTCTCCAAATCATTTTGTTCCGTTATATTCTGCCAGTAAGGGCGGTATTTCTAGTGCTAAAGAGAACGAAAGTCAGCCTGAAAAGCATCAGCAACAAGAAACTGTAACAGTTGAACCAGCCAAACCAAAAAAGAGACCCGTAACCTTGGATGGCTACTTTGGCTTACCAAGTTCTAAGCGAAAGAAAGAGAAAGAGCCAAATTCTGCTAGCATTGCTGATGAAGAGAGCCGAAAGCCCGTAAAGAAGAATGATCTCCCAACCACACCCAGCGTCCAGCCACAAAAGCAACAAACAAAGCTACCACGTGAACAGAAACCCACAAAAATAGGGCCCCAATGGGTCCATGTGTTTTGCTGCTAGAGCAAAGTCTTAGGGAACATGTTGATGAAAGACAAGTGAGTCGAGATTGAAATCCAACGTCTTTTATTGTCTGTCACTTGTGTGCAGGTTAATAATTGCACTATATTGTAGTCACTTTGTGTTAATTCAATCCTGATAATTTTACTGATCAATGTTATGTTGAAATCAAAGACAGCAAACATAATTTAATTACTAGTAAGTTAACGTAATGTCTGACATGATTGTCTCTTTGATAAAAAACAGTAACTCTTAACATTATAAAAAAATCTCAATGAACTCAATGTGATTCTTTTAGTGGCGTTATCTCACGGGTTACCGTTAGTTGTATTTGGAATCATTGTCACAATGGTAGCGTTTTAACAACAACGAAAAAGACAGAATCTATTGACCTTATAAGAACTCAATGTGATATATTTATTAGTGACAAGACAGTGGTTCTTTAACCACTTTCACCCAAATTAAACACTGGAACAACTAACTCTTAACAAACTTGTTGTGTCACCCTGAGTTAAATATGCAAAATTCAGAAATTATAAATAATCGCACGCGCACCGGCGTACAACAACAGAAAGACGGCGTTGAACGTAACGCAAAGTTCATTTTGAAAGCGAAAGTTTACAAATAATTATTATCATTCGTCAGTCATCCCTTCACGCATGAACACTCGTCGAATTTCAGTGTCTTCACAACAAGATCGGAAGATCGATAAGGACCAATTTTTGATTCTGCGAAAGTTCGTTTTCTTAAAGTTTTAGAAATTTGTGAAGTTGGAGGATTCACTGAGGACTGCGTAGCCGAAGATGCAGTGGCTCGCTGGACATCAAATTCTATTTTTCACGGCGTTTAATTAATCTTCACAAAATAAACATGTTGCGCCAGCGCGTCTGGCAGTCAAAAATTCATTTTTCAAAAAACTTTCCCTTTCCAGCTATTTTAGCGGGGCTTATACTATAGTACCTACCTGTCAGTCGTAGAAAAGCTGAAATTTAAGGATGAACTGTTTATTAAATGAAGACCGTATTATTTTTTAATAACTAGTAAACAAACTGGTCGCCACGCATTTAAACACGAACTGACGAATGTTGCATCTGATGCAGTGAATCTGGTGAATGAGAACTTCCTTTAATATTTCTTTGTTTTCGACGGTGTGCACCACTGAATAAGTTTCTTTCCCATTGTGATGTTACTAGTATTAATTCGTTTCTAGCTGTCTTTTATATAGCTCGAATACAGCTACAATTAGCGGTGCAGCCTACCAGCATGGTATATTCCTTTCCAGCTGTCTTTGCGTGACAAGTTACACGTTCATACATTTTATTTTAAAATATGAAGTTCAGAGTTAATACAGTACTAGTATGCTGTAGACAGTGTAGACAAGGTGAGGGTAAGTTTATTTTCAAAGCGAAAGTTTACAAACTGTGCACTAACCGGTCCTTTGGAGAAAATATTTATGACCTTCGGCGAGGTTCCAAGTCTTCACTCTTTTCGTAAATGATGAAAACTGCAGAATAATTTTCTCATAAAACTGGAGTGGTCGCGCCACAGTTTGTTTTCTTTCCCAATGCGATATGCTTTTAAATCGGTTTTCTGTTTTCCAACGTGTCCAACGTGGTTTGCGTTCGAATACTTTGGCCCGTAACTTCGAATGCGATCAGCGCTACGGTTCATTGGTTTCGATTTTGTTTGTTCATGGATTTGATTGACATCGGTAGTTCAGATTTCTCCTCTGTTACGGCACTTACACCTTACGGCACTTACACCTTACACCTTACGGCACAAACTTCAGCTCTCAATGTGTTTTGCTTGCAGCCATTGCGGCTGCAGCAAAACACAAAAAGCTGTGAAAGACCTGATGACAGCAAACAAGAAAAAGACGAACAAAAGCGGCGATTTATTCCCAAATGGAAAGATGAATTCCCTTGGCTACATTTCAATGATGATAAATACGTGATGACATGCGACATATGCTGTAAACATTCAAGCGTAGCTGGTAAAACAGATTTTTTGAAAGGCTGTACTAGTTTCAAAAAAGACACACTCAAAAAACATGCTACTAGCTATGGGCACATCCGCGCCAGAGAGAAGTCCTTTGCAGAGGAAAAAACAATTGAGGAAAGTCAGATCTTCAAAACTTTCTCAAAGATAAACAAAGACATACAGGCTCAAGACCGCAAAGAAATGGAAATAAAGCTAAACACTGCATATTTTGTTGCGAAAGAGGAACAACCCTTTTCTAATTTTGAAGGGTTGCTTTCGCTTCAGAAAAAAATGGACTAAACGTTAACCTTACGTACGCAAACGAGAAAAGTTGCGCGGGATTGGTTTCGTTTTTGTCTGAAGGCCTTAAAGAAGACCTCATCCAAGAGCTAAACTCAAAAAACTTTTTCAGCATAATGGCGGATGGAAGTGCTGATTTCAGTGGTGTGGAGAACGAAACCATAGTTTGCCGTTTTGTAAGAGATGGGCTTCCTGTCAACTGCATGCTATGACACAAAGCTGTTGCACATGCCCATGCTGAGGGTACGTTTCTATAATAACTGCCTAAGCATTTTAATGCATTTTCCATTTCTATTTTACCATGGTCTAAACCATTCGATTTTGTGATAATAATCATGAATGCATATGAAACTATAAGAAACCAACTACGTTCGCACTAACATCATTCCTGTTCTATTAAATAAAACTTCATAATAGATGTAATCAAATGAAAACAGGACTCTAAAAGTACTCAATAAACCCCGTTTTCTGTTCCTCTCTTCTATTGATCGTTTTAGGTGTAAAGGAAGCCATAGTAAGCGCGTTAGAAGACGTCACTGACTGGGAAGATCGCTGAAGATCGCTGTCAACGCTCAGTTCCGTGACAAGGACTACTGCAGCTTATGGAGAATGTTGCTCTCCAAAGATCCATATAAAACTGATCTCAAAGACATCCTTCATCTTGTTGAGATTCTCCTTGTCCTGCCCATATCGGCTGCTGGCTGTGAAAGAATGGTCTCTGCACAGAACAGGATCAAAAGTAGCCTCCGAGCGTCTTTGAAGACCCCAACGCTAGAAGGATTAATTCGAATCTCAGCTCAAGGTCCATCACTAGATAACTTCGACCCAGCTCCTTCAGTTAACCGCTGGTTTACACGAGACAGATCTAAAGGCGAAAGAAAGCGACGACCAAACTTTTCCCGCACCTAGAAGTGAACATCATCACCCCTTCATTTCCAGCTTCAAATCATAGATCGTAAGATTGCAAAATGTGACGTTTAAAGACCTTGCAATGACTTGTATTGTTCACAAAGTACCTGGAAACGGATTTGCGCTCTGACATTTGGAATCTGAAATTATGTTGAGAAATGTTGTTTAGAAATGGGTCACAAGTATGCACTATTAAAGTTGCTAGGTTCCCTTAAACTTCGTGAAATTCAGAGTTTCAGTTGACAGAAATTGCAATTAGTGTTGTTACTAAGGTATCATTATGTGTAGTCCATGCAATGCTCGAACATCAAGTCTGTTTAGCAATGGCTTTGAAATAAAATAGGATTACATGTAAAATAGCTCAGATAACTCGGGTAGATACACATTGTACGTTTGAAACAATGCTGTAACAAACAAGAAAGACGTAACTTGCTACTGTTTTGTTATGTAGTTGAAGTCGGGTAACTAAGGTTCCACTGCGTTTGAATAGTTTATGATTATAAAAGAGGTTGGGACATGTCTTGTTTTTCCAGCAATGATGATAGGTTAACATGATGTAGTCTAGTGTGCTTTTTCGTGACGTTTACATTAGAAGTAATAGTTAGCAGACTTGTCAACTTTTTCTAAAATTGTTTGAAAGATTTTTTGTAAGTGAGGACATTCTGGGATATGGTTGATATTACAGTGCACATGACGATGTAATTTACAGGAGTCCGAGATAAGTGGTCATCTGATCATGATCATCAAATTCGATGGTCTGTGAGGGAAAAACAGAATAAATCTTACAAATGACAAACTTGCTATAAAAGTTTGGAAGTGTTTAATCCTATCTGTTTGTTAACAACATAACCAGAAAATTTTGTTGTATGGAGATCTGAACAAAAACGTTCAATTAAGTTAATAGTGTCACTCCACTTCGATTCAAAGCTACAAAAACCCCTCAATTTGACACTATTGTATAATGTGTTTTTTTTTTCACCCATCCTTTAAAAAAAAATTGGCTCCTAACTTTTTGGACTTGGGGACCACTTTGGAAAATTTAGGAGCCAGAGGGCTCCTTGAAAAAAAAGTTAATTTCGTGCCCTGTAATGGCACTGAAAGGTCATTGTCAAAGGTTCTTTAATGTTGTTTCCACACTACTTCAAAGTGTTAATCCAATTGTTTGGACAATAGGATATGTTGTACCATGCCACACTGAGTTCTTGTATAAGAAGTATAAAGTTGGTTTAGGCATTAATAGCATGCAAGGCCGAGAAGCTAAGCATGTAAGATTACAACAATATGCCAAGCATGCTAGTCTTGCAACAAGATGGGAGGTTGTTCTAAAGCATGATTTTGTTTCAAATGTTTGGCTTTGAAGGGCAGACCCACATCACTTTGGCTACACCAAATGTACTGACCAATACATCCCAGCATGTGTCAACAATGACACTTGCTGCTTTTGTGGGTATCCAAAGGAAACTGATAAAGATAAGTGCAAGATGTGTTCCTCTTATATCTACAGAGAGGTCACTATTACAGCAGGTTTGGGAGAGCTGTCTGAAGGTTTGAAAATGCTCTTAACCCTTTCACACCTGAACCGGCCAAAACCGGCCGACCGGAAACTGCGCTGCTATTCCTGAACCGGCCAAAACCGGCCGAAAAAAAGTCATTGATTTGACCTTCCCACCCCTCCCCCAATAAAGTACATTGGCTCACCAGCTTTCAGTCTATTGTTTTTAAGTTATTGACCAATCAAATTATAGTTACTGCGCATAACAAAGACCTCCCGAGTATGAGAGAGAGGGATGCAAATTTTGTGCGCAAACATGGCGACAGTCACGAAAGGTTTCTGTAAAGGAACCTTTTGTGCATTGTCGTTCGTGAGCGGGGAAACCACTTAGTTTATTATCAACTTGGAGATGATAAAGCAAAGAAACTTCCTTTGTGGCAGGAATTTGCTTTATCATCTCCAAATTGACAACAACCTAAGTGGAAAATGGCAACGCGAGTAAATCCTTTAAATGTTAGTTCTGAAGAATTCAGGGCGATTTTCGGGGATTCTGATGAAGAAGACACCGGTAATATTGATGAAGATAGTTCTGATATAGATTTCGAAGGTATTGATGAAGATGGTGAGGAAAGCGATGAAGAAATTGACAACGAAGGAGCCGCCGAAAACGACCACGAAGAGTCACGACAACAATGGACGGCTAACCTCAGCAACATCGCTGCTGGCGAATTTACTGCACGATCGGAAATCGTCGTAGACGTTGGAGACGAGCCTAAAGCTGATGATTTTTTTAGCTTGATGTTTGGCGAAGATCTTTTTGACAAAATCGTGTTAGAGACAAACTGCTACGCTCGCCAAAAATTAGCCGACAACCAACAACGTCTTGCTAAATGGCGCAACATCACGAAACCTGAATTGAAAGCTTACTTCGGAATTTGTGACCTAACACGGGAAAACGTACACTAACGATTTTCCGTTTAACCGCTAGAAGCGTTTATTATCCGTTTATCATTCGTTTAAACGATTCATAAAAATCGTTTAAACGGTAAGGCCATCCGTTTATCTGGTGTCCTTAACTGTTTAAACGGTTAACACTATCTTTTACATGCCGTTTAAACGATAAGGCCATCCGTCCATTTCGTATCCTAAACCATTTAAACAGTAAATGCTGTGTTTACTTTATTTCACCGTTTATCAGCGTTTATCGATGTTCACAAACGGCAAACTACGGTACGGAACAAGCACAAATAAAATGGGGTACGCTTGTTTCTAAAATCGACTTCGTTTCATAATTATTTATACCGTACAAGCTTTAATAAATTCAACACGCGTGGAATAAAATGAACTGTGACATTTCGAAGCTTGTGATAAACATTTATTTTATCCATCTCACTTACCAGTAAAGCGCAACTTTTTTTGGTAAACTTTTTCGGTAAAATACATTCTCATGTCATCTCCAGTTGAAGGTCTTGATTTAAAACAGTGAAGTGATTCGAAATAATCGAAACAAGTCGAGAAAATACGGTAGCTTTCATCATTCACAATATCGAAAGTGAAAGCCACTTTTCCATTCTCACGTGCAAAGACGAGACGAGACGGCGGCGAATCACGCTTGGCTTCTTGACCTTTCATCGCCAAGAATGTCACGGTTTCCTAGAAATTTCTGTTCACGCAATTGAATGGTATTATTACACAGTAAACGTCTTGATCTTTAATGTTTCTTTCAACTTTTTCACACTGAATGTTTCAGAATTAAAAAAACAATTCATTTTCGGAGTTGTTTTCTGGCAAACCGCATGTCTGGGACGGCGGGACAGGAGAAGCCGACATTTGCATAATCACAAGTTTGTCGGCGTTTTAAAGAATGTCGCCCGAAAGATATCAAATTCCCCGCGAATACATGTCATTGATTTCTCAATCTTCTGTAGAACTTTTATTCGATCCCAAGTTAAGAAACAAACTTTTGATTCGTTAGCTTTTCGTGAAAACTTTTTTTTACCGCAAACTCGCCGGTTTAAATTGTCACGTTCGATCTCCTGTGTAAATAAAAAACTTGCCGTTGTTTAATTTTTGCTGCATGCAAATACCTAAATGCAGAGTTCGCTTGCAGTCCGCTTATTCTGTTAAATTGCTCTTTGAGATGTAGGTAACAGTTAAATTTCAACTTGGAATAGTATGTGTGAACGAGCTTTTAGACAATTTTTTTCCGTCGCCAAAATTTCTGTCTGACACGCAACTAATTATCTCGCGTTCGGCCATTCAAACTTTTGCAAATTTTATCTAAATACTTTCAGTTTTGTCTGCCGCTTTGAAGATCTTTTTCATCCTTGCCATTAGAATGGCTTTCGTTTAAATGTTTTGCACTACCATTTAAAAACTTTCGGCTTGAGTTTAAATGTTTTGCTTTGCCGTTTAAGCGCTTTCGGCATCCTTTTGAATGTTTTATTTTCGCTTAAACGCTTTCGGCTTCCGCTTAAATGTTTTGCCTTACTGTTTAAACGCTTATGACAAGCGTTTAATTATTATGCTTGTCCGTTTAAATGGTTTAGAAGCCGTTTACTATCCGTTTACTATCCGTCCGTTTTTATCCGTTTCGCGGATTTTCGTTAGTGTACGTTTTCCCGTGTGAGGTCACATTTGTGTCATCATGGGGTTGAATATTCTTCCAAAAGTCGCCGACTACTGGTCGTCCGCCATTTTTATGGGCAATGAAGGAATAAAGCGAGTGATGCCGAAAAACAGGTTCGAAGAAATAAGCCAATATTTGCATCTCAATGATACGAGTCGGGAACCGGCGCGTGGAGACGCAAATTTTGACAGACTTTACAAATGCCGCCCTGCTTTGACCGCCGTTGTGAGAAATGTTCAGCGCTGTTATTCGCCAACAAAAAACATTTCCATTGACGAGGGAATGATAGCGTTTAAGGGCAGACTTTCATTTCGGCAATATTTACCGGCTAAGCCAACGAAATACGGTATAAAAGTGTGGATGGCGGCCGATGCTTCGAATGGTTTTGTCATCAATTTTTCTGTTTACCTAGGAAGCGACGGGCAAATTCGAAGGCGCCACGGCCTTGGATATGATGTCGTTATGGATATGGCACGTCCCTTTCTCAGAAGAAAACATCACGTTTTCTTCGACAATTTCTTTTCAAGCCCTGTTCTTTTAGAACATTTGCTTGACCAGCAAACATACGCGTGTTCAACAGTAAGATGCACACGCAAAGATCTGCCACCATGTGCTAAGAATAAACTTCGCCAGCCAGGGCAAACGATCACGCGACAGAGAGGTAGCCTTCTTTTTACTAAGTGGCACGACAAGCGAGACGTGGCATTTTTATCGACAAATGTTTCGCCAGAAGAGCCTACCCGTACGGTTCAACGTAAAAAGAACGGAAGAAACATCGAGATTCAAAAGCCGCGTGTCTCAGATGTTTACACGGCAAATATGGGAGGAGTTGATCGAGCCGATCAATTTCGTTCGTATTATACCGTAGGAAGGCAGTCACGAAAGTGGTATAGATATATCAATATCACTCTTAAGGTTGACTGTTATTAAAAATGTGTTATTTAACACTGTTTGTAACTTGAAAATTTCCTCATTGGTAATAAAAGTTAATGACAAGTGTGGACCAGTCTCCTTTTCATTTGTGCAACCAAAACATCTTTAATGGATCCAACTCATTCTTACTTAACATAACATTATGAACTTGCATATTCTCTCTAATCATTTTTTCATCTGGAGTGGCATGGAGAATTCAGATGATGCCTGATGTTGGAGCTTAAGGTTAAGTAAAAATGCAAAAGTACTGCATGTATGTTTCTTTTTGTTTTAAGCTGGTATTTGCAGCCTCCTTTGCAGCCATCGTTTGTTTATGCTACGCCCCTCCCCCCCCACCTTTTTGGTAGTGAGCATGCTGTGCCTTGGTAATTCACTGCCTTCTTTCTTTTTGAAAAAGGGCATTTGTCTTCCCAGGGGGCGGGGGACCCCATATAAAAAGATGGAAAATATGGTACTCCCCCAGGATTCTTACACTAACCATAAACAGAACAGGTATTACAACAATGTTACATAGACCTACAGGTCAATCAAAGCTTAGTCAGTGTTTTGTCACAAGTACATTGTTAACATAATGATATCAATTAACTCAACAATCTTAACTGTTCATTCAATTCAAAGTAAACTGAGGCACCCCCAGTCGGTTGTAATGTCCATATCTGGCCTTCACCTGCAGCATTTCCAGTGTTTTAGAGTAGTGAAAGGTGGCAGGGTGGGCTTGATTAATAATGACCTTACTGTAAGAGTTATCTTTTTCCATTTTAAACATCATGTCATCTTCTTTAACGCATTTTGTGTACTTGTTGGCTAATCCCAAAAGAAATCTTTTGAAAGATTCTCCATTTTGGAACTGCATTTCCTCTACGTTCTTAGTGTTTTTCGTCAACACGCCACCAGTCTCATCTGTAAGTGAGGCGGTTTTGAAACAGACGAACACTTCCAATGGCATATGTCGCTTTAACCTGACGGTCCAAGGAGCTGAGCCATTTGTTTTTCGCCTCAGCTTGCGCACAATGCTTTTGTTCCATTGGACGACTGACCTCGATAACATACGGGATGGTTGAGCAAGGTGAAACTTGTACCCTTTTTCCGGGGCAAACGTATGCTTTTTTACAACCGCTCTAGTCAGTTTCATCAGTTCTCTACCAATCTCCTGATTTAATTTCTTCTTTAAGCCACTAGACGCACTAACAACCTTGTCTACCACACGATGAACTGCCACAACAAATTCCGCCATCTTGGAAATTCGACTTGCTGCTGCGCGGTAGACCGCTGAGACCTGGATTGCAGACTACATTTCCGAAATGATCGAAACTGGCAGCGCGGGAGCTCGGCGTGACAGTTTGCTGACTTTGACTAAACATTTTTTTGCTGTTTACTGACTTGAGGTATACCCTACTTACACCCTCAATAATATGAAAGTTTATGTTTGACATCACAATCCCTAAAATTCCAATATGAACTCTGTATTTTGTGACACCCCAGGTGTAACACATTTGCCCCCCGCGATATGCCCTGACATTTTCGAAATGGCGGATCTAAGACATTTTACCGCTAAAAGTGTGTAGGAAACGCTCTTTGACAGTAAGAATTGTATAATTGGAAAATTGCTGGGCCCAGCTGTTCAAAGAATAAATAAGCCGTGCTTTTTTCAACGACTTTTCAGTTTTAAGCTTATTAAAGCCTTTGAGAAAACACGACTGTTTTGCAGTGTACAGTACTCTAGCAGTTTGGAGTGTTAGGTGTTTGTGTCTTCAAGCCGGAAAACCTCTTTTAGAGAAATTTTTTGCTTACAAACAAGCCTAGTCCATTAAGTTAGGCTTGCTGAGTTCTTCTTTCTCGTGTTTGTGTCAGATTTGTTCGTCTCGGTGCACACACACCCCCAAAACAAGTGCGGCTTATTATCCCGCCATGTTTGGCGTCAGTTCGCGCGCGCGACAATTTCATAACCTGCGCATAAAAACTCACTTCCCTACCAAAACAAAAAATAAATACCAAGTAAAACAGGTTACATACCTCGGCTCTATAGAAGTATTTAGGTTCCTGGTGTTTAAACAGATCATATACCACAGTACAGCGCCAGTAAAGTGCAAATCTTCGAACTCCGTTCCAAGGCAAGTCCCACGCTCTCCCAAGAAGATCGAATATCATGTTCTAAGCGGGCAATGGATGACGGACAATTGAGGGCTTCCCGCGCGAAGCTAGCTGGACTCGGCTTTTGGTTGTGCCGAAGCTCTTTACCCGGAAATTTGTTAGTTTTAGATTATTGTACAAGCATACTTGAAATAAATCGCAAAATCCACTTCCAATTTGCCATTTTCTTATCCTCTTCTATCCGTATGCAACTGCCTCTTGATCCCCAGTCTAGTTGATCGCGCGCGACTCGTGTCAAAACTTTTCTGTAAGGATGGGCCGATACAGGTTTTTCAAAACGATACGATATCGATACGATATTTGCCTTTTTTCTCGATATCGATATCGATATCGATATTATGACGTCATTTCCGTACTGACGTCATTGGTATGTCACGTGATTTGTCTGTCCATACAAAGGACAGTCTTGGCATTATAAATGTTAGCCAGGAATGTTGATTTTTGGTCTTTGTGTTTCACTGTGGACTAGATCAAGTAAAGGCAATAAAAAATCCAAATATTGACAAAAAAAAATCTTTTTTTTTTTGCGGAAAAGTGCATTTTTGAACCTAAGGTGCTGACCAGAAGATGGCAGGCTCAGGTCACGTGTGCAGTATCGAAAACGTATCGAAAGTGCGATATTTTTCGAAAGTATCGATACTTTTCAAAATTGTCAAAATATCGATGTATCGAATATTCGGTATCGAGTATCGGCCCATCCTTACTTTTCTGCGGGAGTCTGGAACCGACTACTTCTCTTGAGTTTTCAAAAAAATGGCGCTCAGGATCACAGAACAGTGGGTTAGAGAACGAGTCAAGTTAAAACATGATAATCTAGGTATGATCTCTTTCTTAATGCTCAGTTTGCTCCATAAACTTGTGATTCCCGTTTGTGTGTCATCAGATGTAGCTTTATCAGTAATCTTCCCGTGCTGTTTTGATCGTGCATTCCAACGGAGTAGTGCGTCTTCTTTGTTTGCATTGCAGAAATTGCAAGCTTAAGTTATGTTTATCGTGTAATCCACGTTAACATGTACCTCAATTAACCTGACACTCAGTTTCTCAATTAGCTCTTCACATACCTTCCAACTCAGTGTTATTCAAGGCTACACCAACTTTAATAATGCGAGCTGCAGTAACTTTATACCGCAGCTAGAATGACTAGGATTATAAGCTAGCATTTTTTATCTACAGTATTTGCTATGACTGTGTGGGCCTTCTTTTTAAGATTATCGTTAAGCTTACGCTAAAATGTTTTGCATTAAAGTTATTGCATGAGACAGATAATTCGTTCAATTTTCTGTACAACTTGTTGCTGTAGGGGTTTGCAGCCACAGTAGACCTGCACACTTGCAGACTTGTTAATAAGCCTTTCGTGTTACCATTATCATTGGCTGCGGTCACATCTAGACTGCTAACTATAGTTAACTATAGTTAGCTATTTCGGTAATATGACTGCTTCTCTGTTCACGCTAACTATAGTTAGAAAATTTACGCCTCGCTGATCCAAAGCAATACAGACTACGTAGTTATATACATGTATACCCAAGCGAGGTTCATGGGTTAGTCTTACATGTAAGTTTACAAACGAAAAACCAATCAAAATGCAACAATTCTTTTGCACATGCGAAATGAACATAAATATGCAAAACAAAGCGTGAAGGGAAGGAAACAAAAAACAACATGCCAAGAAATTACATATCACCAATGTTAGCACAAATAAACAAACTAATAGTTAACTGCATTGGTGTGACCGCAAAGACGACCAAAAGCACTAACTATAGTTAGGTATAACGTAACTTGAGACTAACTATAGTTAAACTTTATTTACCGTATTTATTCGATTTACCGCCCTGGGCGCTTATTTAATTTTTGGACCTTGAGGGTGGGCGCTTATTCAAGGCTGGGCGCTTATTAAATTTTCACCATTTTAAGCAAGTAGCATGTTTATTTTGCAAGAAAACAACAATTATAATAACTAAATGTGAAGGTGTACGAAAGCTGAAATTAAATGTCCATTAAAAAGTTTCAGTAAAACAGCTAAAAAAAACTCGGTTTTCGGGATAGTCATTTAATAGTAGTTAGTCAATTTTAATCTCAACTTCAACAATAATCAAAATTCCTCTTGTGCCCTTAATTTAGAGGGGTGGGGGTGGGCGTTATTCGAGGCTGGGTGCTTATTAACTTTTTCTACCTTCAGGGTGGGCGCTTGTTCGAGGTGGGCGCTTATTCGAGGTTGGGCGCTAAATCGAATAAATACGGTAGGTTGTAGATTTGACTGCAGCCATTGTAGAGAGCTAACAAACAGGCTAACCTATGCGTTCATTAGGCTACCAGGGAACCACTTATTCAGGCTTAACAAAGGTGTGCAGGTTTGTGTTCTGCATTTGATGCACACCAGATGCTGTTGGTGCGCAACCTTAAATTCTTTAAAATAATACCAGATTCAATTTGCAAGTTTAACCTTGCAATTTTTTTCAATCTCTTTTTTTATAGGTAAATGGAATTCTGAATATAGTGCATAATTATGCATTATTCGCTTTTTTCACGATCCCATAAAACATCTTGTTTACCCCCCAAAATTTTGCATAAGCATTGTTTTCAATTTCCCTTGGGACAATTGTACGTCATTCTAAATCCAAGAGATTTTGAAAGCAATGCTTATGCAAAAATTTTGTTGGGTAAACAAGATGTATTATGGGAACGGTGAAAACAGCGATAAGCTTGCTTTCGTTTAAGTGTGGCATGTTCTAGAATTAAAGAAACCTAAGATCTTACTTCTGATTCAACTTTTCAGGTCAATAGAAACTACATACATGCAGAATGCAGATTTCGAACAGAGTAAATGTTTTCTAAAGCCCATTACCTCTTAACCTCAATACACTAGTTATACAAATTAATATTTTTAGTGTTGAGAAGTTTCTTGCAGCTTGTACCAAGAACAAAGGACATTGTAAATGCATATTGCCTGCTGAATATGAGGCTTTATCTCAATCCCTTAAGTTAAGATCATTTTAGTTGCCATGGTGACTAAATTGGGTGCAATGTCACCAGCCTGGTGTCTAAAATTGAGAAGAAGGATTGCAAGCCTGTGCTTACAAATGTAATTTATGACTCTTCTTACCCTTCCTTTCTTGAGATTGGACTTTATGTCCATAAAATAATATCCAGGAGAGGCATATTTTCTTGGGGGGAAGGAGGATTAAGAAATTGATTCCTCAGAACTACCCAACCAAATATGCATTTAGTTCTTGCTTCTTGGAATCTTGCCTCCTTTCATGTTTACAGTTACTTCCAGGCATTTTGTCTTACATAACAGTAAAAATTTTCTACCCCAGCACAAAATCCTATTTTGCTGTTAAGTATTTATTCTATTTGGTCCCAACTATTATTGAAAAAGTGGATTATAAATATGCTATCAAGAGGATAAATCACTGTCTAGTGAATAGTATTGTAAATATTTTATTTTTGTTTTGTCGACACTTATCTGGATGCTGGATAGCGATTTATCCAGTTGATAGCATCATCCACCCTGTGAACAACTGGGTCTTGAATCTTTTCTTTTATATTCCTGTTACTGTATTTAGATGATGTGAAATCCCTTTCATTACCTGGTACTTACAATGAGAAGATTTCATCTCTGGGTACCTCGCTTAGTGGATTCACTCGACTCAAGTCCTTGGATCTGTCACGTAATGCTCTCATAACTACCGAGGTAACCCTGTATTTCTTGTTTCTATGACAGTTTTTAGAATACCAGTTTCTGTAGTTATTTGAAGTTTCTTAAAACTGTAACAATTACTTTGATCCACTAGTTTTGTTTATGTTTTCAGTTTCTTTCAACTGGGTTTAGCATTGTTGTCATGTAATCAATGCACAATGTTGTTAAAGTGCTACTATGATTAAATTTTTGATTTTCATTTTTTTACATTTTCCTATACAATTCTAATTTCAACCCGTGAGGTATTTTAGCCTTTGATGTCATTTTCTCCCTATTCGCAACCAAGCCTTGGAACAAGGTTGATTAATGGCGGCGGTAAATTTTTGGAAATAAACATTAAAAAAAAACGACTTCTAATGGTCGTAATGGATTGAAAATTGGCAAGGTGAGTAAGAAAGTCTAATTGTTCATGACAATGTAAAAAAATGGAAATCAAAAATTTGATCATAGTTAGCAGCACTTTAATGTGATAGAAGTGGTTATAGTTGTGCTATTAGAGGGTAGAGTGCCTGGCTAAGAATGGCTTCCAGTTTTGTTTGTGAGAGGTGTAACTTTCTTTCCTTTGATTTTTTAAGGGGGCTCAGTGGATTTTTCTTCTGTTTTTTTACAGGGTCTGGAGAGTCAGCAAACACTGGAGTCACTTAACCTGTATCCTTCTTTGTGCAGTAGGCAGCATGCACCTCTCATTTGACTTTTTCTCCTGCTCTAAAACTTTCAATTGTTCTAAAGACTACCCTTACAATTTGCCAGTACCCATTTACACCCATTTGTTGAAGTCACAGTGTTCAGGTTCACAGTGCCTCTGTCAACCCAGGTGTATAAATGGGTACGGGTTTTTTTTTTTAGCTGGCAATTAAATGAGTGAGACCTTGGATGGATTACCACTCCATCCAGTGGGGAGTATAGAAGCACAGTACCTGTTTCATTCCAGTGGGGGGAGGGGGTACTCCATAAAGTTAAATACTGGAGTGTGCCACTGATCCTCTGAGATTCTGGACCTGTTCCAAAGAAAAACAGATAAATTCGCGACCCTGTTCTAGATGAACCACAAATAGGTACCCTGTTCTAGACAACATGCAAAAAATGGAAATGGCCTGCGTGCAAAATACCATGAGAAAAAAATCACAAAGCACTCACTTGGCTTTATCTGTGGTTTGCAGACAGAATAACGAGGGGAACAGAGTAGTTTCGTATACACTGTAGCTATAAGTAATAATACTTGATTGTGATTAATCAGGATTCTGGGAAAAAAATCAACCCTGTTTCAGAGTCAAACCAGAGGCAAAAAGCATACCCGTATAGTGGATATGGTACTCCACCTGGGCCAGAGTTAAGCACTGGCGTATGTACCACTTGGCACAAACCCCTTTATCCATTTGATGTGCATACATGTAGTCCAGTGTTTAAAAAGGACAGGCGTTGTATGGGTGAAGAAATATAATTATGTACAAAAATAATCCATAAGTCCTAGCAAGGGCTCACGCTCTTTGAGTTACAACTCTCATTCTCAAATACAACAAAATTCATAACTCCATGTCTCCCACAACTTGTACATGCCTGCAGACCTTAACATGTATTGAATGCAACAGATATTACAATAACATTTCTACATTAAAGGACTTGTATGGACTTAGAAACTTGGCCAATCTTAAGGTACATAATTTGTTTGTAACTAGAGATAAAGTCGTTCACACAAATAACTGTCACATATACTTCTAAAGCCATTTTATTAAGTACAGGTAATCAAATTGTGACAAGTGAAATTTGGAAATAATTTCACACGCGTTTTGACAAAATTTTAATAATTTAAAAATTATAAGAATTTTGACAAAACGCATAAAAACGCAACGTTTCCAAAAGTGTCATTCTTATTATAACATTATACTATTTATATATTGTCGTTCAGTTGGTAAATTCTTTGTTCCACAGGACTTAGATCTGAGGTTAAATCCAGTGACTAAAAATGAGCCTGATTATCGTCTTTTCCTTGTTCATATGCTTCCCAATCTGCGACGACTTGGTAGAAGAAGGTGTCTTTAACTTAACTATTCAAAGCAATGGGTTAGAAGGGGGTGGAGCTGACAGCCAGTTTTATCTAAGGATTCGTACAAGTACAGGTACTTAACAATAGGACATAAGTCCCCTACTTGGTTAAAACACCCACACCCAGCCCCCTAAAAAATATTCCGAAAAAACCCTTCCCTGACCCGACTAAACTACAAATCAAATAAATCTAAATAACACAAATACAATCTGAATATACTAATCAACTTAACAAGTACAAACAGAGAAAATATTAACACGGCCACACTTAGGACAAATTAATTTAAAAGAAGAAAATTGTCACCATCAAAATCATTTAAAAGTCTAGTAAAATAAAATGACTTAAGTTTACTTTTAAAAGAGCTTATAGTGTCGGAATCTTTGATATTATCATGCATACAAGTATTACTTACACTGTATATGCATGATAAAACTGGCCAGCATAAATAATTATTAGAAAATAAATTGCTTTAAACTACCTTATTAATTTAGATTTTCAAACTTGTCTACTTCTTCTAGATTTATGTACAGGCCAGTTAATATAACTAAATGCCCATCATACCAGAGTGTGTCACATTATTTACCAGACTGAGTATTATTTCTTTTAGATGACAGATCAGTGCGAGATAGTGAGAGAAGAGCAGCCATAATGCACTTTACTTCTGACCAGGTATTTGCTCTTACTAATTTTATTCTTTATTAGTTGTTTTATTTTTTAAGAGCTTGTTGCAATGAGAATGTAGTCTCTTGTTTCTGTGAGATCATTCCCCATGTCAGGGGAGAAGCAGAGCTTTTACAGTTGTCATGAAGACTTGCCACTTATTGGAATAAACAAAATTCTATGACCTGAAAAAAAAAATTAATGTTTTTATGTTCTTTCCCTGAATATGGCAACCTTACATTTTGTTCAGTTTGTTAGTTTAGAGTGTAGGGTAGATTTGATCAGTTTTAACCGAATTTGTCCTTTAAACACCTCAAAGATGCCTGGGGGAAAAAGTGCACCTTCTCAAATCTATGAGCACTTTCGCCTGTAAGTCCCCTTCCTTGACCTACATGTACCAAATTTAATACATACATAAGTGCCCCTGGTCAGGCTAAATTAAATGTTTGCACTTAGCTGTATGTTATGACTTTGTAAAGTGTTCAAGGATGTACTGACCACTGCAAGCAGGGACTTGAAATGTATTCTTATTGGTAAACATTTTCTGTAGGCATCAGAATTCAACCGCCATTCTTCACCAAGCTCCAAAGGTGAATCAGAGAGGTAACACCTTAATTTTCCCTAAAGATTTCTTCATTATACATGTAAATATGCATACATGTATAAGTATAGGATGCTTTTAAGTATAGGATGCCAAAAGTTTCTAAGGACGTTTTTAAGTTTTCTTTTTTTCCTAGATCAATAACAGAATGGAACTTGCTGCCCGCTGACTTAGTGAATTGCAAGTCATTATCGAATTTTAAATTAAATTTAGGGAAGCATGTAAACAAGTAAATTGTAACTAAGTATTTTTATATCTTATTTATACATGTACATTTTGTTTTTGTTATTTTGTACTCTTATAGTTGATGTGATGTCTTAAACGATGTTATCAACTCAATAAATGTAGAATGTATAATGTATATATACATGCATAGGTCTTATACTATGCATGTAGTAAAGCTCTCTCTTCATTCTTTTTCTGTCAATTTACCTCGAATAAATTCCAGAGGTTTTAATTTTCTGGCATTTCTTTATGGTCATGAATTGTGGTTTCCTTATATATCCACATTTTTAATAATCTGGTATCTTTATTATTGAGATTAGTAAGTACCTTTGGACCTTTGCAAGCCTCAAGTGTATCTTTTTTTAAGTATTGATTTACAATTAAGGTTTGGCCATGCTCTACCTTGCTCTTTGTTTGTTTTCTTTCAGGGCACCCCTGCCTAGGTCTGATATGATTCATAATCTTGCCTCTCGTCCAACAGGTACAAAATTCAATTAATTGGCTTTTGAATTATCGTCTTACAGCAGCAGCTCTTTCTTCTTTACAAAGAACACAGCTTTAAGGCAATGTGCACTCAGTTTTTAATGTGAAATTTTATTTACTCTATAGTTATAAAATTGTCAAAATTTCAAGCAATATAATGGAAAGAGTTGAAGCCATTTCTGTTTTATACTGCATCACTGTCAGTATTTATTTATATGTATGTATATGCGACCACTTATCCAGCTCTCCACAATAATGTCATCTTTCTCAACTCATACATCTAGTGTTAGAAGATGACGATGTAGCAGTCCTCGATCTCATCTCACGTACTGGTGGAGACTTGACTCAAGCAAGGGGGGTTTCTGGCTCACTAGCAAGAGTGCCAAATGTGGAAAACTACACCAGAGATGGTATGAACCTACTGTAACTGGTTTTAAAAGACTCCTAAAAGGAATCTCCTTTCAGGCATAATGGTATATCTTAACATTTTTTTTTTTTTTTTCATGTAAATAGATGCAAATAGATTTTAAATGTAAATTTTCCTTTTATACAATTTATGTTTCTCGAAGATATTTATTTAGCCTTTTTCAGGCTACTCTAAAATTCGAGTTTAAGGTGATTCCACGGTATTGCATTGCGCATCCTTGCTGCGCACAAGTTTTCCCGTCATTTAGCACGCGCACGAGCGCGCGCACACGGAACACTACGAGATTCCCTTTAGCCTAAGCTCGGCAGGGAAATAAATGGTCGTTTTCTCTTAAACGAGCATGGTGACCCCCATTTTTTAATGCATTAATTTAAATGTCAAACGGTTGCATACAATATATCGCGATTTAAAGAAAAGTTTAAAATTCTACATTGAGATATTTTAATTTAAATGCCGTAAAAAACACGTTTTAGGTAGTGCCGTTAACGTGCGCACGAAGCAAAATCTTTAATTTCTTTTATCTTAATTCCTGTACAATAAGAATAGTTTTTAATATAAGATCAAAGTCTATTTTGTTGAACTAGACAAATACTTTAATGAAAAAATGATTTTTTCTGGAAACAATAGCGATCCCCTTTGGATTACTAGGGTTCCTTATATATATCTCGCGGGTCGTATATTTACCATAATGCCCATCCATTTTACACAAAAACTAGCGCAGTGACCCCCATTTTTTATTTTATTTTTTTAAAGCTCATAACATAATTGTAACCTGGACCAAGTTTCAGAAATTTTTTAATACTCCTTCTATTTCAGTGGAATCACCTTAAATAAAGTTCATGTTATGTTATGTTATGTTATGTTATGTTATGTTATGTTATGTTATGTTATGTTATGTTATGTTATGTTATGTTATGTTATGCAGCTAAAAATTGTAATTTGTACAATAATACTATTTGAAATTATTACTGCAGTAAGTGTGGTAGAATTCTTGCTTTAGAAAGATAATTATTCTTTAACCCGGCCTTCCCCCCTTAGAAGCATGGTAGCCTAATTGTTAGCAAACTAGAGCCCTGGGCGGGGTCACTGCATTGTGTTCTTGGGCAAGACACTTTTAATTACAGTAGAACCCTGGTAACTCGAACTCGGATAACTCGAATGTCCCCGCTAACTCGAACTAACTTCCATTTCCCTTGGATTTGAACTCACTTTTCAGTCATTTTAACTCGGTTAACTCGAACTCGGATAACTCGAAAACCCAGCTAACTCGAACTAAATTTTGTTTCCCTTGATCCAAATTTGGGTCAAATTTACCCCGATAACTCGAATTTCAGTTCTTGCAACTCGCCACGGATGCCCATTGATTTGAGCAACAAACAGATCACGTATTTGACAGTCTTTTTCCACTCTTATCATAAGGATTTATGATCGTGTTAGTGTTTCTGACGAGATAAGTTTAATTTTTACTGTACTGTATACTGAAGTGCTAAAAAAATCAGTAAACTATCAATTATCAACTTGGCTAATTAAATATTCAACCGACCCTGTTAACTCGAAACCCCGCTAACTCGAACTATTTTTCGTTTCCCTTCAGAGTTCGAGTTACCGGGGTTCTACTGTACTCTTATAATGACTCTTTCCTTGCAGTGGTCGTTTTGACTAGCATCCCATCCAGGGAGGAGTACAGATACTCCTAGTCACCTAATACTATGGAAACCAGGATAGGCTCCAGTCTAATAGACCACTACGCTCAAAAGCAGTGTTAATGGTGTACCTACCATTGCGTCATGCAACGTTCACTAAAAGTTCTTACTATAAACATACCCCATGCTACAAAATGTACATGCCTGAACCTGCACTACCACTATGTCAGATTCCTGGGGAAGGGGAAAACCATGATAATTAACATCACTGTATTTAATGTACAGCCCCGCTTTTTTTTTTAAATTAGTACCAGTACATGTAGTTTGCTGTCTAAATAAATTTTGCTTACCTTTTTTATTTGGTTCTTAGTGTTATACTTTAATCTCCTTAATGTTAGAACTCCACAGAATGTTCCCATCAACAACAGTATCCACAAGACACAAGTCAGACTCAAGGAATCCTTCAGAAACCACTGATGTCAGACCACACAAAGACAGAGCATATGTTCACTTCGCTGATGATGACATCAGATCATCTGATGACCCAAATCTGAAATATACAGATGAAACAAATGCTTACACAACAATATCCACAAGAGGACACTTTACACCCAATCCCAGGACAACAAATATTAATACATCACCCATACGACCACACAACTCGCTGACACCCAGTTGGCCACATGATCTTAGACATTTACCAGAGGACCCTACCTCTGAAAAACCTATCAAAGGTGACATTCTCGGGATGCAAGAACGAGGGCAGGACACAGGTGTGCCATTATCTGCAAGGTCATATGAACTGTCACCTTCTAGAAAAAGACAATCCTCACCAAGGCAATCACAAGGACCTCTTGCTGACAAGATAGGTAGAGGAGATGAAAATAGCACCACAAGGGAAACTCCAACACACGATCCATATGCTGACCCTACAAAAGTGGTAAGTATTGTTGAATGAAAGTAGAAAGTACTGCAGATACGTGATCTATTACAAACTCAAGGGTATACATTCCTGAGACACTTGGCTAATTTTCACTTATTTGGATACCACAGCTCATTTTTTCCAATCCACCGTCCCACATTTCAATGTTGATTTGTACTCTGATTAGTCAGGTTACTTTTCGATGCAATCACTTTGTTTTCAATTTTTGCACTCTCTCTGCTTTTACAGGCAACTGCTGAATCAGTGCACGTTCTAGATCAAGGAGGACTTTTAAACAAACTTCTTGACTTAGTAGACAAGTAAGGATTTGTAAATAATTATAGATATAATTAATTTTATTATCAGTATGTTACACTTTACTACTGCCATAGTTAAAAATTGTGATCCCCTTGTGTATCACAACAGTTATGTGTAATTCCTTGTTGGGTCCATGTTGTTCTAAGTCGTCCTTACCTTCATTTTCCTTCTGATAAAGGACCAAGGGAGCAGTCTCCATCTTGCCTCTTCCCTTTTCCCAGTCTAGCATGGCTGACCCTGCCAGGAGTACAAGCCACCACACCATCCATGTTATTCTTATTAAAATTTTGTGAGGGAAGAAACCATTTATTTATTAAGATTTCCCATACAATAGGAGAAGGAAACCTTATAATTAGCAAGGCATGCCTAAACATCCAAGCTCACAAGACATAACAGTTGGTCTCACTGTTGGTAATTCAGTGTGCAGTACCAATGTCACCTTGACTTCAGTTGATGACATCTTAGTTTGAAGTACTCACTAAAGCTGTAGTCAAGGACCCTAGTGCATACTGAGTGGACAGCAAGTTAACATCATAATCGCCATATGCTTCGATACAAACCAGGCACATCACAAGGGACTACCCTTTTACCACAAAAGGCGTTAACCGAATCTTGCCCATGAATTTTTCAGACTTTGCAAATTTGTTTGTAATTTTATGTTCACGCAGGTATTGGAATGGATCAAAGTCACTTCATCGCCATTCCAAGTTTCAAAGTGAGTTCAAGAAATTGAAACTGTTTGTTTTTGTTTTGTTTTGTGCAGGCATTACTTAGTTCTGTCTTGTTAAGATTTTTCATATGTTAAACAGTTTTGAACAGAAGCATATTGCCTATTCTAGGTGATGTGCTTCTGGTTTTGAAGGTATTCAATTTTTGACCTTCAGTTGGTTAAGTTGTAATCAGGCCCGTAGGTGCAGGCATTTCCTCGTAAGTGATCACCAAGCCCATGTATTGAAATAAGAAGATTATATACTAGTTGCGAGCTTCTACAAGTTCAGTCACATTGTTGGTTGACAAAAATTGCAGTCTGTTTACAAAGTATTAAAATGCTGCTAACCGTTAACAAATCGACCACGTTATTTCCATGCATCACTCCAACAGACCGTTGTAATGATGTAATTAAAATGTTCAAAACTCGATTGAAAGAGTGGTTTCACTGCAAAGTTTTGGACACTTTATGGCATCATTTCTGTGGTCTATAAGAGTGTAGACCATGGAAAAATGTGGTCAATTTGTTTTAAACAATAACATTAAAAATTTACAGTGAATTAGATGAAAAATCAGCACAAAGTCTTGCATACATGTGACAGCTCATAAGATATATCATAGTTTTTCCACTTGAAGCCGTCAAATGTGTGGGATTCAATTCCAGTTGACATGTCACAACTTGCTTAGTTTTGGTTTTGGAAAAGTGGCAACAGCTTCTCATTTGGCAAGTGTTTAGAAACTTGCCTTTTGTTGTGTTACAGGCTATTTCGTTTTTATGGCCCATACTCTCATCGACCATAGCTTTTGACCAATGAGCACGTGAGAATTTGGTTCTTGAACTCAAAACTAAATTTTGGCATCTGATGAAAATGCATAGATCTGTATTATCCTCAATCTCTTTGTTGATTTCATTTGCAGGTCTTGCACAAAAGCTTCTCTCATCCCATCTACCTGCTGCTATGGACAGCCTACATGTAACTCCATCACGTGACAGTAATAAACTACAAACAGAACTGTCTGAGAGAACTGCTGAAATATCAAGACTCCGGGACCAAATGTCACAACAACAACATGAACTAGAACAAGTCCGCAGCAAGTTAAAAAGTCATGAGGGCTTGAAGGATTCACTAGATGCAGCATCCCATGAGCTGGTTAGTATTATTCCACTGACTGACTGACTGGCTGACAGACCAACAGACAGATCAACGGACTGACTGACGGGCGGACAGACTGACTGACTGACTGGAAGACTAACCCATTCTTCGCCTCTTTCACCAAGGCGTCACATCAACTAAATACCCCATTTTTCCCAATGTAGGGTACTACTTTAAACTTTTATTAAGCAGATTATTGTGTTGTTTAAAGGCATTGTTATGTAGGACTACATGTACTTTCATTCCGTGCATTAGGCAACTGTGCGATCAAGACTTTTGGAGTTTCAAGAAGAGAATAATGCACTACAGTCCAAAATAACCTCCTTGGAAGTTACCTCACATGGAGCCACAGAACAAGAGAAACTTATAGGTAAAAAAAAATGCCTGCACTGGTTCATGCTGCTACAGAAACACAGAATGTGGATGACAGCTAAATTTACCAAAATTTATTAAGCAAATGCAGAGTTGTTGTATTGCCTATTAAATCTTGGGAAAAGTGATCTTGTTGTTAAATTAACAACGAACAAAATAATTATTTTAAATAAGTTAGGGGTATTTAGAAAAAAACTAATGTTAAGCAACCTTTGCATCTTAAAAATTGAATTTTGAGGAACGGAAATACATTGATCATGCTTTGACACACAGTACACCTTACTGACTCGTCAGCCATCACATCTTTGAAGTTTCTGTCTTTTCCTAACTTCTGTGGAGGTGAATTGAAGGTACTTTTTTGCAACACAGAAAAAAATACACTCCTGATATATTTTAACATAATGTAGCTCTGTTAAAGTAATATAATTATTTTTGCAGATAACTGAATGTGCATTTAGTGAAGATTTTAATGTTTTTTTTTTCAATGTATCACAGGAGAGCTGCAACACAGAAATCTTTCGCTCCAGGAACAAGTCAAATCACTTAACCAACAAGTTCAACAACAAAATGTGAATCTGCAGCAACTACAAGAGCTCACAAACATGCTGCAGGAAAGTCACAGGTACAGTAACTTAATAATTGGTTTGAATCGAGAGAAGTATGTCTTGAACAGTTTTTACGTTGAACTGTGGTCACCAGTCTGAGTAGAAGTCAATAGTCTTGAAAAAGACTCTCTCCTCCACAGAGGCTTTTCTTTCATGCTGCTTTAGACTGCTGACAGTTCGGAGGTCTTACTTCTCACTTTCTTTCCTTCTTTTGCTTAGATCCTTAGTATCCACAAATGACCATTTGCTACGAGAGCTGGATGAGACACGACAACGTCATCAACATGAAGTACACCAGATGCACTGGAGCTATGACAATCTTAAAAAGACAATAGACTGGCTACCCAATAGTGCAAAGTAGTGCTTTTTTACACTAAATATTAGTGCTGTGTTTTTGCCCCCCAAAAAAGAAATCTCTCTTTGAGCAATGCACTTCATTAACCCTCACTTGAGAAGCAACTTCTTTATTGGAAGAGTGAAAGAATTGAGGTGCACTAAGAGAGTGATGTTTAGATGTTTTGTCTAAGTGTTTTAATATATTTTTCATATTATAAAGCATATAACTTTTAATAAAAGTCTAAATTATTTACCAAACTTTGATTAAAATGCTAAGCAAACAGTCAAGCAAACACCTCTGGTCATGTATGAAAGTATGCTGCTCACTTTAATTAATTATAAAAGATAATTAATAAACATCAAACACACTGTCATGTCACATTTTGCTGAATTCCAGACTCATGCTAAATTTGAGGCTTGGTTAGATGTCCTTAAGATTTAGCTGCATTTGACACATCATATTGTTTGACCACTGTGTTTTTTATACAGAATTTGTGGAATTAATCTGTTATTTAGTGTAATGCCTCTGTGAAATACAGGTACACTGTATGATCAATCCTCAAAAACACTGTACAATTTAATGTCACAAAAAAAGAGTTTTTGCTGTATGGCACTCAATAGCTATAGTTACAATAAGTGTTTAATAGTGTTCTTGGAGTGTATAGAAGTTGTATTAAAAAAAATTTGTTTTGGTTTTTTTTTTTTTTTTTTTTTTTTTTTTTTTTTTTTTTTTTTTTTTTTTTTTTTTTTTTTTTTTTTTTTTTAATTTCCTATCCCCACTCCCGTTTTTTCTGCCCCAACCCGCCAAAAAAAATCAAATGCAAGATTAATTTCAGCAAAAGCTAGAAAATGTATGATGTAGACTGGTGCTTTCGATTGATATTTTGAACTCACTCGTGAATAAAACGAACTTTTCATACCTTAGTATGATGAAAGAGCACTAAAGACGTTTACAGGAACAGTGCTCGCCCAGTTGATTCGGGTTCGCTGCTTGAGCCTCCATTTGCCTCGTAACGACTTCCTGATTTCCCAACAGAAAGGTTGAAAATCCTGCATCCCGTGCCTAAATTTCGGTTTATCCCACTTCCCAGAGAACAGTCAAATCCCGAATCCCATCAAGATATCTTGGGTTTTCCTGAATCTCGCACTGTATTTTGGTCAAATCCCGGATCCCGAAAATACCCTTTCAGACCCTGTTATGAGGAAAATCCCAACAGTCAATGGGTTAATAAAAGAGTAAGAAATAAATTCAAACTTCTACTGTGGCTTGCCGTGACACAGGAAATATGCTCAGTTGCATGTTTCTCTGTCAATTCAATCTTAGATCCACAAAAGACCATGTCTATGAATTGTGATTGGTGGATTCAGATCTATTTTGCTTGTTTCCATTTTTCAAGGTTCATTGATTGTCATCAAAAATACTTGTATGATTGATGGTAGCAAAAATGCACTTATTGGGTCTTAAACTGGTGTGTTTGCCTGTTATTGAAAGTTGAAAGGCATAGTAAAGACAGAAACCCTGTTATTATGTAAGTTGTCATCAACTTTATTCATTCTATGCTGAAATCACAATTTACAATGACTTCAAACATCATCTAAGCATCTAACAAAATCAGTTTAAAAACTGCAGAATAACTTATGATTGTTTACAACAAGCCAGCTGTATGGCCAATAATTCTCAACACTGGAATAACCTGGCCCTACAAAGTAGCTTATCACACACACTTTTTAACCTACGTTTCATATTTTTAAGTGTCCATAGTGAGCCTTCACCATAAAAGTTTACATTTGGTGATCATGTTAAAATTAATAAAAACAAGCAAATAACACACAAAACAAGAGCAGCCTGTTACACAATCCTTAGGGCTAATGTGACTTGTCATAAGAATCCTTTCCCTTGTAGCCCCCAACATAGCCTTCTGCAGCCTTGTCATCAAAGTCTTTACGACCCTCCAGACCCTTGCCTTTGCCACTCTCATCAAAGCGTTCCTTGTGAGATCCAGTGTATTTTGAGGTATCAGTCATTCTGTCAACACCACCTGTCTTGCTTTGTTTCTGTGAAAAGAATTATAAAGAAGATGGTACATTGTATGCTTAAGTAAACAACAAGACTGACAAACACCAGGATTATTTGGCACCTTATTACACATGGTAGATTAAATGAATGTCACCTGCCCAGGGACAGCAGACCCCGAGACTTGGTGGTGGGGGGGGGGGGGGGAGAGTAAGACTCCCCAATGTTTCCTGAAAAATGAAGACTTACTAAGAGAAGAATCTCTTAAGCTCCCCCCTCCCGCCATCCCTGCTGGCTAGATTCGTATTTTAATTGTTTACATACATGCAATGTGTGATCTAGCACCTCTAATCCCTAGGATTGGCTGAAACTTTTTATTTTTTTTAAAAAAAACATTTGTTATCCTATTTCATATTTATACTTATTGCAATCCTCTTTTGTTAAACTCGACAAATCACATTAGTTTAAATTAACGTTATGTCTATGTTGTAGCATGACATTGTGTCATGTTAACAATTAAATTAATCATGATTCACAATGAAATTTGCAAATGTCATGTACATTGTACAGGTTGATTAAAACTGACTAAGCCAAAATTGTCACCACCAGTGAATCAGACGTTCACAATTACCCCAGTTACCCCTCAAAGGTTCAATACAACAACAACAACAAGCCAATGGAGTGTAAACTCTTCTACAGTTGATGGCTGGCTGGACAAGAGCCACATCCCACCCATGAAATCTTTCACTTTCATCCGTTGGCAACTCCACCAAATGAAGTAGCTGTTTATTTGCGGCTTTCTTTAAAGATTCTACCGGTATATGATGAATCATAATATAGTAATTGTTAAAACTTGAAATGGAACCCCCTGCCCACCGCACTTTAATTTTTTCCCAGGTATTTGAATTAATTATGGATACATGTACACAAAGAAACTGATCCAGAACGTTCTAATCAGGATTTCAAGCTTAGCAATCGTTGCACTACATTCTGGAACCAAAAAACTAAACATTACTTAAAGCTTTTAAAAAAGGCAGGAAAAATTATACAGGAAATAGTATTTGTTGATTATTTACTAGAACGCGACACAGGCGAGTAACGTAATCACATCACAAAGAATTGAATGTTGATAACTTCGATCGGTGGGTGCACGATAATAGCTTACCGTGGCTCCACTTGTTCCAGGGCCTTTTCCAGCGCAAATTTTGTCTTTCAACTTTTGCACGTCGTCTTTGCTTCCATACTTTTTCTCTGCACACAATTCTAACGCCTTATTGAACTGGCTGAAGTCAATTTTACGATCCGTTTTGCTACAAGTATCAAACAAACATAGACAATTATAGCAAAAATATTTCATGACAGGGTATTATAGCAATGGTTAAAAGGGTTTGGATACGCTGAGCTCACCTCTTAACTTCGGGTCTGTTGAAGATTATATCCGTGTCAGTCGAAGTGAATTTTTTGTCGTATATCTTGAGATCACGAAAAAGTTTAGTAAATTTCGCGTTGTCCATCATGGCCTTAGCGTCCTTGCTTCCTGCACCAAATGCACAAAAGGACTTGAATACCGTTTCAAGATCAGACATTTTAAGTTAAAACTAATAATATCGTAAAAACAAGAAGCGATTTCTCCGTGGATATGCTGCAGGATTATGTGCAAAAGGCAGCTGACGGCGCGTCCTTGCCTTGCCTATATTATTTCCCGGACAAAAGGAACGAACAGCAATTGGTCGAAACTGTGTGTGTCACGAATTACAACGGTGCCATAGTTACCGACTCAAACAATCCATTTGCAGACAGGAATTTGCCATGAATCAAGACAATCAAGGATAAACGTCATAAATAGGAGCGAATACTATTATTTCATGTTTTCATAAGCTCTCAGAATGCTGTCTTTCACATATTTCGGAGAACAAGTGAGAAGGCTTTTGTGAGCCAAATAATTTGCATTTTTCTAGCAAGATCTGTATACACTCATTATCTATTTAGTTACTTATTATTCTTTTTAATAAATCAAGCGTTTCCATTTTCAAGCGTCCCCGGGTGTACAATTAAAACTGTTAGAAGTGTATTCACAGTGTAGACTATGCCATATACATAGTTTATATATATTCGACTGTTTTACGATCAAGAAAAATGTCCAGAATCCTGGATTTGGAACGACTTCATTTACAACGCCCTAGTTTGTGTTTACAATAAGCTATGCAAGCAAACAAGGCTGTAGTTTAATCAACCATGAACACTAAGTAAACTACACTGGATGTTGAATTTCTTAGAAATACGAAAAGAAACGCCTGTCTCCCGTGCCTTTGCAGCAAAAACCATGGATTCCAAATAAACTCGAGATAAAAAAAATATGTTCTCTTTTTCCTGAAAAGCTAGCGCGTCGTTTATATTTACGATATCACATTCAAATACACCTGACCCACATCCTATAAACACGTAAACTCGTAAGATAAAGAAAATTTTTGGTACTTTAAACAATTTGACACTGCTTGTGTGGTGACTTTTAAACGCAGAGTTTAAAGTGTGTGCTGTTTTTTTTTTTTTTTTTTTTTTTTTTCATCTTAAAATAGAACGCATATTATCTTTTTCTTTTTTTTATAGATGTGTTTTGCTTTGTTGCAATACTATCTTTTTCAAAAATATCAAGTTTTAAGGTCCTGTTTTACTGTTTAATTTTGAATATTTGTTTTTTGGCAAAGATACAGAATGGAGTGAATTTTTTTAATGTTAATTGCCCTCGGCAACGTCCCTGCGCGGGACTGACTATTCTGCACTCAGTTCGTGCCATTCGGTAGCCTGTTCCAGTCTCCATGTAGTTGGTAGAGAGCGAAAAACGCGTTTTTCCTCGTTCGCCTGCGTTTATCGCTTTCCCCCAACCACCGAGAGCCTGGACTGAACAGGTTAGCTCCCTAGCTCTTCGGTAAGCCTACGTTTTTTAAATAAGGTTGTTGGTAGTTTTATAATCTATATTAGGGCTAGGATTTCTAGCCAAAGAAATTCAGGGTTCTAGCAGCTAGTTGCCAGTAGCCTAGTGGATATGACTCCCACTTGGTTATCCGACGAAGCCCCCTTCCCCCCCCCCCCCCCCCCCGGCTCCAGTGTAATGAGCGTGATGTCACGTTGGGGTGTCACGCGAGTTTGCACGCGAGTAATATTGAGTCCGCAAGTGGATTGCGGTCTTACGACCAAATTTTAAAATGGCGGCCCTACAGGAAAGAAAGTTACAAGAAGGACTGCAACTCATGAAAGAGGCAGAAAAATTGTAAGTTTTTTCTTTATTTTATGAGCCCTTAATTCTTAACATACTAGTACTTTAAACTCTGTAGTTTAAATAATTGAAGTGTCTTTTATGAGCTTTCAGAGCCTCAGATTCCGTGTGTTCTTTTGAATCTCATCTCTGATCGATTTGTTTAATTAGAAGTTTCTTAGATTTGGGACGTACCAACTGGCAAGATATCGTAAAATTCCAATAAAAATACCTGGTCTCGTTTTAGTTCAGTTTATCGTATGGAATTTTATATTTTATATACGACTGAAATTTTGAGGGCATGGTAAAATCACACATTTGCATGGTAGATCTCTCACTAAGTTGTGATATGAAACGCAGTATAAGGTCTACAATCATGTGATGAGCTTTTGTAGGAGGCTAATATGATTGAGAGGAATTTTAGTCATATTTGCAATTGTTCATAGAATTCTACCTGATGGGTAGTAGGGGGCTTATCAGAATTTTATGGCGTCTAACTTATACGCCCAAGCTAATATTTTAACATCCCTTTTAGGTGGGCTTATTTCTGAGAGGGATTGGAGGGAGGAGGATATTTTCATATGGAAATTTGAATTTAAAAATCTTTAGGTCTGTATTTTGATGGGATACTGTGCTGTGACTGAATTATTTTGGTGCATACAATAATACCACATAGTAAAACTCTCTAAACATAAGGATAAGTCATGTCATCACTCTGAGCATTCTCTTACCATGTCAAACACAAAACAAGACCTACAATAGAGGCTTATAATTGGAAAATTTTTTTTTACCATAAGAGTTTTTTTTTTTTAATTTTTTTTTCTTTTTTTTTTTTTTTTTCATAAAGGTTTATTTTTGAATTTTTTTTTTTTTTTGATTTTTGGGGGGTTTTATTTTATTTTTTTTTTTTTTTATTTTTTTCTTCTCTTTAGTTTTTTTTTAAAATTAAGGCCGCCCGGTCAAATTCTCCCAAGGAGGGTAACTGTATACAAAAAAAAATTAAAAGTACATTACTTAGAAGCATTTTTATGGGTTCCTCTGAAATTAAAACTAGTGACTTAAGCCTGGTCTACTCAATTATTAGCATGAAGACGAGTTGGTTGAAGTGGAAGCCTGATTGGGACAATGCTGCAGATAAATACATGAAAGCTGGTAAGTTCCTTGACTTGTTGCTTGTATGAATAGGACAAAAAAGATCAAAAATGAGATGAAAAAATGGATTGTGAGTTTGAACACCGAATGCCCAATTTTGAGACAATATATAACTAGTGCAAATACTTTCTTATGATGGTGGGGCTGGGGCTACCATGCTAGGATCTGTTTAGGTCGAGTATTCCACTAAAGATCACAGAAATTCTCTGAACAATGATGTATGATTTGACAAGGTTGATTTGTATTTCTGTTGTTACAGGAACATGTTTTAAAGCTGCCACATCCTATGACAGGGCTAGTGATGCCTTCAAAAAAGCTGCCGATGCCCACTACAATTCCCATGCGTATCCTTTGCTATCAAAGTGTTTACAGTTTTATACCAATATTTGTAACTACTGGTATTACCCCAATAATGCACATTAAACCTGAAGTTGTTACCACAGGGTTAAACCTCAACATTGACTATAAATGCTGTGCTTCTACAGGGTACCCCGAATTAGCCTGATATTGTAAGCAAATATTTATAGCCCTCTTGTCCCTTGTTGTTTGGTTGTTTTGCTTGTGCCTTGTGTGCAAACAGAGTATACACTGCAATACAAACACTGTAGAAACTACATCACAGATCGTAGATCCTAACAGATGTTAAATTATAATACATAATTATTTATATAGCGCTAAATTTCTATTGCTATCCATTTTTAGTGCTTTACGAGTTGTTTATGTTATATAAAAACGTTACAAAGTGTATATAAAAATTAAAAGTTAAAATATCATTACCATCAGGTAATGTTTAAACCGTAAAAGTATAAACTTTGATTTGAAGATAATTTTTTACATTTTTACATGGCAAAAACTGACTTGCTGACATCATGATGTACATATGTTGTGGCTTTAATTTATCTTTGGTGTAAAAATTTTTAAACCAGTTGGATTTTTATTTCCTTTGGTTTCAGTTTATGATAATGAATATGAGACTTACAATGTAAAATAAAAATTAAACTTGTTTTAAAATATAAAACCTAAAGATAAATTTAAACCGCAACATATGTACACCGTACGCCTGCAGACGGGTAAATATACGTACTGTAGCAATAGTTTATTTTGTCAGTTATGATAAATTGACATCACTGTTTTGTCTTTGTCCTTAACATATTGTTTTCATATGCTAGCTTGTTCCATGCCGCAAAGTAAGTATTAAAGTACCCAGTTTACCGAGCGGAGTTTACTTGTGAGTTTAGAATGATGTGTTTGAATAGCTATCCTGAACGCTTTGAAGAGCTCAGGGCACCCATGATTTCTTAGAGAAGAGCCTTTGGGCACCCTGCAGTTATTCTAAGAGTACAGCTTTGTCTATCCCAAATTAGTGCCCTATCTCATTATAAGCACCATCGCTTGATCCATCAAATTTTTAGTGTCCAGGACACTCAATCTTATGTACAAGTGCTAATATTTAATTATTTTTAATTAATTTTTTATAATTATTTAATTATTAATTTACAGGGCTCTGGAGCAGGCTGCCTCAGTCCTGAAAGAAATGAAAAATGTCACAGAGGCGGTTTCTTTGGTAGAACAAGCAGTGTAAAGAATTTTATTTTCATAATAATTATAATTTGAAAAACTGACCATTTTTATATTAAAGGTCAACTGCATGGCTACAGCTCTGCCATACAGATTAATTGACTGGGGTTTTTTTGGCATGTATAAATGAAGATATTTCCTTTATGCTATCAGTGCTTTCAAATATTACCGTAATTGATCATGTTCATGTTTCTACCGATAACGGATCAGCAAACAGCAATGACTTTTGGTGTAGACTTGCAGCTTAGTTTGTTAATAAAATAATTTGGCTGATAATTTTGACTTTTTTACTCATGTATATGTGGTGGTTCAATTTTACCCTTGGTACAATTTGGTATAATCTTTGGTAATATATGATAATGAACATAAAACAAAGGAAAATACCAAACTGTACCAAGATAAAATTGACACCACAACATACCCAGTATATACAGTAAAAACCCGCGTATAAGAACCTAGGTTTTATCAAGTTAGCCTAAACAGGTTCTTATATAAATGATATTTAGTGTAAAATTAGGCTAACTAGGTTCTTAATTAGGTTCTTAACTTTTGTTCAAGAAATAATAATAATAAAATAATTATATTGAAGGAGGGCAAGTTTTATGTAACTATGCTGTAACCATAATGTGTACAGACTGTGTTATAAATATATTTTGAGAAGATCTTTTAATTCTATATTTTTGAGAAGATTATTTTTTTCTTTTTTGAAAATAAGAACCTGTTTTAGAATTTTAGCCTAAAATGGTTCTTATGTGGAGGGTGCTTAAAAATGAAATTTTAGCTTAACAGGTTCTTAAATGTTAGGTTCTTTTACGTGGGTTTTTACTGTATAATATTTCAGCCTTTGAACTTTCACCTACTAAGTAAATAGCACATTACGCAAAACACACTATGAACACTGCAAACATTCTTTTGGTGTAGTGATATGTACAGACAAAGTGGCAATCCAGACACAGGAGCCCTGGCCCTTGTAAGAGGAGCCAAGTAAGTGAAGCTTTTAATGTCTCAACTTCCATTCACACAAAATTTAACCCTACAAGGAACACATGCCATTATGTTCTATTGTATTCAGACTTCAAACTAGCCAAATCAGGAATGCTTACTTAACATGAGATGTTAGCCCCACTGGCTTACTAATAAATTTGTTTCAGATTGTGCTACAGGCCTAGGGGCTTTGTATCTATACCTGAGAAGGAATAATATTGGTGGAGGCAATAATCAGAATTTAAATTGTGATCTTCATTAGAAGTAGAAGTTGTTTTTATGATGATGATAAGTCCACCAGGGTGTTGAGGGTGGGAGATTGTTAATATTGCCAATCAGTGACAAACATTTCGAAATACATTTCCAGGTGCTATGCTACTTCATTTTTACATGTACACCTGAATGTATTTTTGTTGCTGTTAGGATGTGTGATTCCAATGATCCAGCAAAAGCAGCCGAGCTTTACATCACAGCCAGTGAAATGAATGTTGTATGTAGCGTTTACCTTTACCTTTACCGCTTTAGCCTGTTACTATTACTTTTATTACTAACAATAAAAGTTGTGTCAACCAAGGAAACTTCATTGGAATCAAGATTTTCTTTGCTTTCATTACAAGTGACAATTAGAAAGCATGATGTTACAGTGCATTTCTTTTCATATTATAGCATGACTGACAAAATTACTCCTGACAGCTGCTAATCCATCTTGACAGCTTGCACATATCCTAAGATGTATTAGCTAGTCCACCTAACATTTTTAAATTATAGGCAGAAGACAAGATTCGAGAGGGCATTGAACCTTTGTCAAAAGCTGCTAATCTCCTTTTAAAGTTAAAAAGGTAATTAAAACAAGTATTGTTTAACAGTTCTCAATGACCATATGCATGTAGCCTTTTCTGTTACAATGTTCTGTAAATTTGATGGGACATCAAGACTGATTGTTTGTCAAGTCAATTATTTCTAGTGCTCTTATTATTGTTTACTTCAGTTATTCTATGGAGATGACAGTTGATTAGATATCAAATTGTTGGCTTAACGTAGCTGTAGTGTTTAAGATCATGCTTCCCCAGCAAAACCCTGAACAGGCTCTTTTTTGGAGAACATTTAGTTTAAGGCTGAATTTGGACATTCTTACACAGAGATACAGTGCTTTGTGTCTGTCTCATTTATAAAGTTTTCAAATTCTAAATTACCGTGACTGAAATACACAACACAACAACGCCTTTATTTACCATTTTGTAGCTATTTACAAAGAACAGGACAACTTAGAAAAGGAAAAGCAAGGTTACTGGCTACCCGAAATAATAAACCATTCTCTTATCACCCCAAAATGGAATCTTGTGCAACGCAATACCCTTTTCTGGGTTTGGAGTATTCGCCAAGCAATGTCTCCTCGCGATTACAGAAGTAATGCTGACTTCAACTGGCGGCAAGATTTTGCGGTTCCTGACTTGATGTCACAGCCTGTTCTGGAACCCAGACTCTTTCTTGTCTTGACTCCCAGTCAATTTCTTTGGGCATGGCCGAAGCGGGAATTTTAAAGCTCGATTTTATAGCAAAAGTGGTGGAATCAAAAAATTTATTTTAGAATACTTGTTTATGATATGAAAACCACAATATAGACACTTAAAAAAATGCCAGGTTGCCAGTTAACAAATTGACCAAATAGGGTTTGGTCGGACACACACATACAAAACATAATATATACATGTACCAGAGAGAAAGAAGGAAAAAAAGGAAAAAATCACACCTGTTAACTATATCTATAACTGCATCTCATTGATTTTGTCAAACATTTAACGTATTATTTGATAAACAGCCGGAGAACAATTATATTAGTGGAACCCAGAGCCCTTGATTAAATTCTTGAGAGCCCTGGAGCCCAGCGTTTTTTAGGCTGGAGCCCTAAACCCTTTGTGACCCTGATTGTTGTCTTGTATGTTATTTCATACACATCATCCCTGGTCATTGTGTTTTGTTTTTTATTTCAACTAGATTTTCTTGTTATTCTGTAGATTTCAGGAAGCTCTAAATGTTATGAGACAACAGATGAAACTTTATGAACAAGTTGATAACTACCCAATGATGTCTAAGGTATTCTTTACTCTTTGCTCTAAATTACTAGACAAGAGTGCTCTGGACACTCGAGCATCAGCAGTAGACCACAGGTGCTTTCGGTTTGTTTCATCCTTTTCACCAAATGTCTAGCACTTTTTGTTTTTAGATACGAATTCTTGACTAATGCTACCAATAATTCGCTTCTCCTCAAGCTGCAGCATGACTAACTGCATTAACTCATTCAGGACTTAAAATCAGTGGTCAGAGTCACTCTTCTATTTCCGTATCTGTGGTATTTTTATGGATCGGGTAAAGTTCCAGATGACAAGCGGGTCTTAAGTCAAAAACCAGGCTAGCTTGCATGGCCACCTGGCCAACAAAATAATGGAAATCTTTTGATAAATTGGTGAGGCCCAGACATGATTCATGTTTTTGGTACCCAAAAGTAAGGAAGACAAAGCTCGCTATTGACCCTCTTGACTAGGTCACAAGTATACATTTTGTTATGATTTATCATTGTAGTTGCCTGGTTCTGGTTTTCGACACTCAAATGATTGTTACTCCACCTGGAAATTACTAGATGATAATAAATAGGCCAAATGCGAGTTACATTTTGCCTTCATACCAAAATGAGTATTTGTGAAAAACTATCCATTTGAAAATGCGATTTCACCTTCACGTCCTTTTTTATCCAAATCCAACTCACTTTCATCACAAAACTTACCACAAAGACTTGTTTTGAAAGAGAGGCAGGCGAAAGGCAACTGGGAAATGGCCTATTTTAATACCATTATCTGTTGTTAATGTTTTCTCTGTTGTTAATGTTCTCAGGTTGTTCTCGGCATGGTTGTTGTTCATCTTCATGAGAGTGATTATGTAGCTGCAGATAACTGTTACAAGGACTCTTTTGAGTATGTTCAATAAGATTTTTTGTGTTTTTTAATATCATGTTTTAACGTGGTGAGTTTTTTTACAGGGGTGATATTTTGTAAAACGGGCAGTAAGTGGCAAAAGAAGGCGAGATCTATAGAGCAGAACTTTTTGGAAGAACCTTACAATTTTTCGCGAGTGAGACTTGTAATGGATAGCATCTAACCTAGTTACGTCAACACTGAAAAACACTAGACAAATTTAGTTTGATTCCAAGAATAAGCACTGCAAAGCAAAGCATAAAAAGGATTAGCACTGTGTGAAATTAAAAAAGACTTCTTTTTGAGAGTGTTTGCCTCATCGTGGACGTTTGGGTGAATTTGAGTGGCTGCTAAGTCAAGGCTATATTATTCAAGTGAAAAAATGAAGACAGGTCAACATTCAGTTAGCTCGCGTTCACGGCAATACTGTGCTTAATCCAAGCTAACCTTTGTATGATACCAAAGTGATGTTGTGTTCTTCTGTTATCAGAATTCCTGGGTTTGGTAGTTCAGATGAAGCAATAGCAGCAGAAAAAGTTCTGGACTGTTTTGATCAGGGCGATGCCGAGGGAATGAAAACCTGTACATCACAAGCACTCTTCACCTACTTAGACAATGAGGTAAGTGTATAACAATACATTGAAATGTAAGGGAAAATGTATTTCGTGGCATTAAACTTGGCATGATAGCTGAAGTAGAAGTTTAATTCATTCCTACGTTTGGTCACTAAACTACGCACAGGATATCCCAAAGATATGTACGTTTCATGAAAGTACAAACCCACTCAATTCAGGAAAGCAGTGCTTCATTCGTCTGTATGCTTCCGTCTTAATTTGATTTGCACACCATCAGATATCACAAAACAGCACCGATTCTTTATAAATCTCCATTCCCTATTAGCTAGCTTTTGGTTCCATTTGTCCGCAGTCCTAAACACATTGTTCACGTTAACAAAGCAGAACACCGCACCAGTGTTTGAAGTACTCTGTCTTGTTTCAATTTTCGTTTCAGATTGCGAAGTTGTCTCGCAGTCTACGTGTCCCAGGTGATGCCGGTGGCAGAGGGTTGACAGAAAGAAGGCCTGTTCAAAACCTCAACGACTTCGTCAAGACTGACACACAATCGACTTCCACTCCGATGTCGAGTCCCACGGATGAAACAGAACAACACAACCAAGAGGACCCCACAGATGAGCTGGAAGAAGGCGGACTCTGTTAGCATCGCAGACAGAAAGAGAAATCAACCGACACGAAATTTTGGGAAAGAAGGATAATGGGCCGGAATCATTCGAGAATTCACTGACCAAGCTCAGTAATATGCTTATCTTCATGGCAAAAAGTTAAAGGAGTAATTTGTACAGGTCTTTTCTGATTGGGAATTGGTATGATTGGAACATTTCGGACACACCTGCGAGAACTGGAGTCGTTGGAAACAGGGACTTGTTCCACAGGGACTTTTAAAAAAACCTTTATTAATATTTTCAAATGCAAAAAAAAGTATCTAGAAGAGTTTTGTCATGGCCGCATGTATCATTTTAATCGCCTTTGTAAATATTTTTGTTCGTATGGTTTAAATATTACCAAAATGTAATTTTTACTCAGTGGAACCCAAGGGAAGAAAAAGTGACACTGAAAAGGTGGTTCAGGGAAACTGAAGAAGACGTCAAAAGAAAATATAGTGACGTAAAATGTAAGGGTTACGCGAAGCGATAGTGAAAAATATTGTAGTGTATTGTAATCCTGTAGTTCTGATAGGAAGAGGGAATCGCCCGTGATGCCACAACACTTACAAATAACCAGTATGCTGCGTCAGCAGTAAACATGAACAGCCAATAGTTTTAGCATATGAACTAAACCAAGCGGTCCAACATATTGCTGTCTGCCTAACTGCTTGTTCGCGATTAACTGCTCAAAAACAACTGACGTTTGGTGCAAAAAAGAACTACCGCTTGCTGCTGATATAGGATTACAGCCTGCGCGAGACGTTTTATGAGTTTAGGTTTGCGAGTCGGTTTCTACCTTAGCTTTTTGCAAACTTCAGTTCATAAAACTGCCCGCCATTTAAATGTCTGAGTGAAATAAAACAGAGAAGAATACATAAAGAATGTGTATTTTAATTAATTTTATTATACATATAAACAGCTCTAAATAATTCAGCGTTTAGGAAGGTCCATGTTCATTTACATGGTACTGCAATATTACTAAACATTTAATTTCTACTGGTAACACAAAACAAAATATTTACGGAACAGGTAAAATTGTTTAGTTTACTGTCAAAAGGCTTTTTATTCTTAAAAATAAACCTCATAAAAGGAGACGCATTTGTACATATTTGAAATAAAACCTCGATTCTGGTCGACAAAATACTATATTGATAGGTGAGTCGAGGTACATTCCCTGCTGTTTGGAACAGCCGCCTCCTGGTAATTAATTTCTATCTTACTGCTGTGTGTGCACATTATATGGACATGCGATTTGAAGTGTTCACGTGTGGCACGGACACTGCGAACAGTGTTTACTAAAACACAGACAGCCCAAGCGATGGCTTCGATTAATAATTTGCACCAGTCATTGTCGGTTCTATTGCTGATTGTGTGTATTATTGTGAGATTTGGTGGGGTTTTGTAACGATTAATTCCTCACTTGCCCTGACGCCCCAGCCTCCCACGCAGTCGTTCCTGGGGGTCGTGTTCCCCCCCCCCAAACCCCGCCCGGGGGGGGCTACTTATTCTTCTTCTTTGGTATTAGTACAATAGTTAAGTGATCTTTATTTATCTGGCTTACAGTTTATTGTAATTTAGGAACGAAAAATCTCAAATTCATCGATTTATGGAGCATATTTTTCGATTGCTTGAGTCGAACCGACAATGACTGGTGCAAATTGTTAACGAAGCCATTGCTTGGGCTGCCTGTGCTCAAAAGTATCCAAAAGTGACATGTAATCAATGGGCTCTGAAAAATAGACATCCCTTTTTCTGTGATTTATAAAAGAAAGAAAAAGTTGGAACTCTTTAGAAAATTGACTTTGAATTCTTTTTTTCTCTGAGTTAAAGATTACTTCTCATCCACATTTTTCTCTTTGATGGCTAATGACAGAAGTAAACACTTCGTACAACAACAAAATTCATAAAGAAACGTTCTGATCTCAAAATTAAAGCATGTAACTACCATAATTACACCTCTCCCTTGGCACTCTTGTTTTAGTCGGGACACCTTTGGAAATCTTTAAATCAGTTGGACTTTTTGACAATTTCTTGTCCAAGAATTCACCGCGGAAGTAGAACTTGACGAGCTGGCAATGCAGAGAGGTAAACAATGAATACTGTAGTGTGTCGTGACAAAAGCGGAATTCTAAACGAGCGCCTTTAAAAAAAACATGAAATTCAGGAATGACAAATTTTGCACAAGTAAACGATCATAAATTGCTGGTAAACTTAAAATAAAAGAAACCGATTTTGACTGACATTTTTTGTAAAATCACAGAGTGCTGTCTTTATTCGGACAAAGAATAATTTGGACAAAGAATAATGTTTTTTTTTTTTTCGTAAAGCGCAATCTACCAAATAAAAAAACTAAAACTTCTATCATTCCTTTATGATGCTGAAAATTTGGGCTCAATCGCACCCAAAACAGCCGAGATATAACCGTTTTAAAAGATGCAGGACAAGTAGAATTTTGTCGTGGTCGACGGTAGACAGTACAACGTTGCGGCATGCGACAAAGCTACGCCATGTATTTTTTGATGAAAATCAAACCACCATCTCGCTTACAATCGTGTACGGCACGAGGAAGGCCGCTCAAATAGGCTCAAACCAAGTGACCACGAAATACCAATACGAAAGGTGGAACAATTTGTCACTACAGGCTTTCTTAGGCCCAGGCCAAATGTCGAACTTCGCATGAGTCGAACCCAAAAATGCAAATGAGCAAAACCTATTGGTTTTTTCCTATTTGCATTCGGTTCGACTCATGTGAAGTTCGACGTTTGGCCCGGGTCTTAAACTGCGTAATGTCCGCTCATCTCAATTATCACAACTTAGATTCGCGGGTTCTCCCGCCACGTGTTTTCTCTTGATGGAAGTCTGCTTGGCTGAACCCACCCTAGAAGGAAGAACATATGTTCTTGAGATCATGCTATATTTTGTTTTTGAAATTTCTTACTGTCCACCCCAAAATTATCATTGACCATCGTTAACTTTTAAATAAAAATAGGTGGGGGAGAGGCTGCCAAACTCCAGGCTCCCCCCTCCTGAAACGCTACTGCTCAGTATCATCAGATCATTACCGTCATCAGTGACTAATAAGGATTATCATGTGTGCTTAGGATCCTGGCAGTGCAGAGCAAGGCAGTCGTCTGCAATACACCTACTTTTATTAAAACGTCCAATAATCTTAGAATGCTTTTATAAATCCTTTGAAATTTTTCCAATGCGCCCATCACAACACGAATAACAGAAATTTTCACCTTCCTTGGCTTGTTGATTTCTCTCTAAGTCTTGAAACTTTTTAACTTTTTATTTTTATTTACTTCTCTGCTTACGAAGAGCAACAACGTGTTAATGTGGTGATCCTTAGTATTTAAATGATTAACCCAGCTTTAAATAAACAGTGTAATGAGCACACTGATCACCATATTAAAAAGAAAGTTGGCTTTAGTATAAGTTAATTCAGTTTTCAGTAGTGATTAGTTATTAATAAATCAAGATCCACTTACCGAGACTGATCGACCATCATTGGTTCCTGTCTGTAGATATGCTCTCCTAATTTCCAAAACAAATTTTGCCAATTAGAATATTAAAAATGCATACGGCACGATATGGTTAAGCTAATAAAACCGCCACACTCACCGCTGTTTTTTGGTTCGATAGTACCAAATTATGACAAGGCATATCAAGACCAGTAATAGGATGGTGCCAATAACAATCAAAGCAATTTTAACATTCTCTGGAATACCACCTGAAAAAGAAAAATATAAAATGTGCGAGTAATTAACTCTCGACGTAATCTCATCCCCCCGAGTTTCGCAATATATGAACACTATATTTGTGACCTTCAGTATGAAGATGATACATGTTGTGGTCTAAATACAAAGGGCCACCTCCAGTAGGGAAACTATCCACTGTATGTGTGGGGGGGGGGCCTGGGGTATGGGGACGATGATTTGTGGACACAACATTACCTATATCACCACCCGAAGAGAGTAGAGATTGCTGACTTCATACTACACAGTAGCCTTCATATATAAATTTACAGAGTCTCGACATGTAGGGAGTTGCGTTCTTCAAATTTTTTAAGACTGATTAAGACTATATGTTCATTTAGAAAAAAGGGACTTTTCAGGACATTGCGGCGCTATTATTTAATAACCTACCTAATAACCATAAAGTGTGTGATGGCTATGATTTAAAATTCTTGTAAATCGATGTATTTGCTCAATAATTACCAAATTGTTATATTTAAATTAAGCATTTAGTAGGGTTTTTTTTTACTATGATTTAAAATTGTTGTAATTCGATGTATTTGCTCAATAATTACCAAATTGTTATATTTAAATTAAGCATTTTGTAGGTTTTTTTACTATATTTTTATTAGGTAGATAGTAACAGATTAAGAGCCACTATGAGGAATCGCTGTTTTTTAGCCCTTACTACCTACCTCCCTAACCATCCACCTACCTGCCCGCCTACCTGCCTGCCTGCCTGCCTGCCTGCCTGCCTGCCTGCCTGCCTGCCTGCCTGCCTGCCTGCCTGCCTGCCTGCCTTTCTACCTACCTACCTACCTACCTACCTACCTACCTACCTACCTACCTACCTACCTACCTACCTACCTACCTACACACTTCACTTCACTTCACTTACCTACTTTACTTTAACGCAATTGATGATGGCTGCATGACAGATGAATGACAAGAATAACGCGTTTTTGTTTATTTTGTCGATTTTGACCAGTTTTTACCCGGGACAAATTTGTCGGCGGTTCGTTTGAAGATTTGTCCGCTCGGCCAAAATTGTCAGGACGCGACGAACCATCCGCACTTGTAAAGCGTTGGTGATGACAGAAAATTTGTCTTAAGGTGATTCCACGGAGCATTGCGCATCCTTGCTGCGCATAAGTTTTCGCGTCATTAGCGCGCGCACGAGCGCGCGCGCACACAGAACACTATGAGATTCCCTTCAGGCTAAGCTCAGTAGGGAATTAAATGGTTGTTTTCTCTTAAACGAGCACGGTGACCCCCATTTTTTAATGCATTAATTTAAATGTCATACGGTTGTCTACAATATATCGCGATTTAAAGAAAAGTTTAAAATTCTACATTGAGATATTTTAATTTCAATGACGTAAAAAACACGTTTTTAGGTAGTGCCGTTAACGTGCGCACAACAGAATTTTCATTTCTTTATCTTAATTCCTGTACAAAAAGAATAAAAGATCAATTCTATTTTGTTGAACTAGACTAATACTTTAATGCAAAAATGATTTTTTTCCAGAAACAATAGCTCCCCATTCGGGTTACTAGGGTTCCTAATATATAACTCGCGGGTCGTTTTTACTATAATGCCCATCCATTTGACACAAAACAGCGCGGTGACCCCCATTTTTTATTTCATTTTTTTTAATGCTCATAACATAATGGTAAACTGGACCAAGTTTCAGAAAATTTTTAATACTCCTTCTATTTCAGTGGAATCACCTTAATAAACAACTTTTTTGCTAGTGCGGATAGGCCTTTTCTTACGTAATTACTGACTGACTGACTAGATTTAGTTTTTCTTGCGGCACAACAAAATTCAACTTTTCCCCTTATAGGGGAATAGACCCTTAGAGGGTCTATTATACTCTGGCGGTTTCGCGCCAATTTTGAGTATCGATTTGCGGCCACATTCCTATTTATCTGGGGGTTTACGGTCAAGAAATTATGGCGGTTTCGGTCTTTAGGAGAAAACGAAAGCTTTTTGTGGCCTAGAAAGAACAAAATATGGCGGTTTGCGGAATGCACGACCCATATAATAGGCCCTCTATAAATGGCAGCACTGTTATCGTGATTCTGTTGTTCAACGTACCTTAACAGCAGTCAAGCGAAAACAACTAACCTGTTTGACTTTCTGTGTCAGGTCTACCCATTACACGAACAACAACGGAACAGAAATCAAACTGCACTCCATCCGTAGCACTGATGTTAATGCTATAAGAACAGTCCCAGTGTAGTTCTTTTGTGGTATAGATACTGCCATTGTGTATTTGAAAACCATTGTTTTCTAAAGCACAGGCTTCAGAAGTTTCACGAGGTTTTACATCAAAGATAGAGTAGGTGATGTTGGCATTAGATCCATGGTCTGCATCGGTAGTCGAAACACGAAACACTTCCGTTTCTGGTTTGGGTGGCTCTAATTTGTACTATTTTGGGGCAGAATGTGAACACAGGAGGTGAATCGTTGGTATCCTCCACTGTTATTAGAACGTTCGTGAACGATTCTAGTCTCGGAATCCCATTGTCACTTGCCTTGACTTGAAATTTGTACTCTATTTGAGGGGCGTCCAATTTTATGTTCTTTAAAGTTGTAATGGCTCCACTTGTAGTATTGACTCCAAATATGTCTCTTGCTAAGTTATCTGTAGCCCAAGGACTTTCTTCTAACGAGTACGTTACGTGTCCATTAGCGCCCTTGTCTCCATCATGTGCTGTTACACTAATCACAGTATGTCCTATGGGGACATTTTCTAACACCTTGGCTGAATATGATTTTCTGGTAAATTGTGGGAGATTGTCATTGATGTCCTCGACATATATAATAACAGTAGCTGGCTTGTTTGACTTTAACGAATTGGAATTTATGTTCACAGCATCAATGGTTAAATTGTAAGTAGAAACGTCTTCCCAGTCGAGATGCCTCTGCAAAACGACCACCCCTTCATTGGTAACACTAAAAGTATTGTTGACGTTGCCTTTGGAAATTTGGAAAGAAATCTGTGCATGTTGTATGGAATCTCGATCAATGGTGGACAGACACACGATCTGTGTTCCAAGTGTAGACGCTTCAGATATGTTGACCTGAAAATGTCTGTGAACAAATTCTGGAGAATTGTCGTTGACATCCATAATAACTATTTTGACTAAAGCAGCCGCCATTCTTTGTGGATGTCCACTGTCACGAGCCTCAACCAGAATAACGTAGTTTCGAACAGTCTCGTAGTCAAGAGTTTCATTTGTGAAGATTTCGCCGGTTGATGTGTTTATCCAAAACTTATCGCGATCACGGAGACTTGGAATTGAATAAGATATGTGGGCAAACTCATAAGAGTCTCTGTCCCTTGCTGTGACACTTCCCACAAAGTAGTTCGCAGTGACATTTTCTGGGACAGAAAATGAATAGTTTAACTGTTCAAACACTGGGCTGTTGTCATTTACATCAACAACAGTGATTATAACAATGGCTGGAAGACGTGATTGGGGTACGATGGCTCCACTGTCTTCTGCAAAAATCGTCAAGTTGTAAAGCTGAACTGTTTCTCTATCGAGGTGCTTCTGTAAAACGACCACGCCTTCAGCTGTGACCTTAAAAGTGTCATTCACGTTTCCATTTGCAATTGAATAAGTAATCTTTGCGTGCTGCTTGGAATCTCGATCAGTGGTTGATAGACACACGATGTTTGTTCCTAATACAGATGCCTCCGAGATATTGACTGTAAAAATCCGTTGAACAAATTCTGGAGTGTTGTCATTGACATCAGTAGCAGTTATGAATACCAAAGCAGTTGATATTCTAGAAGGGGTACCAGTGTCATTAGCCTCTACCAAAATAACGTAGTTTTTGACAGTTTCGGTATCGAGGTTTCTGACAGTAAAGATATCACCAGTCGAAGAATTAATGGAAAATTTATGGTAGTTACCGACACTTGAAATTGAATAGTGGATGTCGGCATTGTGATAAGAATCTTTATCACTGGCGTTAACAGTTCCAACAACATGACCAATGCTGACATTTTCTGGGACGGAAAACGAAAAACTTGGTTGAGAAAATTTGGGACTGTTGTCGTTGTAGTCAACAACTTGAATTGAAACGTTTGCAGCTGAGCTAAATTGCCCATCGGAAGCCTCTACATGAAGCTTGTAAAGCTTCACTGTTTCATAATCCAAAGGTTTCTGTAGTATTATGGCGCCATTTTCTGCATCGATACTGAAAGTGTCATCAACATTACCGCTGGTAATATTGTAAATGATTGTTGAGTCCTGCCCTGAGTCCTTATCTTTTGCAAACACTTGAATCACAGGTTCGCCAACCAGAGCCGTTTCTGAAAGCCGTCTTTTATAATATTGTTGATTAAAAACAGGAGCAAATTCGTTCACATCCATTACTGTAATCACCAATTTAGTGGTTGCTCGAAACTTTCCATCCGTTGCTTGGATACATAGAGTCACCTCACTCCTGGTTTCACGATCTAGGTTTCCAATGACAGTGACATTCCCGGATGAAGCATCAACAGAAAATTTCTCCTCGCACTCGCTAGACAACAATGTATATGTTATAACAGAGTTGTTTCCAGAGTCTTTATCGGTGGCTTTTACTTGAAATATAACAGTTCCATTTGCTACGTTTTCCTCAACAGAGACGTTAAGAGTTCTATTATTGAGAATAAAAGAAAACCTCAGGTAGTAAATACAAAGATGGTAAATGTTTAGGTTGATCATATTGTAGTAAGTAACTGTATTCAGTTTGTCACGAGCATGGGACACAGTGAAAAAGGCGAAGTGGTTATTGCATCTAACCGGTACACGAAAAGTCGTCGGTTCGACTCCCTCGTCGGGGTCCCACGATTTTCTCTTTGTTTCATTCTATTACGGTTCACACCTTGTCGTAACTCATCAACTGGGACATTTTTCAAAGGTTATTAAGATAATGAATTTGGCCATGACGATTTTCAGATTTCGTTGTCACTACATTTGTGCCGAAATAAGACAACCCCGTAGGCGGACAATTAGTTATGGAACTATCCACATACAAACACTATATTTTTATAAATGTCCCTAATCTCCTAACAAGCGGACACCTCTCCTTAGCAGGCACTTTTTTCTGGTCGCAAATTGGGACCTCAGGAAGTCCGCTTATACCGGGGAGGTTCTATTATACAATAAACCGAGTAAGAACTCTTGCTTGAACGAGTAAAGTTTGAGAATCGGAACAGCACAAAACAGAAGAAAAGAAGGTCTTGTTTTTTTGTGCAATTCTACATGACAATGATCGTTATAGTCATATCTTACCTGCTGGTGAATATCGGTGGATTATCATTGACATCACGTATGATAACTGTTACGTTTACTGTAGCTGTTTTATTTGTGTCTTGATTGGTGGCAATGAGTGTCAGAACATACAAATGTATGGTCTCGCGATCTAATGGAATTCGATTTCTCAAGGTGAAGTTGTCTTTTGATACTGCACGGGAAAGTACAAACGTGTTGTTCGTGTTACCTGAAAATTAAAACAAAGACGATATGAAATATATGACTGTAAGACGGAGTTCCGGTACTTTTGTTTTACCTCGACATTTACCTGTTACAAGAAGGGAAGTGTGGCTCAATATTGTTATTCAGTGTACAAATTTTCGACGCCAACAACTAATAGCAGCGCACATCAGCAGTATTGAACTACAGGAAACTTTACAAAAGCCCAAAACTAAGCAAACCCATAGAAATTTTGGGATTTAAAAGAGCTTACTTTAAACTGCTCTCTGTGAGTACCATTAATTTTAAAATTACGTATCGTAAATGGTTCACGGTTTGTACGGGAAGCAAAGAAGCCATTTCATGTTAGTACAAAGTGGAGGTGTTTACGTTATAAAAAACTGTGAAAAGAGCTGGTAAAATTGTTGATAAAGTAAATGGTTTGAACCCAGGAGTATCAGTAGTTCGTATAGTGTGATCGTCCGGGTGAGAGTAGTTCTGAGAAGAACTGTTGTTGGTGACTGACGTTTCGACAACCTGAGCGGAAGTCATCTTCAGAGTCAAGTGAAAAGTTGTTGTCAGTCGATGATGTTATAAGTCTGGTCCGTTGAAGCTGATTGGTCAGTTAAGCCGTGATGTTATTGGCTGTAAGACTCGTGTAAAGTTTGTCATCAGTAATTGGTCAGTTTCGATCCGTCTATTGTTAGTCTAATTAAGTCGTTCTGTTCCGTCTATTGTTAGTCAAATTAAGTCGTTCTGTTGGCGGTTCGTTTGTGGCTTCTCTTTTCGTCGTGAATAAGTCGTTTGTAAGGTGCCGGTAGTTGTTGACATCTGTTGATAGGCTTCTGTTCTAAGTTTGTGTACCAGCTTTCCAGAGTCAGTCGTTGAAAATAGTTAGTACTGTAGGTTAAGCATTCAGCAGAGTCCCAGTCGATTTTGTGTTTAGTAAGTCGGTGGTGTTCAGAAATGTGATTGTTGACATCACCATTTCTCGTCGCTCGTTTGTGTTCAGTCAGTCTCGTGGTCAAGTTTCTACCGGTCTCTCCGATGTAGGAGGCCTGGCAGTCGGAGCATTTGATCTTATAAATCGCTCCCTGTCTGTTGTTAGGTTCGTCCCTGTCTTTAACGTTGGTCAGTAAATGTCGTAACGTTGTTATAGGTTTGTGAGCTACACGGATATTGTAGGGTTGTAGGATCCGCGCAATAGTCTCAGAAGTGCCCTTGATGTAGGGTAAAGTCGCTGTAGTAACAGATGTCAGATTTCTGTCAGTTTCAGTAGTTCTGTGAGTGTTGCGTCTAATAAAGTCAGTATTGTAGTTGTTCTTGTGGAAAACGCGGTCAAGGTATTTGTTTTCGTCAGATAAACTGTCTGGTGTGTCACAAACTAGTTGCGCTCGTCTCGTCAAAGTCTTGATAGTCGTAGCTTTGTGGGAAGTCGGGTTGTAGGATGTTTCGTCCAGTAATCTGTCGGTATGCGTCGGTTTTCTGTACACTGTAGTTCGTATTTTGTTGTTGTCGCGGCTTACCAGACAGTCAAGAAAAGGAAGTTTTCCGTTTTCTTCGATCTCCCTGGTAAACTGAATGTCGGCGTTCTGTTCGTTTAGGTGTTTGTGAAAGTCGTCGATTTCGTCTTTGTGTACGGCGGTAAAAGTATCGTCAACGTAGCGTAACCAGAGCGGTATCGTTTGTCGGCAAGTTGCAAGGGCCCTTGCAACTTGCCGACAAACGATACCGCTCTGGTTACGCTACGTTGACGATACTTTTACCGCCGTACACAAAGACGAAATCGACGACTTTCACAAACACCTAAACGAACAGAACGCCGACATTCAGTTTACCAGGGAGATCGAAGAAAACGGAAAACTTCCTTTTCTTGACTGTCTGGTAAGCCGCGACAACAACAAAATACGAACTACAGTGTACAGAAAACCGACGCATACCGACAGATTACTGGACGAAACATCCTACAACCCGACTTCCCACAAAGCTACGACTATCAAGACTTTGACGAGACGAGCGCAACTAGTTTGTGACACACCAGACAGTTTATCTGACGAAAACAAATACCTTGACCGCGTTTTCCACAAGAACAACTACAATACTGACTTTATTAGACGCAACACTCACAGAACTACTGAAACTGACAGAAATCTGACATCTGTTACTACAGCGACTTTACCCTACATCAAGGGCACTTCTGAGACTATTGCGCGGATCCTACAACCCTACAATATCCGTGTAGCTCACAAACCTATAACAACGTTACGACATTTACTGACCAACGTTAAAGACAGGGACGAACCTAACAACAGACAGGGAGCGATTTATAAGATCAAATACTCCGACTGCCAGGCCTCCTACATCGGAGAGACCGGTAGAAACTTGACCACGAGACTGACTGAACACAAACGAGCGACGAGAAATGGTGATGTCAACAATCACATTTCTGAACACCACCGACTTACTAAACACAAAATCGACTGGGACTCTGCTGAATGCTTAACCTACAGTACTAACTATTTTCAACGACTGACTCTGGAAAGCTGGTACACAAACTTAGAACAGAAGCCTATCAACAGATGTCAACAACTACCGGCACCTTACAAACGACTTATTCACGACGAAAAGAGAAGCCACAAACGAACCGCCAACAGAACGACTTAATTTGACTAACAATAGACGGAACAGAACGACTTAATTAGACTAACAATAGACGGATCGAAACTGACCAATTACTGATGACAAACTTTACACGAGTCTTACAGCCAATAACATCACGGCTTAACTGACCAATCAGCTTCAACGGACCAGACTTATAACATCATCGACTGACAACAACTTTTCACTTGACTCTGAAGATGACTTCCGCTCAGGTTGTCGAAACGTCAGTCACCAACAACAGTTCTTCTCAGAACTACTCTCACCCGGACGATCACACTATACGAACTACCAAAATTGTTGATGTCGCAAAAAATGATAATTAACAATTATTGGATGAGGTTGAGCATGATAGCGATAATTATCAAGGCCAAAGTTTCTATTATCTGCCGAAGCCGAAGGCTGAGGCGGATAACAGAAACTGAGGCCTTGATAATTATCGCTATCATGCGAAAACCGAATCCAATAATTGTTTTATTATGCACATTCCTGAGCTGCACTTGTAAAGACGAGAGCACACACAAAATATACTTTTATAAGCTTACAACCTTTCGTCACTTCTGCATGCATAAAACTATTGTCTGTAGGTATGACGTCACTTCTACATATGTAAAATCTAATGTCTGTAGGTATGACGTAAGAGAAACAGCAAGCAAGAATTAGCTGCGTGCTTATAGCCAATCAAAATTAAGCTGGTGACACCAATGTATAATAATACAGCTTACATGTAATACATTACCCAATCGTTAAGTTTAATTGCACCAAACGCCGATTGAAATAGAAAAATGTTGAAAACTTGTGCTACCTCGGTTTACTCCTACAAATAAAAAATCGCTAACCAAAATTTTTTTTCTCAAGAGAAAATTTAAGAGAATTAATCGCCGCGATCGATGACTAAAGTCGGACAGCTTTAATGCATTACTAAAACAAAACATAAATACACAGGATACAGTTTTATGTTACAGAATTAATTTTATGTTAGAGTGGATATGTATGTTTTCAACCAACCTTTTATGATGTCGAGAGAAATGTTGGCAGCTCTCCGTTGCTTA